>NC_133658.1:305296760-305896760 GCF_037893015.1 Macrotis lagotis | reverse complement strand
TAACAGTGAAGAAAATTATAAGGGACTTAAGAAGTTAAGCTATTTACATTCCTACATAAGCTCATAAGAGCTTTCTCATTATTAGGGTAGTTAGAAGTGTGTATGTATGTATGTGTATATATACACATACATACAAATATATATTTATATATATACACAGAGGGAATAGGTGTAAGTTGAATGTGATATTTAAAAAAATAAAATTAAAGGGGAGAAAGAGGAATAAGCTGGGAGAAAGGGAAAGTGAGTAAATTATATTACATAAAGGAGGTAAGAAGAAGCTTTTACTGTGAAAGGGAAGATGGGGGTAGATGGGAGTAGGAAGTGAGTGAAACTTACTGTCATCAAAATTGACTCAAAGAGGGAATAACATTCACATGCACTTGAGTATCAAAATCGATTTTACCATACTGGAAAGCAGGAGGGGAAGAGGATAAGAGAAAGGGGGGAAGTGGGATAGAAGGGAGGGCAGATTGGGGGAGGTAGCAATCAGAAGCAGGAACAAGGGAAAGGAGATAAAGAATAAAGGGGGGAAGGATTGAGGGAAACACATTTTTCAATAGTAACTGTTAAAAATTGAACCAAGTTTCTTTTGATAAAAACCTTAATAAAGACCTCATGTCTCTAATGAAAACTGTCAAATTTATAAAATAAAAGCCATTCCCCAACTGATAAATTTTCAAATGAAGAAATCAAAACTATCTCTAACTATATGAAAAAAATGCTCTAGAACATTTTGGGAGAAATGTAATTGGAGAATGCAAATTAAAACAATTCGAAGGTACTATCATACATATTAGAATGGCTAAAAGGATAGGAAAAGAAAATAACAAATTTTGGAGGAAATGTGGGAAAATGAGACATTAATGCACTGTTGGAGTTGTGACTGAGACAATCATTATGTAAAGTAATTTGTAACTATGTCTAAAGTGCTTTAAAACCATGCATACCCTTTGACCTAGCAATGCCATTATATGTACAAAAGTATTTATAGTTTTTTTTTTTTTTGGTGGTACAGAATTGGAAATTGAAGACATGCTGATTAATTGTGTAATGGCTAAACAAATTGTGCTATATGATTGTGGTAGAATACCATTGTGCTATAAGAAATGATGAGCAGAGGGGGAGGCTAGGCAGTGCAGTGGATAGAGCACCGGCCCTGGATTCAGGAGTACCTGAGTTCAAATCCGACCTCAAACACTAAAAAAAAAATGATGAGCAGGATGTTCTCAGAAAAACCTGAAAAGACTTACATGAGCTTATGCACAGTGAAATGGACTGTATGCAAAATAACAGCAATATTATGAGATGATTAACTGTGAATGAGTTAGATATTCTCAGCAATATAACAATCTGAAGGATTCATGATGAAAATTACTATCCATATCCAGAGAAAGAACTAATGGTATCTGATAGCAGATTGAAGTAAACTTTTTAAAATTTCTCTTTCTTGAGATTTTTTTTTGGGGGGGGTCTATGTTATCTCACACAACATAATTAATATGGAAATATATTTTGCATATCAAATTGCTTATCTTCTCAACAAAAGAGGTGGGAAGGGAGAAAGGGTGAGAATTTAGAACTTAACATTTTTAAATGAATGTTTAAAAATTGTTTTTACATGTAATTGGAGAAAAATACAAAATAAAATTTAAAAATAAAAGTATAGCCATTTGTCCATCTCTCTCTTAGACAAAAGACAATCATGGTAGCAGGCAGGGCTTATATGCTCAATGTAAGTAGGGTATTCCTGAAGTTAACAATTACAGTAAAAGACTGAACATATAAAAATGAACTTCATGTCATTTACTTCTAAGTAAACAGATAATCTATTTAAAGAATTTCTTCCCACCTATACTGGATAGAGAACAATGGCTTCCCCTACCTGGATTGGGTTTTAAGAAGACTATTATGAAAGTTAGTCCAGTCTCATTATCAGTAATCCTTCAAGAGACTGAACTTTTGAAATCAGGACCTAAGAAAAAGGGAAGGACTCTGAATCTCTCCAAATCATTATTAATAATCATTTATCTCAAAAAGGCATTCAACTGATTAGAGTAAAATGAATTATAACAGGCTTCTCTCCAATAAAGTATCTCCCTTGTAATGAACTTGAACAAGTTTCCTCAGTAGACTCAATAACTTTGACAACCAACTAATTATAAATTTAAAAAAACCATAAAACTAGGAAATGTATGCTCACCTGAGGTACTTTCCACTCTCATGGAAGATAAATGTCCAGTGAAGAGTTCAAATGATAATAGGGGGTAGTGTGAACTTTTAATTTTACATCATATTTAACTCAAGTTAAATTAAGCAGACCCAGCATTGGAAGTATTAGCCATAGCTTTCTGATGTTAATAAAACAAAATTGGCAACTTGAAATTAAAACATGTCTAGGTTTTTATACACTTGTCTTAGTGATGATGTTTATCTTCCATTCTTGAAGATGACCATGACATCAGGGAGATGATGCCATGACATGCAGGTGAATTGGATATGGTCCAGAGGCTGGATATGGATCAGGACAACTGGAAATAGCCCTGGATGTTGAAGCCATCAGGGTTAAGTGACTTGTCCAAAGTCACACAGCTAGTAAGTTGTCTTAAGATACTAATGAAACATTTCTAAACACTGATGTATCTTTGTGGTACTGGTAAAATCAGTGACTTGTTTATTCAACAGTAAGATTTTAACAAGTTTATAAGTCAACAATATTTTCAACTGCTAAATAAGGATTCAAAAATTATATGCAAGAATGTATTTAAGATTGTTGAAAACAAAATGTATAAGTTTGAATGTTAGTTCTGCATGTGTTATGCATATTCTGATTTTATGAAAATAAAAAGTGTAACTGCAAAAAAATTATAAAAAAGAAAATGAAGGAATCTCTATAAGTGGTAAAGTCATCCAGTTATTCCCATTTGCAGATGACATTTTTCCTTTTAAATCAAGTTCCAGGGCATTGCATAGATTCCAAAATATGATTTAAAATGACTCAAAAAACCCTCTCTGAAAGCAGGAACTGTTTTCATTTCTGCCTTTGTATCCCAAATTCCTAGCATAATGTTTATCACATAGTAGGCATTTTTTAATAATTTATTGAACTGAATTATTATGAATCTCCCCAAATATTGGAAAATAGATGATTAGTACAGCAAAGTAGAAGAGAACATTGATGGAGGAGGGGGGGTAGCAGGTCCTGCAGTTGTTCCAGGGAATGGTGAACTTGTACTGCTTTTATGATACTGATCACTATTCTGGAAATGCAACACCTTCAGAGATAGCCTGATAAAGCTTCTTTCTGTCCAAAAGTATGGAAGTAAGCCATGGGGCTGCCTAAGCAAGTCCACTTGGAGGTATAAGTGGGACCAGACAAAATGGAGAAGCAACAAAACAGGCTTGCAATACAACAATTTAGTCAAAGTCAAATATAGACTTAGCAACTAATTACAGGAAAAAAGCTGTGAAGTGCGTTATAAAATCAAGTGTTTGCACAGAAACATTTTTGCTAGAAAGCGAAGTGGTAGCTCATTTGCATGTTGGGTATTGTTAGCATACAAAGGAGCTGAACTGCTAAAATTAAGATAGCAAGTTGTTTGAAAACCTCATTTTAAAATAGAATAAATCATGCTGGAGACAGATGTTTAAGAGCTCCAGATTTGGGAAGAACCAGTGTCAAGTACAAGGTTTAAGCCTCTATTAAGATTTAGTCTAGGCTCCCATAGACTCTTTGTTAGAAGGGTCTAGTGAGTGGACTCCATGTTACCTGGTGCTTCTGATTGCCTACGTTTCCTATATGCAAAGCTTTGGATTTGGACCTGTTTAGGCATCAAGACATAGGGAAGAAGGAGAAAAAAAGTTTTTATATTAAAGAAGCTTAAAATATAATTGGAAAAATAGGGTGAACACACTTTCCTTTTTCTCCCACTCCAAATTCTATAATTCTTTAATAGGAATAACAACAATTACTAGTATTTATATAGTACTTTAAAATTTACAAAGTGATTACATACATCACCTCATTTGCTCCTCACAATTTTTTTAGTGGTATATAACCTCCTCTAGGACTTCCTTTCTGTTCAGGAAACCTTCTTCTCTAGCAATTTGTAATACAGAATCAGGATCAAAAATTATTTAACAGGTTGGAACACTGTCTGAGATGCAATAAAATGCAATTTTGAAGTGAATAAACATAAAAACTTGCAAGCCTCATAAAGAGGGGAGAGAGGAAAAGACACACACACAGAGACAGAGAGAGACAGAGAGAATGAGACAAAGACAGAGAGAGACAGAGACAGAAACAGAGAGACAGCGACAGAGAGACGAAGAGACAAAGAGACGCAGAGACACACAGAGAGAGTTAAAGACAGATAGACAAAGAGAAAGGAAAGAAAGAGACAGAGAAGAGAACAGAGATGGAGAACACATCTGTGAAATAGAAACCAGAGAATTCGCCTCTGTACTAAGGAAATGAGAAAGACAGTAACATTTCTGATATATACTAGCTGTGCAACCCTGGATAAGTCATTTAAAGTTATTATGACAGGCAACTTTCAATAAATTTCTCGAGGTTATAGGGAGTGTGGTGAACTGTCTTGGTGAAGGAAATTCTTCACTGAAGAAACCTACACTTTATCAATATACCAATATACATACATATGTATATAAATATATGTATAGGTATATAAATATATATAGGTGTATAAATATGTTTATAGCCACATATGTATATACATACCCACATAAAGTTCTTTCTGTTTGTAAGCAAGCCGTGTTGTCTCAGCAGTTATATGTATTTATATATTTATGCATATACATTCACATATATGCATATTATATAATACACATAATACAAACATATATACATACATTATACCTATATACCTATATGGATGTATATATGAGTGTGCACATAAGTAATTAAATATATATATATATATATACACACAGGTATGTGTGCATCAATGCACATGATTTGATATAGATATAGGTATAGATATAGATGATATAGATAGAGATGGAGATGGAGATGGAGATGGAGATGGAGATGGAGATGGAGATGGAGATGGAGATGGAGATGGAGATGGAGATGGAGATGGAGATGGAGATGGAGATGGAGATGGAGATGGAGATGGAGATGGAGATGGTGATACGGATACAGATACAGATACAGATAGATTAGATTAGATAGTTATTCAGGCTGTATATATTACTCTCTCATATTCTGTGCAGTAAGCACTATTCTTCTTGGCTTTTGTTTTGTTTTTTCCCTGTGCAAATGATTGTGGTAAAGATCTTTTCTGTTGATACATATCAAATCCCATGAGCCTTTTTGTATTTTGAGGTTTAATGCAACCAACACCAAGTCATCTGCAGAGTATCTAGAGGATTTCATCATCATTAGACAATTTCTCTTTGATGTGGATGATGAACTGATTCTCATACACGACAGTAACAAATATCTTGGATAAATATTATGCCTGATTGTTTTGTACTTTAATCAATTTGAATAATCTGAGGAATATTGAACAAGGTTATATTTGTTATATCTTTGAAGAAATCTTGCATAATTTCAGTATATCCATGGGAGATATGCAAGAAGTATATCTTTATGTAGTATTTTCATCTGATGAATTAAATAGATTTTAAATAGTTAAATAATTTTAAGCATAGTGGGTTTTTTGTATCCACATTTCTAAGTGTGTCATAAGTAATGGATTTAGTAGAAGCAAGAGGGAAAACATTCTCTTGATAGCCTAGAATTATTGACAATCTCTAATAAGTTAGAATTCAATAATGCTATGGCTACTATTTCTAACATCTGCAAAATGTTTTAAAATTTACAAAGCACATAACATATATTACATTGCCTGATTCTCATAAGATCCCCATGAAGTTCCTACTATTATTATCCCCATTTTGCAGAAGAGGCAATAGGGTCTAAAAAAAAATAGTTAAGTGTACCTGGTCTCAGACACTTAATAATTACCTAGCTGTGTGGCCTTGGGCAAGCCACTTAACCCCGTTTGCCTTGCAAAAACCTAAAAAAAAAGTTAAGTGATATTTCCAGATTATACAACCTTTAATACAGAATTTTAACTCTCAGATTCCAAGACTTATATTCTATATTCTACACCAAGAATAAATTTGAAGCTCTATACTTGGGTTCAAAAATTAAATAGCGTAAGTCCAGGATGGGGGACATGTGACTTAACATTTTTCCTCTAAAAACTCAAAATGGATAATAATTACATGATGTGGCAACAGAAAAGCTAATATAACTTTAGGTTATTTTTTGCATGACATAAGGTCCAGAAATAGGAAGTGGCAGTGCATTCACTGTACATTGCCTGCCCCAATAATATCATATGAGAAATTTTATTTTCTAGATAGCACAAGTTAGAGAGATATTGATTGACAAGCTAAAGAATGTCCGGAAGTAGGATTGGATGGGGAAAAAACTGGAGACTGTCTGTCATAAGAGGATGGGTTGAAGGAATCAGGGGTGCTTAATCTAGAGGAGAAGTCACTTAGAAGAGCCATGATAACTGTTTTTTCAACTTTTTGAAGGGATTTTATATAGAAAATGGATTAAACTAATTCTTTTTGCATGTAGAAGACATGAATAGTATCAGATGACAGTTGTAGAAAGGCTTAATGGCAGAAAACAAAATAAAAAATAAAACCTAAATCTTTCAAAAAAAATTTTTTTGCAAGACAGTGGGGTTAAGTGATTTGCCCAAGGTCACACAGCTAAGTGATTTTTAAGTGTCTGAGGCCAGATCTGAACTCAGGTTTCCTGACTCCAGGGCCAGTTCTCAATTCACTGCACTACCTAGCTGCTGTTCAAAATAATTTTTCTAATCATTTGAGATGTCCAAAAGTAGAATGGACCTTCTTGCAAAGTTCCTCCTCAATGGAGTTCATCAATTATTATTTATTTATAATTTTAAAAATTATAAAGTTATACACATACATATACATATATAGTTATTTATGAAGTTATAAAGTGGAATGCTGTTTTAGGTATGTATAAGTGGAACAAGAGGAGGGGTACAAATGTTTAACAAATGGGATCTCTAAAAAATGTATACATGATCCACTTTTATTTTAATCTGAATTATTAACATTTTTTGATCATTTTCTTCATTCTTGGCAACAAAGAAAAATAATAATAATTAAGCCCAGATGTGTAACATTTGCTGATTTCTAAGGAGTAGCGTGTGAAAAATGTTGTAATAAGGCATGATAAAGAATCATACCATTTAGACTGTTGGAGAGACAATTAATTTCATTGTTGATCATCTTGAGGATGATGGCAGAAAAAAGTTGCATTAGAAGAATAGTTCTAAAGGCAGTGGTAAAGTTAAAAATGACCTGGAAGTTGGCAGGTGATATCAAAGAAAGCATAGATTGTTATAAAGATGTCACAGTGATTTCAAAATAAGAAATAATACAAGGATAGTGAAAGACAATAATCCAGTAACTCTGAGTCAGAGTTTTTGGTTTGACTCTTGGCTGTGTTTCTTAGAGTGGAACGTGTAGTTCTGAAGCCATGATCTTCTTAATTCAGTCTCCATGTTGTAGTGAAATGAGATTCTGACTAGTGATTGAACATTTAAAAAAGGAGGAAGTTTACTTTACTCTAATATAGAAAATATATACAACAAGGATGTGATGACATTTACTATCTCTGCACATGTCTCCATCTGGAAATGGGTCAGAGTATAGTGACCCTCATGGTCTTGTATACCCCCTAAGTCTGAGAGTCTCTGAATCTGCATGACTTCAGTTTTTTATTGTCACAGGCCAGGAATCTAGATCTGGGAAACTGAGGAGGAACCTGCACCAGAAAAACAACTAGAATAACTGAAGCCTAAGGAAATTGTGTACTTGGGTGTACAAGGATAAGGGAGGGGGTTATTTGGAAGAAATTGTGTCAGGATAAGAGAAATTGCATCAGAAAACTGTTGTTGTCCTATCACACTTGATGTGTGATGATCTTGAGTCAATCATAACCTCTCTGGGCCTCAGTTTCCTCATTTGATCAAATGAAATAATATATGTCAAGCACTTTGCAAACCTTAAAGTGGTTTATAAATGTTAGAAATCATTTGTGTTGCCTGTAAAATAGAGAAGTTGTTCTAGATGACTTACCAGGTTCCTTCCAGTCCTTAAACTATAATCCTATAACTATGCCTACTATTGCTTCTGGTGTGCTGTATGAAGGTAGCAGAAGTAGTACAAGCAGATCAGCAAACATGATCTCTGTATACAGTTTGAATTATAAGCTCTTAAGATCAAAGAAGTATTTTTTCCTTCCTTTTATGACTTTCACAGTACCTAGGGAAGATATAATGGGGGAGGGGCATATCAAATACCAGATCAATAGTGGTTGACTTGAGAACAACTTGTTATTACCCAAACATTCAGACCATTCAAATAGCTAATTCTTACTCTATTGACTCTGTCTTAGGGGCTAAGATGTTTTCAGCCCCAAAGGCTACCAAAGTTTTGCTGAAAGACTGTACTAGAAGCTGTGGAGAAGTTGTGTCAGGAAACACCAAGGAAAACTTGCATGTTTCTACTTCCTTCCTTCCTTCAAGATAAATTTTAAAAAATCTGTCTGCATCTCAGTGACAATGATTTTCATTTCCTTTGACAGGTAGCTTTTGAGAATGGGGGACATGATTATTATTTTTAAATCTTTGCTTCAAATGTATCCACTTAATTTCTAACATGTTCTTTGCTACTTTTTTTCCCTACTCATCTTCTCTTGATACCTAACTTACATTTCTACCATTCTTTCACTTCAGGATCCATCTTTCTCTGTTCCTTCTTCATCTTGATAAAAAGCCTGAAATTTTTGGAATGCTTCAATGTTTTAGTCTCTCTAAGGAGAATATTGTGAAAAACAATTTGAGTTTTAAAAGAATATGCTACATGCCATTCCTAGTGAATATGCTTGCTGATCTTTTGAATGGTACCTAAAAATAAACAATGTGAATTTCAAGGTTTACAAATAGACTTTCCTTTATAAGGAAACAATGCTTTGGTATTTCTGTAAAATTTTGTAAAAAAAAAAGTGTCTGTGTATGTGTGTGTGTGTGTGTGTGTGTGTGTGTGTGTGTGTGTGTTTGTGTGTGTGTACTCACTTGGAGGAGGCAAGATTGCATTAAGTATTCAATAAAACTAGTAGGCAATAATTAAAGAAAAGAGGTGTAGGGAAGTGGAAAGAAAAACACTAGATACACCCACATATACATATTATATATATATATGTATATATATACATATATATGTGTATAGATATACACACATACATATATACATGCACAGATATGCCCAAATGGGAAGCAGTATGCAGTATGCCATTATATGGTAGGTAGAGTATTTGGAGACAGGAAGATGGGTTCAGTACATTTTATTTTTTCCTGTGTGAGGATGAGGAAGATATTTAACAGAACTTTCAATGTCTCTAGTCAGTTCTCTAAGATGAGTTGTAGAGTACTTGCTGGTTTGCTTTAGTAAGGGGAATTTCCTCACTGAGATTTCCAAATACCATTCAATCATACGTCAATTTTTTGGAGGGAGTCACTTGAACTTAAGTGACTTACCCAGGATCTCACAGCTAGTAAGTATCTGAGGCTGGATTTGAACTCTGGTTGTTTCGATTTCAGGGCTGATGTTGTGTCCTCTGTGCCATCTAGCTGTCTAAATTGAAAAAACAAACTTACCTTCAATACAAATTTGCAAATATACATTCCCATAATCCCTAAAAGAAAGATCCACAAGCACAAGAAATAGAAGAAAATGTCTTCTAAAAGACAGGAAAGATAAAATAGAAAACAACAAACATGTACTCAAATTTTTAAATATGAGGGATATACATGACAATAGAATTATATTAGTTCAGGTTTGATTATACAATGAAATGAAACACATCAGTAGGGCTTTTTAATGTCATTTTTGACAGTCAATACAGACAGAGGAAACTGGAATCTGGATGAAGGGATGAACATTTTGAGTCATACCCTGCTTCTTGGCCAATCGTGTTTTGACTTTTTATTACCTTTTAGGACAAGTTTAGTCTAATACATAGCAGAGTGGTAAAGTAGGGTCCTATCATTAAATGGGATTACTTCAAAGGAGTATATTTTCAGAAATATTTTAAGTGCCTTTTCACCAAAAAGACAATTAAAAAAACAGAATGGTTTTAAAAACACTAGATATTTAAAGATCCATTGCAAACTCACAAATACAGTAGCATAAAGGTTGCATCATAAGATGAGCTAGGATGAATTAATTCCCTAATTGATTATTCTCCAGTGGCAATTGGATGATCATGACTCCTTGTCATGCACATGGTTGAGGGGAATCTTTTTCAAGCATGACTTGGATTAGATAGACATTTAGGGCTCTTCCAGCTCTAGATTTTGGGGAGATTCTGTGAAACTCCAAGCAAAGAGGTGACACTGGTCCTGGGAGGATCACTAACAGGCAAGAAATGTTTAGAAATAGACCTTTCCTGAGCTTAGAGGCTACAGACTGTAACAACCATCCTCTTCTAAAGTCAAAGAAAATTTGGTTGAAACCAATGAACATATTGATGTGTAAAGCATATATTAACCTGCTGATTTGGGAGTTACAGAAGTTGTATCTGAATCCTGACTGCTACTTTTTGCTTGGGGTTGTTCTACTTTGGAAAAATTACTTATCTTCTCTGGGTTCCATCTTTTTTTTTAAATTTATTTATTTATTCATTCATTTATTTATTTATTTGTGCTTATTTTTGTACAAATTTTCTTATACATTACTAAAATATCTTGTTTAAGAGTAAACATAATACCCCCTCCCCACAAAAAATATAGACATGCATGAGCTCTAAAGTAAAGGAAAGAGAAAAAAATTTAAATGAATAATAATAATAATAATAATAATGGTAATAATAGGTACAGCCAGGTGGTGCAGTGGATGGAGCACTGACCCTGGAGCCAGGAGCACCTGGGTCCAAATCCAGCCTCAGACACCCAACAATCACCCAGCTGTGTGGCCCCAGGCAAGCCACCCAACCCCATTTGCCCTGCACCCTAATAATAATAATAATAATAATAATAAATGTGCTTCAGTCTGTGGTCCAACACCTCCAGCTCTGTTGTGAGTGGATCACATTCTTTATGATATGTCCATCACAAAAGCTACTTTCATATTTTCCACTATTGGCATTGCTGATCACAATTCCCTCCATTCATGCTTCCCCACTACCATATACTATATTTTCTCTCTCCTTTCACTCTGTCCTTCTTCTTAAATGTGCTGTAGGTAGCTGAGTGGTGCAACAGACAGATCCCTGGCCCTGGGGCCAAGAAGCCCCGAGCCCACATACCACCCCTTAGGCCCAGCATCCGCCTGGCCCTATGGTCCCAGACAGGCCATCCAATCCCAGCCCCTTGCAAGAAGTAAAAAAGAAAATGTGTTATATCTGACCACTCTCCCCCCACAGTCCATCCTCTCCTCCATCACTCACATCTCCCTGTCCCCCTTCTCTCCTTCTTACTCTAGATGTCTATACCCCATTGAGCATATATGCTGTTTCCTCTCCTAGACACCTCTGATGAGAGCAAAGGATCCCTCATTCCCCCTTGCCTTCCCCACTTCCATATCATTGCAATAGCTCATTGTAATAAAAAAATCTTATTATATGAAATATCTTAGCCTATTCCACCTCTCCTTTTCCTTTCTCCCATTATAGTTCCCTTTTAGCCATTTGACTCCATTTTACACTATATTATATCTTCAAATTCAGCTCTCTCTCCTATGCTTCATCTATACAAGCTCCTTCTCCCTGCTCTATTAAATGAGAAGGTTCATATGAGTATTATCAGTATCATTTTTCTATGCTGGAATATATGTAGTTCATCATCATTAAGTCCCTCATATTTTCCCCTTCTCCTCCAATCTCTATGCCTCACCTGAGTCCTGTATTTGAAGATCAGTCCTTCTGTTCAGCTCTGGCCATTCCAACAGGAACATTTGAAATTTCCCTGGTTCATTGAAAATGCATCTTTTTCCCTGGAAGAGGACTTCAGTTTTGCTGGGTAGTTGATTCTCAGTTGCATTCCAAGCTCTTTTGCCTTCTGGAATATTATATTCCAAACCCTATGAGCTTTTAATTTAGTTCCTGATAAGTCCTGTGTGATCCTGACTGCAAGATATTTGAGTTGTGTCCTTCTGGCTGCTTGTAATATTTTCTCTTTGACTTGGGAGTTCTGGAACTTGGCTATAATATTCCTGGGTTTTTTTTGGATCTCTTTCTTGGGGAGATCAGTGGATTCTCTCAATTCCTATTTTGACCTCTGCTTCTAGGACAACAGGGTAATTTTCCTGTACTAATTCTTGGGAAATGATGTCAAGGCTCTTTTCCTGATAATGACTTTCAATTATTCCAGTAAATTTTTAAATTATCTTACCTAAATCTGTTTTCCATATCAGTTGTTTTTTCAATGAGATGTTTCACATTTTCTTCTAATTTTTCATTCTTTTGGTTTTGAAGTATTGTGTCTTCATTTCTCGTAAAATCAGCAACTTCGCTCATTTCCATTCTACATCTGAAGGATTTGTTTTCCTCAGAGAGCTTTCTTATCTCTTTTTCCATCTGGCCAATTCTGCTTTTTAAAGCATTCTTCTCCTCAATAACTTTTTGAACTGTTTTATCCATTTGATCTATGCTGGTTTTTAACATGTTATTTTCTTCAGCATTTTTTTGGATCTCCTTGACTAAGGAGCTGACTTCTTTTTCATGTTTTTTCCTGCATCTCTCTCATTTCTTTTCCCAATTTTTCTTCTATTTCCCTTACTTGATTTTCAAAGTCTTTTTTTGAGCTCTGTCATAGCCTGAGCCCAATTTCTGGTTTTCTTGGAGTCTTTAGATGCAGTAACTTGGACTTCCTCATCTTCAGAATGAGTATTTTGATCCTTTTTGGGATCATAGACAAAATATTTCTCAATGGTGTTCCTCTTTTTTTCTCTGCTTACTCATTTCTCCAGCCTGTGCCTGGTTTGGGGGCACTTCCTGAGCTTTTGAGTATTATTGGAACACCCCCCACAAGGATCTCCGTGTGTGAGGCTCTGTCTTCCTTCCTGGTCTGTGAATGACCACTAGTGTACCCCTCTGCCACAGGGCTGAGGTGGACAGGGCTGCTGTTCTATGGGGGGCCTAGACTGCTATCAGGATCTGAATGTGTTCAGAGCCCCAGAGTCCTGTTCCAGGGACAGTAGACAGACCTCGGCAGTCTCTCTCCACTCCCCTACCTAGGCTCAGCACTCACATCTGGGGACTCCTGTTTACTGGTTCCACCTGCTTCCAGTTCCTAGATCTGGGTTTCTGTAGCCATGCTGCTTGCTGAGTGCCCTGAGGGCTGGGCTTCACATGCTTGCTCTTGCAGAGGTTCTTGGCTGCTCCACCAAGTTGTGCTTGCTGCTCCCCAGGGTGTAGATCAGGAAACTGCCCCCTGTGATTCCCAGCACCCTGGGGGCTGCCTCCAGGAGGCTGAAGTTCCTTCACTCTGGTAGGCTGCCCCTCTAACCCCTTTATGCTCTTTTCCAGGTTACCTTGGGCTGGAGAATTGTCTCACTGGATCCCTCTATGGATTCTGTCTCTCAAAAATTCAGTTATAGTCCTTAGTATATAAGTTTGAAAATATCAGAGAGAGAGAGAGAGAGAGCACCTAAGAGATGATCCTCTCCTGTCACCATCTTGGCTCCCTGGGTTCCATTTTTAGTACCTTGAAAATGAGAGCTTTGCACAAGACTACAACAGTTTGACAAGCATTTATTTTATCTATCTATTTATTTATCTATCCATCCATCCATCATCTATCATCTATCTATCTATCTACCTATTTTCTCAATATTCCAATGTACATTTTTAAGTTACAAAATTTCCTTCTACCCTCTCTTTCCACCTCCCTCCCCTCAGTGGCAAGCAGTCAGGTTAGCATTGTACATTAATATTTTTGATATAAACATGTTTGCAGATTAGTCATTTTTGGTATAAGCAATTAGGATTAAAGGAAAGAGATACATAAGAGATAATTTTTATAAAGTTTTCATCAGATTCTGAAGGGTTTTTTTTGGTTTGATTTTCTTCCTCTGAATGGGGATAACATTGTCCATAGCCAATCTAAGTCTTTGAACTGCTGAGAGGAGTTGCTTCCATCAAGGTTGATCATCTCACAATGTTGTTGCTGTTTGGTTTTTGTTTTTGTTTTTGTTCTGGAAGACAATGGGATTAAGTAACTTGCCCAAGGTTACACAGCTGAATAATTATTAAGTGTCTGAGGTTCTATTTGAACTCAGGTCCTCCTGACTCCAGGGTTGGTGCTCTATCCACTGCACCATCTGGCTGCCCCAAAATGTTGTTGTTAATGTGCACATTATTCTCTTGGTTCTGCTCCCTTCTCCCAATATCAGATCCTGTAGCTCATTCCATGCTTCTCTAGGATCTGACCATTTATGGTTTCTTATAGAACAATAATATTCCATAGTATTCAAATACCATAACTTGTTTAGCCATTCCCCAATTGATGGGCAGTCCCTCAATTTCCAATTCTTTGCCAGTAGAAAAAGAGCTGCTATGAATATTTTGGAACATGTAAGACTTTTCCCATTTTTAAAAATAGTTTCGTCTGGATATAGACCTAGAATTGGAATTACTGAATCAAAGGGTATGAACAGTTTTACTGCTCTTTTGGGCATAGTTCCATATTGCTATCCAGAATGGTTAGATCTATTCACAACTCCACCAGTAATGCATCAATGTCCCACCAAACCCTCTCCAACATTGATCATTTTCCCTTTTTTTCATCTTGGCCAATCTGATAGGTATGAGGTGATTGTTGTTGTTTTAATTTACATTTCCTTATTCAATAACTATTTGGAGCATTTTTTCCATATGATTATATAAAGCTTTAATTTCTTCATCTGAAAACTGTCTGTCATAACCATTTATCAATTGGGAAATTATTTCTAACTTTATAAATTTAATACATTTCTTCATATATTTAAGAAACAAGACTTTATCAGAACTCCTAGTTATGAAGATTGTTTCCCAGCTTTCTGCTTTCCTTGTAATTTTGGCAACATTGATTTTACTAGTGCAAAAACTTTAATTTAATATAGTCAAAATCATTCATTTTGCAGTTTATAATGTACTCTAATTCTTGTTTGGTCATAAATGTATCCCCTTTCCATAGATATGATAGATAGAGTTTTTCTTGGTCTATTAATTTATCTATGGTGTCGCCCTTTATGTCTAAATCCTGTACCTATTTTTTTTTACCTTATTTTGGTATAGGGTGTGAGATGTGGCTCTATGCTTACTTTTTGCCTGGCTATTTTCCAGTTTTCCCAACAATTTTGGTCAAATATTGACTAGCATTTATTAAGTGTCAACTGCATAGCCAGAAAATCTTAAAAATCTGGTCATGCAGGGGAGGTGAGGATCAATAAATGGACTAAATGAAATTGCATGAATTAAAGATCCTACACTGATCTCACAGCTGGGATTCTGAAGTCTGATTGAAGACCTCACTTTCCCCTTTGGAATATAAGAATCTACAGATTTTTGAAAAGATAGTACTGACAGGGAACACATTAATGGCTTTTTTAAAATTTTATTTTTTTTACTGATATTAATATATACACAGTAAAACAGAATAAGAGAATTGTATATGAAACTTTAATTTTCCATTCAATATAGCTTGATTTTCTTAGGTATATGAGAAGTTCAACCTATAGCTTTTGAAGCTAACCTGTGTCTTATCTTCTTTCTGGACCTTTCCCTATTCTTCTCACTGAAGAAAAATAAGTTCCAGAGCTTCCCCTCCTCTTCTCTTCTCTCCTCTCATGTTCTCAACTTTCCTTTTTGACTTCTCCCTTTCCTGTCAGAAAGAACTGGATTCAAATCCTTGGACATTGATTAGTTGTGTGACCCTGGACAAGTCACTTAACCTCTGTTTGTCTATGTTTCCTCAACTGCAAAATGAGAATAATAATAGCACCTACCTCATAGTGTCGCTTTGAGGATTGAATGAAATGATACTTGTTATTAAAAATAGGGAAAAAGAAAAGCTTAGCAAAGTACCTGACAAATGGTCAGAACTCTAGAAATGCTAATTTCCTTCTCTCCTTTTTTCCCTTCATTCCTTCTCTCTTCCCTGCCTCTCCTTCCTTCCTTCCTTCCTTCCTTCCGCAATGCCTGTATCCAAAAATGTATCTTAGTCTGCCTCTTGAGTCCTTCTCTATCAAAAGTGGTGGGGGGCATAAGACCTGCATTTTAATGTTTTTGTTTTAACCCATTAGTTACTCTCCAACTGAGCATTTCAGGTCATCATACCTAGGAGGGCATTAAATGGAAGGTTTCTGGTCTTGGGGTCTGAAGACCTAAGATATAATTTTGTCTCTGCCACTTGTTATCTTTGTGATATTGAGCAACTCACTTCTTTCTGGGTTTCAGTTACTTTATCTATAAAATAAGGACACTTGACTAAATTACTTTCCATCTCTAATCTAATACTTAACATAGTGACTGGTACATAATAAATTATTTTTCATTCATTAATATGTTCTGACTCAATTTTGTGACTGGTGGTACTTCATCATTATTTTACAAACCACATTGCTTTGGTAGTTTCCTATGCTTTTTATATAAAGGGCCAGCCCTGTGAGTTCTCCCAATCTCTGTGAATAGTTAAAACTTATCCATGTGTGCAGACTGAGAAAAAATAGACAGGATTACCTCCTATGGCGTTTACAGAACCCCAGGAACTGATACTGTATACAACTGAAGCCACATGTTTGTATCTTGGAATATATTCAACCCCATCTGCTTTAACCATTTGTAATGTTATAAATTAGGAAAACATCAAAATGTCATAATGCCAAGAAGACTGCTTTGTTGTCTTCCAATTCTATATGAGATGAGTTTGTTATCAAACTCTTCTTGCAAACATTCAAAGAACAGCAGGCCTTCTGGAGGGACAGATGGTCACTGGAGCTCTGAAACTTGGTTTCTGGGAGAGTTATGCATCTTATATTTCGTATCAATGTAGAGTGTTGTGTGGGATGGTGGGCTGTGACAGAGTCATTCAGAGGGATGATGACTGGGGATACTAAGGCAGAGGGAGGAATACTATAAGAGGTCGAGAAAATTGTTTTTGCACATATACACACACATACACACACATATATAAAATACATCATTTGAAGGAGAAATTAAAGAAATGAGAGGGAAAAATAGAGAAAAATGCAAATCTCTAGGCTGTTCTTCCCTGTAGGCCTGAAACTTTATAAAATTTCTCTGATTCACAATAGGAACCTATCTTTCCCTTTTCTTGAACTCATATATTTGAGTTATATATATATATATATATATATATATATATATATATATACACACACACATATATATATATATATAGATAGATAGATAGATAGATAGATAGATAGATTATTGGCCACTTATGTATGATAGATATTACTTATGTTGTTATTCATGCATCCTCAATGACTGTGTCCAAAAATTATGTCTTAATATGCCTCTTGAGTACTTTTAACTTGATTTTTAGCTCTTGGAGAATTGGGACTGAGCATGTGTTATACTTTAAAACTTCATACTATCTGGCATTTGAATACAAAGATCATTCCCCAGCAAAAAAAAACAAAAAACAAAAAAACCCCTTCATACTGCAGTATAACAAGCCCATTCCATCCCATGGCAATTCCTAAATAATGCCTATATATACACTCAGTGCCAAACCAGACTATTTGTCTTCACTTGGACAGACACATTCTATCCTTCTTCTGTCTGCATATCCCTCTCTCCTAAAAGGTCTCCTTTATTGCTTTGGGAAACTAGATTCTAATCAATTCTCTCATTACTCCTTGAATGGACATATCAATCAATTCCCCTTTGTTCCAATTGCCATCCTAGGATATGTACTTTTAACTCTGTTTGAATGTGAGCTTCCTGAGGGCAGGGATTATCTCTGTATTTTTATCTCTAACAATTAACCTGATATATAATAAATATTTTTTCATTCATTCTTCCTGAAGGAAGAGTGCCACACTGGGCAGATTACCTCTGTGGTGGTGGTGGGAGAGATAAAATAAAAAACTAAATAAAATATAATCCCTATCCTTTATGGAACTCCCATTCTGGGAGAGAAAAATGACATATACACAAATAGTGGTAAGACAATGTGATATTCCTTAAGCTCATAAGAGAGTTCTGACTGTTGCAATCCAAGATCTTGAAATGAAGCATCACTATTGAACAAAAATTATCAGGGAAGGCTAAATGAGGGCAAGAACAATTGGTTTGGGCCTGAAAAGGTAAATAGGCTTTCAAGAGTCAGAGATTAGAGGCAAGGGCATTCCATAAAGAAGAAAAGCTATTTCCAAAAGTATTTTTATTACAGTAAAAGGCCTGCATAATGACAAGGGGGAAATTGAAACTATAAAATTAATTGACCCATTTTCTATGACTTAGGCCTTGAATTGTATGTGTGTGTGCGTGGGGGTGGGATAATGGGAACAATGGAAACAATGGAAATTTCATATAATCAGGTATTTAACAGGGACATAGATTAAACTATGGGAGAGTTGAGTAGAGTCCAGAGAGGTAAGGATGATAAGGAAGATTGTGTATGGAGATGGTAGAACTTATGGTAAGATCTTAAAGAAGGGGCAAGGCTCAAGAGAGGTGGAGGAAAAAAGAAGTGATCTGCAGAGGACATTCAACTCTGAAAGCTGTAAGAATTATAATCACTACAATGACCATTCATGAGTCTAGAGAGCCTAGGATGGAATGTATTATCTATGTCCTACAGAGAATTGATGGGTTTAAGGTAAAGAATATGTTATATAGATTATGTTAGTATATGTTTATGTAGTCAACCAATTAAGGAATTTGTTTTGCTGTACAATGCATATTTGTTATAAGGGATTTTTTTTCCTTTTTCTATATCTAGCAGAATTGAAGAAAGGATAGAGGGGAGAGAAACTTTATTTTTGTTAATTTTTTAAAAAATAGAAATAGGGTTGCTACAAATGTGAAATGTTCCATATATTTTCAGATGAGGTCACTGGTTTAGGAGTTTTACTTAATTGTTTTCTTTTGTTTCAAAAGAACTCATAGAGGGTAGCTAGTTGTCACAGGGGATAGTGCACTGTCCTGAAATCAGGAGGACCAGTGCAAATGTCTGAGTTCTCTGACTTTTAAGAATTGACTAACTGTGTGACCTTGGGCAAGTCTCTTAATCCCTTTACCTTAAATAAACAAAATTTAAAAAAAGAACTCAGAGAGTGGGGGTTGTCTGCAAATATAGTATACAAACAAAACCCACAATAAACCTTTTTTTTAAAAAAATATATACTTCAAATTTAAAACATATTAATGGCACAATATAAGGTTTGATATTGGGTGAGAGGATGGCATAGTCCACCTCTGTGACTTATAAAAATGGGGTTACTGTAGAATTATGTTACAGACCAATCTAAAATGGAACCCATTTGATTCTTATCAGCATTGAAAAGCTACTATGAAGGTCTTACTAAAGACAGCTTATATAGAAAATCAGTCTTTTGATTAAGATTTTATAGAATAGCTACAAATTAAATCTGCCTGGATCATGGGAGCAAAATAGTCATCCATTTAGACTCAAAGCTAGCCTAGCAATATGCAAAAGAGGTCTCTGAGCTCTCCTCACCCCCCCATAGGGACCATCATCAGGAATATCAAAATTAATCAACAAAGTAGTAAGTCTTGTGGTATTCATTTTCTAGGAAAAGCAAATTACAACTAGGCATGGTAGTACACAGATATCATCCCAGCTACCAGAAAAACTGAGGCTGTTGGTTCTCAGGCAAGAAATTGTACATTAATATCCAGAACCTCTGAAAACCAACAATCTAAAATAAGTAGAGAATGTAATCTTCAAATTCAATCCATTTCAACATTCATATTTTTGTAAGTTTTGAGTTCTGTATTTCTCTACCTCCCTCCCTTCTTTCCCACTCCCCATGATAATGAGTAATCTGATATAGGTTGCATATGTATAACCATGTTTAACACATTTCCAAATTAGTCATGTTGAGAAAGAAGAATTAGAACTAAAGGGGAAATAAACCACAAGAAAAAGAAAAAAAGTAAAATTTTTAAAAAGTAAAAATAGTATGCTTTGATCTATATTCAGACTCCATAGATTTTTCTCTTGATATGTATAGCATTTTTCCATCACAAGACTTTTAGAATTGTCCTTGATCATTGAACTGTTGAGAGGAACTAAGTCCATCATCTTGGATCATCACACATTGGTGCAAATTCTATTCATTTTAATAAATGCTTCCTACTACGTGCTACACATTAGGAAAGACACAAAGATAAATAAGTATAGTGTAGTAGGAAATACACTAGATTTGGAGTCAGAAGACATTAGTTTGAATCTTGTTATTCTCTTTACTATCCATGTGACCTTGGGCAAATTGCTGTCCCCGAGTCTCAAAAGTTTCTTTATTCAGAAAAATGAGAGAGTGGACTAGATGATCTGTCAAATCCCTTAGAGTTCAAAGATCCTTAACATCTGACTTTTCTGCTCAGAAGGCCCAGGATTTCATTAGCTTCCAAAGCATCTCAGGGCTAACCTAGTTCTTAGTATAAGATAGGTGCTTAATAGATGCTTGTTAATTTATTGGTTGGTTCCTCCCATAAAGAATGGCACATTAGAAGCAAATTAGACAATGATTAAAGTCAAGTCTTTTAAGAGGAAGTGCCTCATGGATGACTTCAGAAGAGTTTTTTTCCTCCACACTGCCCCCACATAACCCCCTTCTGAATAACAACTTCTAGTAGATGCCAAAAATGCTCTTGTATTTTGAAGTGGTTTCTGTTGAGTCAAGTTTTGATTGAGAACAAGAATTCTTCTTGTGATAGTAAGGCCACAATCATATCCCCAATGCCACACACACACACACACACACACACACACACACACACACACACATACAAATACACACTGCTTATTTGAGAAGAATCCACAAAAACTAGAACTTACCTGAGTAATAAAAAATATACAAATATACAGAGGAAGAGTGAGATCCCCTAATACCTTACTTATCTCTTAGATCCACACCAAGTATTCCATGTAACTGAGAAAATGCCATTAAAGCCTCACACTAATCAAAGTTGGTTCAACCCACTGTGCCCACAGATTCTGTGTTTGAATGATGAGTGAGAGAGGTAGACCACTAATAAGAAGACCCAAAAGAGATGTCAAATGTTAATGTCCAGTCAACTCATAAGCATTATACAATATGATATCTACTGATCTCATATACAAGTTTAAGAATAAATGTCAAAATAAACCCTTAAGTTGTAAATAAGCTCTTTCATTTTTTTTCCACTTGTTTTACAGGACCAGAGTCTTATACATTTGGATGCTGGATGAAGGGCTTCCAAAAACTCTGAAATTCATTAGCTACCTTCTATTCATTTGTTTTTTTAATGGAATTATTTTTTGTTTCAAATATTGAATACATATATTTACTCTCTTTTTTTAATATATGATATATATGTATATATTTAATATCCTTAGGGGCTGATCTAGCAATCTTCCCTGCATACTTACAGGGAGCTCCCACAAAACTACATTTTCTTCAGAGAGGACATATCTTTTATTGGGCTTGTGTCTGTGATAATGATGCAGGTGAATTTTATCATTCCTTTCACCCAACTAGTAATGAACAAATTCACTGTGTATTACTTTGGACTTGATCTCTGGCAAAACACTACTGGAACAAACAATTTGATTTGTCAACACCTTTACAAGGGCTCCTCAATCAATGTCACAAATCCAAATTTAAACAGCAAAATACATTTGACTGCAAGACCCGAGACTGATTAGAGCTCCGAGTTCAGAGAATTGCTCCAGACAGGACAGCAATCAGATTATTAACTCCACTTGAAAATACTCTCTGCTGTCTGGGATTAGCATGCATATTTTGATATAGATCGATAAGCAATCTCCTTTCTATAAGAAATGCCTGCAACATTCATTTGGCTGATCAAAGGTAGATATCAGCTAGTGGTGACAGCAGCTATTGTTTCCTACTTTCTTTACAGGAGTGCCTTCATTTAAAAAAAAAAAAAAAAAACTCTAGCTCTTTTTCAGTTAATGGTGGAAGCCAACAGAGAGTCACAAAATCTCATCTCTTTCTCAATACTAAAACACAATTAGTGGAGGAGGACCTTTAGCCTCTTTTGAGCTAACTTAACCCATTTCCACTTTGTTCTCTTAGACAAAATGGTGAGTTTCTCCTCCCTGGTTGGTAGGAATCACAACCCTTTACTCTGACTTCCCTCCACAGCCTTGTTCCCTAGCTCAGGTTATTTACAAGTATGATAGTCATTATTGGCATATTGTCCCTTAAGACTGCTCACAACTACAGCACTGTGTCTTCCTTTTCCCAACCAACTAAATCAGATTGGAAATCTGGCAGATGGGGTGACTCTGCAGCTGGAAGTTGGTAGTTTATTTAGCCCAATTGCATTCCCTCACTTCCTGACTCTGTTTCAGAATACCACTTGTAAACTAGGTGGGAATCATTAGTTACTTACATGTTTTCTGTCACCTATTTTGTTCTCAATTTCACCCTTCTCAAGGTCCCTCCACTATCACCTTGTCCACAACCTAAAGATCTTTTTGAACAGCTCATTCTCTTATAATTCCTAGCTTGCCTCAGCCCAAGACTCTCATTTTCCCAGACTATGCCTATAAAGTGAAAACTATCTACCATCCTTTTGTCTTTCTTCATCATTAGTGGCCCAATAAACAAAATGCCAAATATGGTCACCTTTCCAAGCAAGATTAAGGACTCTTTGTAGTTCTTTGGAATGGGGATTGTATGGGGATCGGTGAGAGGGTGGAGAGGAATACCATGTTTTGAAAAATACTATAATAGAAGGGATTCCTGGACTAGGAGTCAAGAGAATTGCATTCCAATTTTGGTTCTGGTGTTAGTTACCTATATGACAAAAGGCAAATCCCTTAACTCTTTTCAACTTCAGTTTCATCATCTTTTTAATAGGGAAAAATATGGGGTAAATATGGGGAAGTGGTTTGTAATGCTTAGAGTGATTTGTAAGTATAAACTACAATAATGATAATGATAATAATTATTATTATTATAACTATCATTATCACTATTTGTTTTTTTTCCCAAGGCAGTGGGGTTAAGTGGCTTGCCCAAGGCCACACGGCTAGGTAATTAAGTGTCTGAGGTCAGATTTGAACCCAGGTACTCCTGACTCCAAGGCTGGTGTTCAATTTACTGCGCCACCTTAGCCACCTAGCCGCCCCTCATTATCACTACTATTTACTAAATACTAAGTGACAATCTTCCTGTAACCATGTGAATAAATTAACAGAATATAAGAATTTAAATTCTATGAAAGGTTTCTCTTGGATTAACCTCAATATTTATGCTTCCAATATGGTAGTCAAAATTTGGTTCCAGGTTGAATATAAGACCAGCTCTCAACCAAAAAAACATAGCACTAGATTATTATTGTTGCTGTTGTTGTTTCAATTTTAATTCTCCAGGAGGCGATTTGTGTGTGTGAATTGGATATGAATTGGACAAAACTGAATAAAGGCAGCTTTACTCAGTTCTGCCCCACTCTCTCCTCCAAAGTCATCATAGTCCAGTGGCAAAGACAAAGATCATCATTCTGATGACTCAGGATGCAGTGGGTGACCTTGATCTTTTTAAATTAAGTTCTTACAAAACTATAGATTTGGAAGGAGAAGACCCTCAAAATTTCTGGTCAGAAGATAAAACAATTGTCATTTATACTCTAAGTCATCAAAACCTAAACAATGAGCCACTGAGGTTTGGGTTTCGGTTATTTTTGGCCAAAAATAACACTAAGACTAAAAAGCAACCAAATTAGAAGGCCAGCAAACTGAGAAGCAAATCATATATCTGGAGCTGGACAGAACTTCAGAGACTATCTAATTCAAGTTTCTTATTTTAAATATAAGAAAACTAAAATACCATGTGATTTAGAGTCACACAGGCAATAAATTTCAGAGGAAAGATTTGAACTTCTCACTCTAAAGCAAATCTTTTCCACTCTAAACCCTCCTAAGTAGAGGATGCTAATGTGAAAATTCCTATTATTTTTAAAAAAGCAATATAATCCAATGTATAGAATATAGCCTAAATAATAATTGAATAATAACAAGAAAACTCCAAGATTTTTCAGAATATAAATAATAGAATTAACACAACATCAAAAAAAGCAATGTGTAGGCATTGAGACAGAAAAAAAGGAATTAAAATTAATGTAAATTAATAAAATAAATTTAAAACCAAATAATTGAGAGAGCAGAAAATTGGAAATTCTTTCTAAAAACCATGGAGATTTTAAAAAATGAATGGATGACTGGAAAAAAAACAGTAATAATGGAACAATATATGCATTCTGTACAAGCCAAAGTTATGGCATAGACAGCAAAAAGAGTCATAGTTCTCCCACAAACAGTGGGTTCAACATGTTTATGCTATTTATTTGCCCGAATAGCCCCCTTTTATGCACTTTAATTCTCATTTAAATTGTCAAAATATAAATGAATAAATTGTACTGCTGTTAGCTCTTTTGAATTTGTTTTTAAATGTACTATGTATACAGATGCTATATAATAAGTAATTTTAGAGAAATATCAGAACAATATTATTTCAAATTATAGCAATTCACACTTATAATTATAGTACTATCAGATATATAAAACATTTTTTCTTAAAAGAATCTGGAGGGGTGGCTAGGTGGTGTAGTGGATAAAGCACCGGCCTTGGAGTCAGGAGTACCTGGGTTCAAATCTAGACTCACACACTTAATAATTACCTAGCTGTGTGGCCTTGGGCAAGCCACTTAACCCCATTTGCCTTGCAAAAATCTAAAAAAAAAAGAATCTGGAGATATAAATATTGTTATCCTCATTTTAGAGATGAAGAAAGTGCAGTTTAAAAATTTTGAGTGGCTTACTTGTCATCATAGTACTTAAAAATATCAAGCCAGCCCAAAATTCAGTTCTTTTGATTAAAAGATCATTGCTCTTGCTCCTGTGCTGTTGTTAAGGGAAAATAGATAAGAAATGAAAGCAGAAAAATCAGATTCTATTCATAGTAAAATTGATACTTAAGAAAATAAACTTCTAAGTTGTTATGGAAAGAAAAATGATATCGTTGCTGCTTATTATGAATTGTTGATTGATCAGTTGATAATATTTCAAAAGTTAATTTAATTTAATTTTAAATTAAATTTCATTTTAGCTAACAAAATTAATTCTCTCCTTCAATAACCACTTCTCATAAAAAAATGAAAAGATAATCTCCATTTAACAAATCTCTATAGTCAAGCAAAGCAAATTCCCTTATTCACCACATTAAAAAAAATATATCACTCTATCTGAACCTTATCAGGAGGTGGGCAGCATGATTCATCATTAGTTCTTTAAAAATGTGTTTAATAATTGAGTTGATCTTAAGGCTTTTTACATTGTTTGCTTTTATCATGATGCTATTTCATAATTTTTTCTCCTTATTCAAGAAAGTATTAATCTTCAATAGGTCAAAATTCATGAGTCAGAATTCTATTTTGAAACTTGACCTTGTTCCAATCAATTCTGGCCTCAGTTTCCTTACTTGAAAAAAGAAAGGTTACTGCCAGCTGATCTCTAAGTACCTTACAAATTTCCAACTCTGAAATTTAATGAATGGATTCACTAACTGATTGCTACTGTGGATAGACCTTAGAGTCAACCTCACTAGCTTTGGTTTATTTTCACTCTACTCTCACCAGATGCATTGGTTTGGTTTTCTTTTTAGTCTGAAAGTCAAGGTGCTAAATCTCTGGCAAAAACCAGGCTTGATCTGACCCCTTGGGAGTTGTGAATTTTTAGAGTAGAAACAGCTTGTAATCCAAGAGGGCAGGCACCAGGGCTATAATATTTTTTCAGATAATGGAATTTAAACCTGGACAAGACCTTCAAAAATTAAATATTGTCTAGTCTACTCATTTATTTTTTCCTCTAGATTTAGAAAGTGATGCTCAGAGAGAAGCAAATTGTCAAAGGTTAGACAACTAGTAAATATCAAAAGATGTATTTGAATTCAGGTACCTTGAATCTAAATCCATTTCTACACAGCTTCCATTACTCAACGCCCTTTCATTGTGGGAATTCAGTGCTATATGATATCTAATGAGACATCTGTGGAATTCAAAATGCCAGTTTAATGTAGACTTTGATGATCAAAGTCTGAGATACAATACACTGACCCTCTTCCCCCCCAACCCTGTCCCAGATCCCTGCTCTTCATAGGGATACCCACCTCTCCCCCCTAGAAAGCTTTAAAAGTAAGGCAATTTCCCTTGCATTATTTCAATTAGGTTTGTGTATACATACATGCCTATAATCATTTCCTGAGTACAACCCTGCCAAAATCAATACTGAATTGCAATATTTACTTTGAGAAATTTTTTTCTTACTACACAGAAGAAAAATAGTTTTCATTTTCATTCCAATAATCTAAGCCTTCCATACTGAGGAAAATGAGTAATTTTTTTTGATGCACCAGGTTAGCCTAGAAAGAATTTTAGAAAGGAGAAAATGGTCAAAATAATAGATGACAATATTGTAAGGCTTTATAAATTTGCTAAACAATCTATATCTTCTATCTCATATATATTTCACAAAAAAAACCTGTGAGATAGTAACATGTGTAAACATCTGCATTTCACTGAGGAATTTCAGTGAGGAAACTGAGGTTTCCAGAAATTAATACCCAGAATGCCCTCTATCTCATCACTGATTCCTGAAATTCCTGACTCTCTCTCTCTCAGATGCTGCTTCCTGCAGGAACTCTTTCCACAGTCACTTAGTCCTTAGGACTCTCCTTATCACCTTCAAATAAACTGAGTATTGTTTAATCTATGTTCATGTTGTTTTCCTCCAGCAGAATGCCTGCTTCTTGGTGACAGGCATTGTTTTATTTTTGACTTTATATTCTCAGTGTCTGTAATAGTGCTTTCTACATAGTAGGTAAATATAAAATATTTACTGAATTGAATTGTTGAATTGAGTGACTTGCCTATGGTAATGTATTTCTTGTTAGAAGTACTATTTGATGCCAGATTTTCCTGATGTCAAGTCTAGTGCCTTTTTGCCTGTCCTCTCCAGTTATATTTGTATTCATTCATGAATGATAGTGTTGTAGAATTTGATGATTCAGAGACGAACTTGAAAACATGCACACATGAGAATTTATCTCCTTGAATTGCCATTGATAGAGTGCAAAATTTGGAAAATACATGGAGAGGCCCCATCTGTGAAGACAGTCATGCCCTTGTAAAGTGAAAGATTAAATACAAATGGTGGTCCAAATTATTGAATTGCAAAGGGAATCAATGAATAAAAATATTCTTCCCAGCAAACTGGGGCAATTTATTATTGTTTATGGAGCTGCAGGTCAGAGTCCTAATACTGCCTCATTATCTCTCTGGACAGGAGGCAGTTCAGATTGTAACCAAAGCTTCCAAGACACTGAGTTTAAATCAGCTTGCAGCAGATATTCTTACCTTGTTCTAATATTCGATTAGAAATCTTAGGTTATGAAGAAAGAGATTTTAAAGAATGAGGTTCTTAATCTGCAGCTACTTAATAGGCTGATGATTCCTTTCATGCATGGAAGCAAGCCTCAACATGTACTTCTGGAATTCACTTTGGGAGCTGTGATTTAGTAAAGTCTGTGAGAGATTGGAATGAATGAATATAGACTGCTTATCAGTGATAACCCCAGCCCCATCTTATACTTCCAAAAGATAAGATCCAGTAGTTCATAATTCTCTAATTTTTTTCATTCACCTTCCAAAAGATGCTTTTTATTTTTAGTCAGGTGTCCATAGGGAGCACCTATTCCCATCTCCAAACCTTTGAATCCATCAAAATTCCCCATTTATAGTGGATTTTCTAATTCTCTTATCCCCAACCTTAAACCAGTTCCCTGGTCTACATTCACAATGAATCTATCAAAATGTCTTCTTTAAAAAAAAAAGGATATTTTATATGTACAAAACTTGGAATCTGTTCTGCAAAAATGGCAGTGTGACTTTAGACAAGTCACTTAACATCTCTGACCCTCAATTTCCTCATCTTTTACATAGGATTGACATATTTTCTTGATGCCCCAAATTATTAGGTCTTTAAAAATCATTGCTATTTAGAGGCGGCCAGGTGGCATGGGCCTGGAGTCAGGAGTACCTGAGTTCAAATCCGGGCCTCAGGCACTTATAATTACCTAGCTGTGTGGCCTTGGGCAAGCCACTTAACCCCATTACCTTGCAAAAATGCTGGAATCTTTTTGTCTTTCTCTCTCCACTTAATAATATTTTTTCAAATTACAAGTAAAGATAATTTTCAACAGTCATTTTTTAAAGATTTTAAGAACTAAATGTCTCTCCCTTCAGCCCTACCCTCTACCCCCTCCCAAGACAGTTAAGCAATCTGACATAGGTTATACATGTACAATCCCTTCAAACATATTGCCACATTATGTTGTGAAAAAAAGAATCAGAAAAATGGGAAAAACCATGGCAAAGAAAAAACAAAATTACAAAAAAAAAGTGAAAATAGAATGCTTCAATCTGCATTCATACTGCATAATTCATTCTCTGGAGGTAGACAGCAGTTTCTATTATGAGTCTCTTGGAATTTTCTTGGATAACTGTATTGCTGAGAAGAGTCAATTCTATTATAGTTGATCAACCTACAATGTTGTTACTGTGGACAATGTTTTTCTGGTTTTGCTTATTTCATTTAGAATCAATTTATGTAAGTCTTTCTAGGTTTTTCTGAAATCTGCCTGCTCATTATTTCTTATAGAACAATGTAATTCCATTACATTTGTATATGACAACTTATTCAGCCATTCCCCAATTGATGGATATCCCTTCAAATTCCAAATTGCAAATTTTTTTAACTTAATGTAATAAAAATGATCCCTTTTGAATTTCATGTTATCTATGTCTTGTTTGGTCATATTTTCCCTTCTCCAGAGCTCTGACAGGTAAACCATTCTTTGCTCTCCTAATTTGCATATTGAATCAACCTTTATGTCTAAATCATATAGCCATCTTGGTATATGTTATTAGATCTTGGATTATAATTGCTGTTTAATGATATAGATTTTGATCTGGCATGGATAGCCACATTACTTTTCATTTTTTTTATTAAGTCACTTGATTTTTTGTTTTTTTAAATGAATTTTTTTATTCTTTTTTCTAGCTCTATAAACCGAATTTTTTGGTAGTTTGATTGGTATGGCACTGAATTTAATTTAGATAGTATTGATCTTTTTGTTATCCTAGCTCTTTCTACCCATGAGAACTTGATATTTTTTCAGTTGTTTAGATCTGACTCTATTTGTGTGAAAAATGTTTTATAATTATATTCATAAATTTCCTGGGTTTGTGCTAGCAGTTAGACTCCCAAGCATTTTATATTGTCTAGTTATTCTAAATGGAATTTCTTTTTCTATCTCGCTATTGGGCTTTGTTAGTAATATATATATACTGATGCTTTATGTAGTTTCATTTTATATTTTGTAACTTTGCTAAAGTTAATTACTTCAAATAGTTTTTCAGTTGATTCTCTAGGATTTCTAAGTATATACCCTCCAAGCAACTGCAGAGACTGAGAATTGTGTTTCTTCGTTGTCTATTCTAATTATAATGCTTGCTAATGATTTTAGATAGATAATACCTATCATTTTAAGAAAAAACATATTTATGTGTTCTTTAGTGTTTTTATCAGGAATGGGTGCTATATTTTATTTAAACCTTTTTTTTCAATCTATTGAGATAATCATATGATATCTGTTAGTTTTGTTATTGATATAGTTCATTAAGTTGATAGTTCTAATATTGAACCAATCCTGCATTCCTGGTATAAATCCTACCTAGTCATAATGCATTACTTTCACGATAAATTGCTATAATCTCTTTATCAATATTTTATTTAAAATTTTTGCATCAGTAGTCACCGAGGAAATTGGTCTATACTTTTCTTTCTCTGGTTTGCCTCTTCCTGGTTTATATATCAGCACCATATTTGGATCAAAAATATTTTTTGGTACAACTCCTTCCTCACCTATTTTTTCAAATACAGTGGTATCTCAATACTTATTAACTAATTCTGGAACACTTGACAAGTGCTGAAACAAGCAAATATAGAATAACTTTTTTTCATAAGAAATAATGTACTTAGAAATAATTCATCAAATACCCCCAGAATCAGAGCCCACACAATGAGCAAGTAGACTTAGCCTGGATTTTGAACTGTTTGTGCACTACCAAGAGACTGATGGTTGACATCTGTTTCATGGGGAAGAGAAGGACATGGAGGATGATCAACCCATAAATAAGGAAGCATTTTCTCTTTTGGGGTAGCTTCATGACTCATATAAATTTCAGCAAGTGTGATGAGTCTCTGGTGCTGAAACATTTTTTCCTCATCAAAATTCAACAAGCAACAAGTTTGATGACTGCAGAAGGTGATGAATCAAGTTACTACTGTAATTTATATAGTAATGGAATTAATTGTTCTCTAAATGTTTGGTAGAATTCAATTGTAAATTCATCTGACCTTGGGTTTTTTTCTTAAGGAGTTCATTGGTGGTTTGTTCAATTTCTTTTTTTCTAAAATAAGATTAAGTATTTTCTTTGTCTTCTGTTGATCTGGGTAATAACTAATGCTTAAGAGGGGGACACACAGGATCTTGAGTAGCATGTGAATCTCTAAGAAAAGTATTTTCTAACTGAAAGGTGTGACTTTCTAATAAATAAGTTAGTCGGTTATAAGAACTCTATTACTTTTAAGTGACTTACTTGAAGGACAAAGTCAACCAGTGACTATGGAAGAGTGAATTATTTTAGAGCTTTTGAATGAGACAACTTTTGTAACTCATTCTTGCTGAATCACTTTAAGTTTTGAGATGGATTTCATTTTTTCTGCTCCTATAGCTGTTGGGTTTTTGTTTCTAATATATGAGGTGATAGGGAAGGTGACTAAGACTAGGCTCAACTAATCCCACATATTCTACATAAAACTGTATTTACAGAATCAACCAATTTATTAATCAATCAAAAGCATTTGTTAAATACCTATTTGTGAAATACCATTTTATAAAATGTCTCTGACAGCATCACCTCTAAATTCAATAAATATCAAGGACTCCTTAATATTCCAGGTAAGTAGGGCAAACAGTGAAAATGCTTGAGGTTAGGAAATACAATGTCTTATTCAAAAAAACAGCTGGGAAGTCAGTGTCATTGGATCATAAAAAATGGGAGTGTGGGGGGAGTAAGGTGTAAGAAGACTGGAAAGGTGGGAAAGGGATACAAACAGAGGACCTTATATTTGATTCTGGAGATAATTTCATTCCTTATTTTCATTTCTATACTTCCTTGAGTCTCAGCTAAAGTGTCATCTTCTACAAGATGCCTTTCTCCTCCCCTCCCCTTCCCACTCTTTCCCCTCAGCTCCCTCCTCTCTTCCTCTCCCCTCCCTTCTTCTCCCCTCTTCCTTAGAGCCAGTATTGTTTTTGTTTCTGTTTTTCAATCTTCATTTGTATCCTAGTGTTTAGCACAGTGCCTGGAAGCTAGAATATACTTAACAAATGCTTACTGACTTGATTTGATAAGTGCTAGAGATAAAAATACAAAAATACAGGTCATATACTCTAAGGAGCCTGCCTTCTAAACATCTAATTCTAAAGCCCAAAATGAGGATTTTGATTTGCCTTGAGGAGGAGGCTTATTATTTTAAGATTTTTCTCTTTCTTTCTTTCTTTCTTTCTTTCTTTCTTTCTTTCTTTCTTTCTTTCTTTCTTTCTTCCTTCCTTCCTTCCTTCCTTCCTTCCTTCCTTCCTTCCTTCCTTCCTTCCTTCCTTCTTTCTTTCTTTCTTCTTTCTTTCTTTTTTCTACTAATTTGATGGGAGAGCCAGAGGAGACTTGGTAGTAAGAGAAAATAAGTGCTTGTGGCTCTTTCAAGTCACATGGCAAACACAGTGCAGATGATGGAGAAGCAGACATGAGACATCATTGACTAAACCTGACAACAAGCCACAAATAGGTGAATCATTGTGAGACTTAATTACAGAATGGGAGGGTGTATCAAAGGAGAAATAGGAAAATGAAAAAAGAGGAGATGAATACATGACATATCCTTATAAAATCAGAGTTTCTTTATGAAAAGTAAATAACTCTTATGGTTTCAGAAAAAAAGAAAAGATCTATAGGAACATTGAGAAGAAGATAAAAAAGGGACTGAAAAAAAGGGGAAAGAAAAGGAGAATTGTTATATCAGTGGTAGGAGATTCTATTACCAATGACTGCTCCCTTAGGGGAAGAGAGATATTCTATTAATGGACATGGGGAACTTCAAGAGAGGGCACAGTTTAAAAGAAAATTGCATGATTAGAAACATGGGAAAATCACTGAGCAACACTATCACTTGCAGGAATTGATATTTATAAGAATAAAATACAAAAGAAAAAGAGTGTCATGGAACAATAACTTTAAGGCAAAAACATAAAAACTGTAAAGTGGGGGAATCTCAAAAAGGTACGTTAGATGATTCAGAAGATTTAATTTTCATAACAAATACAGAGAATAAAGAAAGAAAAAATGGATATAAGGGTCATGAATCAAAAAATAGAGAGAAATGGAAGTTAATTAATGAAGAAAATAGAAGAAAAGAAATAAGAAAGGTGTAGAAAATAGATTTTATAAAAGCAAAAAAACATTGAAGGGGAGGATAGGAAGGAGCAAACTAATTAACTACTTATCTGAGAAGAAAAAATGAGAGGAATTTAATAAAATAAAAGAATAAATTAAACTTTAACCCTTGAGAATGGGGAGGAGGAGGAAGGTCTTTAAGGGTAAGGAGAAAAGAGCCAGTGAGAGTAGAATTGCCTTAAAGTAGATTAAGCTAAAATAACTAGAGAGAAAAAGGGCTGTTTATAGATGCTAAGTCACCAGAGTTGTAATTTATAAAATAAACACTCAAAAATCAATAACACTTCTATATAATGACAAAATCAAAAAAGCAATAATAGAAAAGGAAATCGTATTTCAAATAAATACAAATATATAAAATAACTGGGACTGATATATGGAATATTATATAAATTCAATTACAAAAAGTTCCTTAAAGACATAAAAAGGAACATAAATGGAAGAATGTTCAGTGTTCATAGTTGGGACATGTCAATATGATAACCATAACAATACCATCAAATTTAATTTATAATTTTAATGCTATACTAATCAAATAAGGTATACTTTAGGGAATTCAGTAAAATGATAACAAAATTTTGAGAAAATGAAGATTCTATAATTTCATGGGAAGTAATGAAAAGTGGTATACATGAAATTGGAGTAGCAGTTTCAGACCTCAACTATTATAAAATAATTCATAAAAATCATAGAGTATTAGTCTTAAAAATAAAGAGATCATAATAAAAATAAACAAAGGATAATGAGGGGAAATGGAATCTAATACCCCAACTTTTGTTTAAAAAAAAAAGAGAAACAAATTTTTTTTAGGAAAGAACTCCGTTTGATAAAAACTGATGAGAAGACTGGAAAGAAGTCTTTTTTTTTTTTAGGTTTTTTTGCAAGGCAAATGGGGTTAAGTGGCTTGCCCAAGGCCACACAGCTAGGTAATTATCAAATGTCTGAGGCAGGATTTGAACTCAGGTACTCCTGACTCCAGGGCCAGTACTCTATCCCCTGTGCCACCTAGCTACCCCAAGAAGTCTTTTTTTTTAACTTTTAAAAAATGCATTTTATTTTTCCCAATCATTTTTGTAAAGAATTTTTACCATTCACTTTAAAAAAAAAAATTGAGGTCTAAATTCTTCTCTGTCTGCTCCTCTCTTTTTAAAAATGGTAAGCAATTTCATATGAATTTTATATATGTATATATAAAATCCATATTATATATATATTTATATATACAATCATAGAAAATATATTTCCATGTGAGTCATAGTTGTGAAAGAAGAAACAGACCAAAAGGAAAAAAACAAGAAAAAAATAAAGTGAGTGCATTTAGAATCAGATAACATTTTCCATCATGAATCCAAATGAGGAAACATTTGACTCACATAGAACTCTACCTGCTCTGAAATTCAAAATTGTAGATTTGTAAATATCAACAACAAGAGTGTATCAAAGAGAAGGGAGGTTGTTTGGTATAGAGGGTTAGTCACTTCAAGAAGCCCTAGGATCAAGCCTTGGCTCTGCTATTCATACAGGCAAATGTGAAAAACAACATCAATATTTTAAATATCCCTCATTACTCCCTGCTCCCTGCACAGGGTGCATCCTCAACAGGGATAGGTTACAACCAGTTCATTCTGAGAATGAAATCAGCAAACTGTAAATTACCACTTGATTTTGTGGATTTTTAGACTTAAGAAAGTGATGGAGAAATTGTTAATAATACATATTAAATGTAAAAGAGTGTCATACATACTGTTTTTTTCTTGGAGAACCAATTTTCAAGCATTTCCCAGAACACTCCTGATCCTAGGCAACTACTTTCTTACTGTGGTAAAAGTAGGGTCTGCACCCTCATTCCTTAAAGAAGGAATTGAAACAAAAGTGTTTTAATCCCATAAAAGTAATTCTCCATCATTTTGTAATTTTAAGTCTCCTGGTTTCATCTCTGGTAATTTATTCATTAGAGATCAGAGAATTTGAAATTTGAAGTGACATAATCCATCAGGTTCAGCTTTTGGGTCTTGTTCTTTTTCCTTGCCCTAATCCAATTTGGGAATAGTGAAAGGCTAGGTCATAGCCCCTGAGGAATGGTCAAGAGTTATGTTAAGGTCTGTCAAGAATAGAAGAAGGATCAGTCCCTCCCAATTTGGGGGCACACACATCCTAGCCTGGACTTTTATTCAGTAATATTTGAAGAGCAGAGGTATGTGCTGGAGCTAGGACCAACTGGGTTCATCAGTTAATTGTTAAATTTCTTTTTTATTTTTAAAAATTTATTCATTTATTTTCACATTACTAATGGGGCAGCTAGGTGGCACAGTGAATAGAGCACTGACCCTGGAGTCCAGAGGTCCTGAGTTCAAATGTGACTTCAGACACTTACTAATTACCTAGATGTGTGACCTTGGTCAAGTCACTTTAACCCCATTGCCTTGCCCCCCCGAAAAAAAACCCTAAAAAAATTAATGCAATGGTCTTGTTGTAAAAGTAAATATAGTCCCCCCTCCCTCCCCCCCACAAAAAGAAGAACCTAGAGAAAAATAAAGTGAGATAAAAAGAAAAATGTGTACTTCAGGTGGTGTTCAGATTTCACCAGCTCTGTCTCTGGGATGGATCACATTCTTTATCATGTCCATCAGAGAAGTTGTTTAAATATTTTTTCCCCACAATTGCTATTGCTAACTATATTTCCCTCCATTCTAATCCTCCCCACTTCCATTTATTCTATTCTCTCTTTCCTTTCACCCTGTCCTTCCTCAAAAGTGTGTTGTATCTGACTGCCCTCTCCCAATATCTTCCCTCTCTTCTATCACCCACACCCCCCTCTCCCTCCCCCTCCCTTTCTCCCATCCCTTTCTTCTCCTTTTTCCTCTAAAGTAAGATAGATTTCTTCCACGGCCTGAGACCAATTTCTATTTTTCTTTGAAGCTTTGGATACAGAAGCTTTGACTTTGTCATCTTCTGAGTGGGAATTTTGATCCTCCATGGGATCAACATAATTATCTATAATCAGATTCTTTTTTTTTTCTGTTATTTACTCATTTCCCTGGTCTATGACCTAATTGTAATGCACTTCCCAAGTTTTTGAGTGTTTTGGGGACACCTTAGGAGAGGCTCTGACTATTCTCCTGGCCTGTCTTCTGATCTATGAATGATCAAAAGCACTCCCCTGTGCTCTGAAGCTGTGAAGAGAGTCATTGCTCTGATTTGGCAGTATCTGGACCAGGCTGTAATCTGGATCTGAACTTGGATAGAGCAACAGAGTCCTATCCTAGGGATAGTGGAGATACCTTGACAGTCTCCCCTGAAGCCCTTAGCATCCTTGGGCTGAGTGCTATGGAAGTAGTTTCTATGTGTCTCTGTAGGCCTGCCTCCAGTTCCCCAGACAGGGCCGCACTGAGACCTGAGCTGCACTGGACTCCACACTCACTCTGGTGCTGTAGAGTTTTCCAACTGAATTGTCCTTAGCAATCAGAGTTCTGAAAACTGCTCCTGCTGCCACCAACCCAGGCACCCCAAGGATTGTTCCTGGAGACTGGAGCTGGTTCCTCTGGTGAAGTGCAGCAGTGCCTGTGCTGCAGTCATTTCTAGCCCCAGTGTACAACTTGCATATCTTCCAAGTTGTCGTGGGTTAGAAAATTGTATCAATCTTTCTGTTGGTACCACTATCTAACTTTTGATTAGAGTAATAATTTTCAGGCATTTGGAATGATCTAGGGAAGAGTTTCTGGGAATTCCTTTCTCTATTCTACCATATTGGCTCTAGCCCCCACCCCCTGAAAATTTGGAAAGAAGTCTTACAGAAATTAGGCTTAACCCAACACCCTACAACATATTCCACACTACATTCTAAATGTAATGTCTTTATTCCTGAAAATGATATAATAAAATACTAAAAGAAAAATAATATGCCTCTCATCTAGTACCAATGGGCAGAAAATTTATTCCTTAGAGAAGTGAACAATTATCCAAGATAAAATAGATAACTTTTATTACATGAAACAAATAGTTTCATGTAATAGTTTATTACATGAAACGAATAGTTTCTGCACACACACACGCACACACACACACACAGACAAGTAATGCATCTAGGTTAAGGTGGTAAGAGCCAAATGACAAAAAAAAAAGATGATATATTAAATATCTTTGATAAGGGATTATATATGTAATATATATATATATATAAACAACTAGCAAATGTATGCACATATGTCTGTATATACATATTAAAGGATGTTCTAAATCACAAATAACAAATGAAATATAAATCAAAGCAAATGAAGATTCACCTTGAAAATCAGCAGACATTTTACCCTGTAAATTGACAGAGATGACAAAAAATGGGCAAAATCAATGTTGGATGAATTGAAGGAACATAGATATACCTTTGATAGAGCTGTGAATTAGTAAAACCATTGGAAAACAATTTGGGATTATGCAGATAAGTGATTAAAATGTCTACATCTTTCACCCAGAGATTCCATTACTAGGTTTTATTAGACATTAATAGACTCCATGGAGATCATTGATCAGAAAAAATTAAAAAGTCTTCATGTACAACAAAATATAGCAGCACCTTTTGAGATAGCAAAAAATTTGAAATAAAGTAGATAGTGGTTAATTGAGAAATAGCTAAGCCAATTGTGATACATAAATGAAATAATATGTACTTTAAGAAATGCTGTGTGTGATAATTATGGGGAATCTTGGAAAGATCAACACAAACTGATGCAGAATGAAGTAAGCAGAGCTATGAAAATAACATACACAATAACTTCAGTGTATACAAAAGACCAGCTACAAAAAAATCAAAAGTAAATATTAAGAATAAAACTAGAAAGAAGAGATATAAGAAAATACTCCCACCTACCTTTTAGAGGTAGGAGGTATACAAGTATCTAATATTGAACATTTTTTCCTAGATTTTTTGATGTATTGATCAGTTATACTGATTTTTTTCTTTTGTTTGGGCAGATATCTCTCTAAGAAAAGGAGGGAGAAATATTGGGAAAAACTAAAATGATTTTTAAAAAGAAAAAAATGTTAATAAAAACTTATTTAAAAAGAAAAGAAGTACTCATTAGTTGAGGGAAAACAATTCTAATATCCTTGTGTTCTTATCCTTAATCTTCTTTCTCTAGAAAGGCATCTTCAGTATTCAAATCTTTAAAGCTTTTTAAAAGTTTGTCTTAGATCTTCCTCTGCTATTTCCTTATATTTGTTTGTAGAGTTGTAAGTGTTCAAGGAAAACTAGTACCTCTGGTGTGAGGGTTGTTGAGCCCTTTTCAGAACTATTTTCCCCTTTTAGTAGATCTTATTTTACTGAATGTGAAAACTGAGGCTAATAAAGGTTAAGAAATTTGACAAAACATTGCATGGTAGAAGTTGATTCTGAACACAGGCTATCTGATTCTAGATCTTATTTTCTTTTCTGGATTCCTGCTAAGGCAGAATTAGAAGTCCCTTCTCATGTGATGATTGAAAGTCAGAGAGGAAAAAGTAATTTTTTTTCCTTTTTCAGAAAATGCATTCTTAAAAAAAGTGACTGCAAGACTCAGTCCACTTCTAAGTACTTAATTTCTAATTGTGGAGACTAAGTTTTCAGTCATAGGAGCCATACCACCAAAGAATAACTACAAAAAATATTGTCAACAAGTTGGAAGCACAAATTTTGGATGTTCATGAACTCCAGTTGTGTTTAAGTTAATGATAGGATGGGACAGATTTTCTGGAGCAAGGCAATATTGAGAAGAACTTCACCAGAAACAGACAGACCATATGGTTTATTAAAGGAAGAAAAAACAGGAGGAGACAAGGGCTGAATTGAATTGATTAGAGCTAGAGCTCCTGTTCAATCACCATTGGAGCAGGGAACATTGAAGAACCAGTCTAGCAACTCTGTCTGGGATTCTTGCATTTAGACAATCCATTCCAACTCCTTCAATTTTGACAAAGAAGGAAACTGAAACTCAAGAAAGATTAAATGTCTTGCCTTTGGAAGTTAACACAAGGAATTAAATGGGGGAGCAAGGATCAGTCTCCCAATTTTCTAACTTCACATTCAGTTCTCTCCCTCCCTTCCTCATACCACCCACTTTTCTACTTTCATAGTCTCAACAAAGAGTGGGTGGTAATGCTTGAGTGTGGGTCTCTGCCCTCCTAGACATTGAAGGGTGAATAACCAGGGCACTGTTCCACAAATATGGCAGCTGCAGAGGGGAGTGTCCAGTCACATATATGGCATCGATTATGATTTATAATAAAAAGGTCATAAAAATCGATAATAAATATTTATTTTTAAAATGCTGAAAAGCAAGGTGCCCTAAACCCTGCTGCAAGAAAAAGAAGAGGAAAGAAGCTTAATTAAAACCAGAGCATTTCCAAAGGGCAATCAGGCTGGGCAACCAAATAAAACCCCCATACTGGTATAGGAAACACTAGTAACCCGTAGGCCAACAATAAATGCATCCCGTAAAACACAAAATAAAAGCTAGCTCTGTAAGGCACATTAGGCAATGGAAGGGCAATAGAATAGCTGCCATATAATTGTCCACCCCTCACCTCGTTTAGCCCAATTACCACAGGAGGGATTAGGAACTGACCCGGAGGTGGGCACTTTAAAGCCAGACTGAAAAACTGAAGGGGAACAGCCTTGCCAGAGGGCAGAGTTGGAGGTGCAAAGAGTCTTGGGGGGGCGGTAACATTGAGTGGAGGTAAGATTTCTGGTTCCAAGAGCTCAGGCCAGACCTTGTTTTCAACCCCACCCCCACCTCTAACCCTGCCTATTCTGAGTCAGAGGAGAATGAAGTCATCACTTCCAGACCCTTTTGGTGAGAGACGCTTAACTGCACCCCACAAACAGTGTTGGGTGTGAAGTCAATTCAGTTGTTCTTGACAACGGGTTGGGGCTATGTGCTTTCAGTGACAAGGAACTATGTACTAAGAGAAAGAACACAGTAATGAACCTTAATTCATTGGAGTGATGGGGTGAATGGGGACTGAGCCTCAATTTCTTCATCAAATAAATGGGCACAGTGGAATTGTGTAGATTAAAATAACATACATAAACATGTGTATTTACATATATGCATAAAATGTTTTATTAAGATTTGTATTCATTTATTAAATTGATTTTTATATATAAAATACTTTGAAAAGAAAAATATAGAAATGTCATGTATACATGCATATGGAAATTACAACAATATGAAGGTTTTTTGAAAGTTTAAATCATTTTATGAATATAAGCTATTATTATAAGAATAACAACCAGATTATTCTCCACATGGACAATGAAATATACAAAGTATACTTACCTACCTGACCAACACCCAAAGAGAGGAGTACTAAGATATAGGGACATCTACCATGTCATTTATAGAATTTAGAGTTGGAAGAGACCTTAGAAATCACCTGGTCCAACCCAGTGATTTTATGGAAGATAATAGAGAGGTCAACCAATTCAGTATTAAAATGCAGGTCCTCTGATTCCAAAATACGGCATTTTCTTGCACAAATCAAGCATGAATGATTCATTAAAACATCAAATTATAGGCCAGTCTTTCCTATGGTTGCTAATAGTTTGCAATCACAAGAGTTATTGTGAAAAATGGATTATCTCTAAGCCTGTCAAGTGACTAGAGAAGAGATAGAGAAGGGAGTGAATAATAGCAACTGCAAATATATTTCCATGGATCCTCACATGTTGTTATGTTGTATAAAGGATCATGCCAAAGAAAATGAACAGAAGGTAGTCATCTTTTCTTTCCTTAGTGGCAGAAATATTCTGGAGTCAGTTTGAATCAACTTGTGATAGGACAGTTATACTTTCTATATGAGCATTTACAACTCAGAAATTGGCAAATGCTACAAATCAAGATATGATTTATTGTTTTGTTAATTGTTTAGACATAGGAAAGTGATGAAGAAAATCCTAATAATATGGATTCAACTTAAATGTATGTTGTGTGTATAAATAAATTATATATATGTGTATGTCTATATACACATATATTGCAAACTATATCTTCATCTGTATCTATCCGTCTATTTATCTATACATGCATACATATGAGGTAACCTGTTGTTAAACCTTTACCAGCATACTACTGTGTACTGGTCAGATGCACTATGAATGGCATTATTATCCAATCCAATACAACTTAATCTAATCAAATCCCTCAAATCATAACCAAGTGCTAATGCTAGGGATACAAGGAAACTTCTTGACCTTCTACTTGGTTACACAACATGTATAAAGGTATGTAGGAATGTGATGCTTTGAGGGAAAACTAACCGTTAGGAGATCAGGGAAGGCTTACTCTATAAAGTGACACATAAACTAAATCTTGAAGAAAACTCTGAATTCTAAAGGGTGGAGATAAGAAGGAAGGGAAAACTAGTAAAGAGGGACAACCTGTACAAAGATACAAAAGAAGGAGATCCAATCCAAGATTGTAGAAGGACAAGAAGGCTAGTTTGGTGGACCAAAGTGAATGTGTAAAGAGCAGTTCTGGGAAATAAGTATGGAGAGGCAAGCAAAAGCCACATGAAAGGACTTTTAAGGAAAAACAGGAATTTATATTCTATCTTACATGTAACAAGAATTCACTAAAATTTTTTAAGCAAGAAGATGACAAAGTCACCTGGACAAAAAATCCATTCTCAATCCCATCTGCCCTCCAACTTCCAAAGAGGATTGGAAATAAAGTGATAAGATTTTTTGACTCTACCATCTGGTCCCAAACTGTTTGAGTTACAAACAGAGCCAAGGAAGGGGTTGCTAAATGTCTGCCTTTGAACCCTTTAATCCTTTACACCTGTGCAGTATTCTATACTTTTTCAAGAAAATCCATCCCTCTCTCCAATTGATCCTCAGAAGATCAAGGAGATGTGGGAAGGTGAGTAGTATACCTTTGGTCTCATTGTATAATAAAATTTAGAACTGGAAAGGGCCTTAGATTTTACCTAGTTTATCTTTTTTTTGGAAAATTAGGAAAACTGAGAGCCAAAGAAAGAGGGCTATTAGAGGGAGAAAAATTCAAATCTCTCATTTTACTGCCAAAGAAACTGAGACACAAAGAGGAGAGGTGACTTGCTCAAGTGATAGACAAAGTGAGTAGTAGAACTGAAATCTGAGTCCAGGTTTTCTGATTCCCAACTCAGTGTTGTTTACTCTACTGTGTGACCCAGTGAGGCTGACTAGCTCAGAGTGACAAAGATAATCAAAAATATAGAGTATATCATCTGACTTCTGAGTACTCTTTCATCATAACCACTTAGTGATAGGCATTCAAGGTTTCCATGACCATTACTCCAAATTTAAGTCAGATTTAAGGCTGAAATGCATTTGAGGAGTATTTGACTATGTGTACATACATATTATACCCACAATATACATTTAGATATATACTTACAAACATATACATAGATATTTACACATATACATATAAAATGTAATACACATACATAATTATATTTGTGAGATATATATGTATAAATATTTAAAAAGAGTATAAAATGGAAAGATCAAAAATGAAAGAACCAAAATAATCACTTCTTTAATTTTAATGATCAAATAGCCCCCAAAAAGAGTTGAAAATGTACTTGCTTCCCTTCTTTTCACAGTTGAGGAACTAGGAGACTAGGACTTCTGTTGAATAAGAGGCTCTTGACTCATTCTGGTTTAGATCTAATGGATACAACATAGACCTTGGAAGAAGGAGGGCTGTAAACTGTATAAATCTGGGGAAGTCTCTTAAACTTTCAAGTTTTTCTTATTGAAAAATAGGGATGATGATAATAACACCTCCATCACTAAGTTACTGTGAGGATCAAAAGAGAGAAACATTATATATATATATATATATATATATATATATATATATATATATATATAAAGAATTTGCAAATTTTAAAGTGTCATATAGAAATATGAGTAAGTGTTACTGTCCTCTTGAACCACATGGCCACTGTTCAATAGGGCAAGAGTTTAGAAGGTGTTTTAATAACTTCCAAATGAATTATTTAGGAGCCAATAAACATTTTCCCTTTAATGAAACTTTATTTTCTAATAAACTATTTAGTTGCTTGGGAGGGGCTAAAAATAGTGGTTTGTGTGATAGAGCCCAGTCATGTGAAAATGGCATAAAACTTTTTTCTAGGCATATACCCCGAGGAGGCCAAAGACATAAAGAAAGATTCTATGTACTCCAACATTTATAGCAATACTTTTTGTAGTATTAAAGAACTGGAAGCAAGATCGATGTCCATTAATTGGAAAATGACTGTAAATGGATGTTGGATGTAGTAGAATACTACTATGTTGTAAGAAATGGAGATTACTAGAATATAAATAGATGCAAACTGAAATAAGAAGAACAAGGACAATATTTGCATGCATGTAGGTATATACATATATGTGATATATTACATACATATACACTCATATATGCATAGATTATAAAATGAAAATGGAAAGATGAACAATGAAAGATGAAAAATGACTGCATTATAATTATAATAATCACACTTAACCTCAGAAAAGAGTTGAGAAATTGTACTTCCCTCCTTTCTTTTCACAGGTGAGGGATTAGGAATGAGGAATATTGGCAAACTCAGTTGTTGTGTTTTTGCTAACCTGCTTTTATCTTCCCCCTCCCCCCTCCCCCCTCCCCCCCATTTCTTTTTTTAATTCTTTGTTACAGAGGATTGCTCTCTGGCTGGGAGATGAGAGAAGGATATATTATATTTGGAAATGAAAGTAATTAAAAACAAATGAGCATAAAGACAATTGTTTTTTCCCTGATCCTTGCTCCATGTCTAAGGCATTATGTGTTCTATTTCTTCCATATAATGGAAGGTTTCAATTAAGACACCTGTAAAGTACTGTTTGCTTATTCCCAGAAACAGAGTCTGCTATAGAAATGCCTAAGTAAATTTCCACATGGCTGCTATGTGCCAGAGGCCAAAACGTGCTAAGTGTGAGAAACAACCAGGTCTGTTCTCTCCTCGGGCATATACTCTCAGGCAGCGCCAATTGAATACATCAACAAAGTAGGTAACCACCTTGGAGTGATTTAATAGTGGCACTGGGAATGCCTCCTGTCCAAAGACCTCTACCAATAGCCTATCTTTTTCTTTGAAATGCCAAGATTTTTGATTTGGGGCTTTCAGAATTTTTTATAAACTACAGTTGTCCGAGAAAAGGAAACACCAGCCATTGTTCTTATTCAGTCATTTCAGCTGTCTCTGACTTAGTTTTCTTGGGAAAGAAACTGGAGGGTTTTGTCATTTTCTTCTGCAACTCATTTTACAGATGAGGCAACTGAGAAAAATACGGTTAAGTGACTTGCCCAAGGTCACACAACTAGTAAAGGCCAGAGACCAGAATTGAATACAGGAAGATGAGTCTTCCTTACTTCAGATTCAGCACCCTGTCTACTGTTCTATCTAGCCAACTACTTATGCTATTAAAACCTTATTATTAATTATTTTGGCAGGTAAATAACATCAGCATCAATATTCATGCTTGCTGCATGCTAAACAATGGACATTAAGTCATAAATAGTAGAGAGCAGTATAAGATTATCTTGCAGGAAATTGAGGAACTGCTCACCTATATCAGGTAAGTTTTGATTTTGAAGGATGAATTCAAGGAACAGAGTACTGAACTGAATCAAAGGATGTATTACTAGAGGAACCTTTGAGATCATCTAGGCCTGTGGTTCTTAAAGTGGCATCTGAGGACCACAAAACTCTTTCAGAGAATTTGTGAATCAAAATTATTTTTATAAACTGTTTTAGCCTTCTAAAAAGCTCCTTCCTTTTCCAACTATGTATGTGTGAAACCCAGGTTTTCCTCAAATACTTCAATCAAAAGAATATATTGCAACAAATTGAAGTTGTAATCTATTAATACAGACACCAAATATATTTGGAAAAAATTGTAAAATATGCATACTCATCATTAATTTTTTTAATTTTAGAAAATATAGGGTTTTTCTAAAAATATGTCTTGTGTTAACATGTCATAAGTTTGTTATTTTAATAGAAATAATAAATATTTTAAAATTTTAATCCATTTTAATTTCTGATATCATAAATATCTATAGCTATAATCTAAATAAACAAAAATTCTTTAGTATCCTCAATAATTCTGATCCATTTCAATCATATTTTATGTAGGAGGAAAAGGGAAATGATTTGCCCAAAGTCACTAAGTCAAAAGTAAATAGAGATGGAATTCAAAGGGATGAATTTAAAGTCATAGCCATTTCTGTTTTCATTATGGTACCTTGTGGGATAAATTGAGTGGGGATACCACATGAGAAGCTCTCAATAAATTGGAGACTACAAAAGACCTCTAAGCTATCGTGAATGCAAAGGTGTTTGTGCACACACATGTGTGTACACATGTATGTTTATGTGGCAGTGAACATAGGAGGCTTACAGTGTGCTAACAGAGAATTAAAGGTAGAGAATCCAAATTTCATCTAACTTTATGACAATATGCAAATTACTTCCTTTACTGGGCCTCTATTTCTTTACTTGTAAAATGATCTCAAAGCTCTTTTCCATGTTTGTCTATGATACTGTGACATTTTCCCCAGTTTTGCCAAAGAATCACACTGAGAATTGCAACAAACCCCAGAAATTATTTAGTTCAAACCCCTCATTTTACAGATAAAAACCTGAGACCCAGAAGTCAAGTGACTTGATCAAGGTCATACAAATAGAAAAAGCGCTTTTAACCCATGGCCTTGGATTCCAAATCTGGTCCCCCTCCTCCACTTCATCCATTGAAGCTTTTATTTAAAAACTTTAAAATGAAGGGAAAACCTGCCAGCAGCACTCAATACACTTTTGGATAGTTCTAATTGTGAGAATCATTTTTCTTTACATCAAACCAATTCACCTCTGCAACTTTCATCCTTTGTTCTCAGATCTGGGGCTAAGAAGAGACATTTCTAATCTATCTTCCATGTATCAACTTTTTTTTTTCTTAAACCTGAAGTAAGATCTTTTCTCTAAGCTAAATATTGCCAGTTCCTCCAACTGATCTTTGGATTGGCATAGTGTCCCATTTCTACCATGTTTTCTGACTCATTGATGTTGTTTCTAAAATGTAGTACCCAGAATGAAACATAAGACTCCAGGGATTGATTAAAAGCTCAGGGATTGATGTAAGGATAGTGGTGGTAGTGAGTATTTAGAAGAAACAAGGGGCAATAACAGGTATAGGAATCTTCTTCCTGAAGAGCATAAAGGAGCTGGGAGCAAGCTAGGCATGGAGGAGGGGGTTGAGAGGGTGGAGGGTGGAGGTTGAAGCAAATAATTATCAAGCCACTGCAGTAAATGAGCATATTTTAAAATATCGGCCTGATTTACAGATTCCACCCACTTAATTGCTTCTTTCATAAGCTCTGCACACTCCATATTCCAGAAGGAAATGTTAAAAAAAAAAAGGAAAAAATAACAGATTTTTGGATGTAAGATACTAAAGGTGAATAATAAATTATAAGGACCAATCTTCCAAAAGGTATATCTTCCCACTCCTGCTGAACCTGACCTGTATTGTAGGTAAGCTGCTTCTGCATTTGGGGGAGATGGGGGTGGAAGAGGGGGAGCAGCATCTTTTACTCTCCATCCATTGCCTGGAGAAAGAGAGCAGCACTTTCCTCTTTTCATCCAATTAAAAGTCAGAGATGAATCTGAGCTCTGTCTTTTGACATCTAGCCTTTTCCTGAGTGAATTTCTCCTGTGTGTGTGTGTGTTTGTGTGTGTGTGTGTGTGTGTGTGTGTGTGTGTGTGTGTGTGTGTGTGTATGTTTGTGTGGAGTTGGGCTTAAGGAGGAGCAGAGAGGAAGACTTCCTCTTCTCTTTCTATGTGTCCAATGCCTGAATATACTGGATAAAAAGGAAAGACTCCTCTTATGTTACTATTAACAAGAGATAGCCTGGAACTCCTTTTTGCTGCAACTAGGAGATGTGAACTGAACCAATATTGGTCTAAGGAACTCCCTCTTTCAATACAGTTGGCTGCTATTCTACAACTTGCAGATTTGCTTATAACACTGAGAGGTTAAATGATTTACCCATAATCATCATATATATATATATATGTATATATATATATATATATATATATATATATATATATATATATATATGTATCAGGATTTGAACACAGTTTCTCACAACTCCAGGATATCTTTACTACATCTCACATCTCTCTTTTCTCAGATAATGATGATGAAAAGGAGAAAGAGGAGGAGGAAAAAGGATAGTAGTTTAGTAGCAGTACTTTTAATAGAAAGATTAGAAAAGCTAATAGTAGTATTTGTAGGTATGAAATTATATTAGTGGTAGTAGTAGTAGTAGTAGTAGTAGTAGTAGTAGTAGTAGTAGTAGTAGTAGTAATAGTAGTAATTGCAGTGGTTACGGAAACTCAGAGCTTTGTATTTTGCTTTTAATTTTGCAAAACACTTTTGAGACAGTGGCATTTCGTCCACACAGCAACCCTATGAGATAGACATGATAGGCATCATTATTTTCACTTTTTAAAGAATTGAAGTGACTTGCCTGTGGGTCACATAATATGGTAAAGGTAGAATTTGAGCCAAAGTCTTAATAAACCAAAGGGATAATCAATCAATCCTTTATTGACTCTATATGCCTATGTGGTTATTCTAGGCCTGGAAATGCAAAGACAGCAGGGGAATAGTCTCAACTCATAAAGAGTTTATATCCCAAAGGAGATCAAGAACAAGTATATGAAATATTCCAAAAAAGGTGTTGGACTCCCAGTTGCCTTGAATATATTTAAGACTGAGCTTAAATCCTTCCTTCTGTAAGAGGCCTCTTTCAGGGTCCCACACTGGTAGTCCCTTCCCCCTAAGATTATCTCCCGTATGTGCTGTATAAATGATTTATGTTCCTAGTTATTTGTATGTCATTTGCCTAGTGCCCAATACTTAATAGGCATATAAATGCTTGTTCCTTCCTATTTGAATGTCCACTTTTTGAGGGCAGTGACCCTGTTTTTGTCTCTGCTTCCCCATCACTCAGTACAAAGTCAATAACTTGATTTTCAAGAGAAAGTACCAGTGGCTGAACAGAGGAAAATTCCAGTTTCCTATCCATTATGCCACAATGTCTTTCTGCCCCTACCTCCACTGGGCAAGGCAGGTGAATTTTCTCTGCATATGCTTCTACTTTCCCATCCCATCTAGATCATAGCTCATATATCAGATCATTGCATTTATAGCAAGAAGGGAATTTAAAGAAGACCTAATCCAATTCCCTTATTTTTTTTTATGAATTAGGAATTTGAGGCCCAGAGACTGAGACCCAGGTTAATTTATTGACTTCCCCAAGATAACACAGCTCTTGGTGTGGTGTGGTATGGTGTGGTGTGGTGTGGTGTGGTATGGTATGGAATTGGGATTTGAGCTCTGCCACTTCTTTTGTAGTCCTGCTGCATCAATAGTACCAGAACCCAGTTTAACCAATACAGCTTCAACATGCTAAAGATATATATATATATATATACTATCAGACTACTAGAAATGTAGTAAGTAAAAAATCATTAATTCCAATTTTGTTTTTCATTTAACAGATAAAGAAATCCAAGTCCTTGGGAGAAAAGGGAAACTACTCCTGTCCTTTCCTCCAATACCAAGATAGAAATAAGGGTTATACAGCTCTTCTTCTGGAGTCTGGCCTCTATTCTTTCTGAGATTAACAATCTTCCCTCTAGGCAAAACTCATGCACCTGAACTGTATTACTGACCACAATAGCACAATTGTGAAAAGGGCAAGTCACAGTATATCCTTGGAGGTGATAATATCATACTAAGAATCCAAGATTGTTGGAACTCTTAGAGATACTAAAAAGATGCTTTGAAAGAGGATTATTTTTTGGTTTACTTTGAATAGCTATAAATAGCTGTTGCCTTTATCATTTGTTTGGGTGCCTGGTGTTCTACTGAAAGTAGAAAGAAAAAAGCAACTGCATCTTCTTTCTTTGGTATTACAAAAACGATTTTCTGAGTCACTGCTAATTAGGACATGAGTCCATCGAACAGAAAACTTATTGTTGCCATTGAGCTTCTAATCAGAATTCAGCACTTTGGAAATGATCTAGGCTAATAAGAGAAGACTATATCATGGCCCAAACCCCCAAGGAGATTGCATTCAAAGTGGGATGAGATTAATACATATTAAAAACTGAACAAAATAAATAAAAACAATATAATTAAGGGTTACATTGTGTGGTCTAGATTATTAATGTTGTAAAAGTCAATCTTATGGCTAGGTGGCACAGTAGATATTATGCAAGCCCTGGAGTCAAGAAGATCTGAGTTCAAATCTGATCTCAGATACTTAACTAGTTTTGTTAAGTCAGTTAACTCTGTTTGCTCCGTTTCTGTATTTATTAAATGAACTGGAGTAGGAAATGGCAAAATACTTCTATCTTTGCCAAGAAACCCCCATGAATTAGATGTGAATGAAATTACTGAACAACAGCAATGACACTCTATTCCAATTCTCTTAATTTAACAAAGAGGTAACTGAGGTTCAGAGAGAAAAGCAGCTTGTTTAGAGTATCACAGAGTTAGTGATAAGAGCAGGATTCAAACACAAATCTTTTGACTTCAGTTTTATTGCCCTCTCCACTATTACATAGCAGACAATCAGGAAAATTATGAGAACTTTAATGGTCAGATAATTTTCCCTAAAGAAAGTAGTAACACTTCACTCATTCTATGTTCTTGATAAACTAGGTTACTGACTATAGCTCAGGCTTTTTCACCTTCAAGTTTTTGAAAACACCAACCCCCTATTCTATAACTAAAGTAGGAACCTATTCCCCCAACTCCTCTGGAAATCCTTTACTTTGTTCAGAACCTAGCCCCAGTTCTACTTTCCCCAGGTACATTTATATCTTATCATCCTAGACTGTGGACTCTATATCACCAGGGATTATGAAATAGTGTCAATCACTTTAATAACTGAAAATTGTAAATTTGTTTGCAGTAATATATTGAGAGTTGTTTTACTTGGACTTTTAGTTATCTCCTCAAGGAATACATTATACATTTTTGGGTTTTAGTTCAGATTTTATGTAGCTTCCATTTTAATTATTTGATTAATCCACAGCATTATTTTAATAAATGTTGCAATGCCAACCTACTAAAAAGAGAAATATGGAGCATCCCATAGTTTTAAGCATAGTATTTTCAATTGTTACATTAAAGGATCAAAGATTTGAAGCTGAAAGACAACTTCAAGGAAGTTGAGTCCATTCCCCCAATTTTACAGATGATAAAACTGAGACAGACTGGATAAGTGACCTGGTTTAAGTATCCAGAACTTTACTTGAACACAGGTCTATCTAAATCTAGATTCAATATGACTTCATCCTTATGGCATGCTGTTTATTTAAGTTCAGTTGAATGTTTAAGAATATGTGGTTTTAGAGTAATGGAGGTAGTAAAGGGAGCCCCTTTTACTTGCTAAACTGGGTCATTTGCCATGGGGATGAGTGAGCATCTTGGAACTAGGATGATGGACTTGTGCTGCAGTTCAGCCTTCAAGGACTTCTGCTTTGGAATGGCATCAACTTCTTATTAGTCTAGATAACTAGGGAACTGTTTCCAAGAACTGATTGAGCTAAAGCAAGATTCATCCTCATAAGGACAAAATGCCCAAATCATGGCAAGTTTATACATTCCATCATTGCAACCCTGGAAGGTAGTTGCCATTACCATTCCCATTTTAGAGATTGGAGAAACCACGACTGAAAAAGGTTGATCAGAGTCACCCAATTAATAATTGTAGGAGGTGAGAGTTAAACCCAAGTCCAAGCTTTTCAGTTGCTACAGCCACAGTAGATAGCATAATCAATGGAAATCATAATAGACTGGTCTGATAAGTACTAAGAAACAAGCATTATGGGATCTTAGAACTGGAAATCATCTTAGAAGACATTAAGTTCAACAGTCCCATTTTACCAATGAGAAAACTGAGGCCCCCAAAATCTAAATAATTTCCCCAAGGGCAGATACATTATAAATCATAAAATTTAGATTTGAACTCAAAACTTTTGATTCTAAATCTGTACTTTTATTATTTAAGATTCAGCTCAGTTCATAAAAGTAGAATGGCAAAATAGATATAGAACTGAACTTAGAGTCAGAAAGAAATGTATTCAAAACTTGCCTTGGACATTTAATAGCTGTGTATCAAGTCACATAACCACTCTGTGTCTTAGTTTCCTCATCTGTAAAATTAAGAGATTGGACTCAATGTACCTTTTAGTTCTAAATCTATGATCCTATGATATACACATTGTGTTAATGGCATTATGCTGTTTTTATTGTTGTTCATCTTTTTGTTCTTTAAGAAGACCAAAGGCATTATGCTAGCAACTGTGTAGGTAAAAAAATCCATAGGTAAATATTTCATAAACACTGGTGACAGGAAGTTTGGATATGTTTGTGCAAAGCTGCAGTCAGTTAATGGAGAAACCTGAAATTCAAGCATGATGGGGGAAAAGGAGCCCCATATAAACAGTATAAATCATATAGAAAGGGATTTTAGGATCATAGTCCCAGACCTGGAGTCAGAAAGATTCATCTTCATGTTTCAAATCAGACCTCAGACACTTATTAGTACCTGGATTTTACTCTGGACAAATCATTTAATCCTGTTTACCTCAGTTTTTTCATTCATATGATGAGCTAAAGAAGAAAATGGCAAATCACTCTAGTATTTTTGCCAAGAAAACCCTAAATTGGCTCACGAAGAGAAAGACAAGCCAGAACAGAATTGAACAATACTAGCTAATGAAAAATTTAGATTATCCAAGAGTTAATCACTATATTTTAGATGCTCTTCCTTTTTATCTTTTCCTCTTATCTTTACCTTTTTATTGTCTTTTTCTTCAACTTTATTTTTCTTCTTTTTCTTTATCTCTGATCATTATCTAAGGCCTAAAGGTGAATTAAAATACAACAATTCAACCATAGATAACATCATCAGGGCAAAAGTCCTGAGATGGCAGGGCGGAAGAGGTGGAAAAGAATGCATTCCAAACCTATGGGAGTAACATGAGTAGTCTGGAAGGATAGGGATCTAAAGGATATTAAAAGACAGAGGAGTAAGGACTTTATCTATGACCTGATTTGTCAATTACAACTTGAACCTTTCCAAGACCTTTTCAAAATTTTAAAAAATCAGTTGCAATATCTGAATTTGCCCTATATTAGACTTTCAACAAAACAGTTTCTGTTGAAACATATTTTACTATATACTAAATATCTTTCTTCTTCTTCTCCTCCTCCTCCTCCTCCTCTCCTTCTCCTTCTCCTCCTCCTCCTCTTCCTCCTCCTTTCTTTCTTCCTTCTCTTAGAGGAGCAAAATAATTATATCAGTATCCTCTGACTAGAATGTTTGTATTCTTGACATGTTATAGAATGCTTTTATCAAATGAGGACAGCTAATAAGCCTGACTGATAGAATAGATCAGGAGGATTTCTCCACAAGGTACACTTGCCATTTGAAGTAGATTGCTCTGATAGTGCATATGCATTTCATGAATAATAATGTTCACCAAAAAAATTAAACCTAAGTTTTGACCTTTGATCTATTTGTTGTTAAGAAAACAGAAATTTCCTAGTCTATATTGCCCATCTTCAAATATATAGCATCCAGGTAAACGGCTATCTAGAAAGAACTAAAAGAGAGAGGTCATGGCATAATATCATTGGACTTATGCCATGCTGGTCTCGCCAAGTTTTCATAACTCATTTACCATTCAGACCTCTGACATGACCCTGACATAAGATTTGGGATCCCCTTTCAGAACATGGTTTAATCCACAATCTTCATTCTCCTCTACATATACTATTTTGATTAGGGCCTACTATTTGGCCTTTATACTAGTATGAATAGTCTTGTTCTCATAGGCAAGATGGGTACCCAGCATTAAGGATCTGAATTATTCATTGCTGAAACATTTAAAGTGAAGGAAGATGGGGATTCCATTTAGGAATTCCATGGAACATTTATATTTTTGTAATTAATTAATTGATTAAGTGCAAAGTATACTCTGAGAATTTCAATAACTTTATAAATTATTATTATCTCTAAGGGACAGCTAGATGGAACAGTGGACAATGTACTGGAGCAGGAGTCAAGAGCACACATCTTCCTAACAAGTTCAAATCTGACTACAGACTTTTACTGACTGTGACTCTTGACAAGTCACTTAATTCTGTTTCTGTTCCCACATCTGTAACATGATTTGGGGAAGGAAATAGCAAAACTTCCAAAATCTTTGCCAAGTAAATTCCAAATTGCATCCCAATGAGTTGAACACAACTGAAAAACTACTAAATAGCAACATTTTCTCTCAGGGAAGTAAATCAGGAGAAGTAATAAGCAGCCTTATGAAACAAGAAGAAACATTAATTTTACTGTAAAATTATTTGGCATTTGAATAACATGTAGATACCCATCTCCTAACCTTCTGCATATAGATAAAATATCCATAATTAAACAAATATTTCTCAGTGCATTCATTTTCAGAATTATTTATTTGCTATTTGTCTATATTGAAATTATAGTCACCTCAATCCAGACAAGTGGGTGAAGGATTTTCCTTTAGTTAGAAAATGTATATGTATGTGATAACATCAGGAAAAAAAAAATTTGTATTTCCCTAAAATATAGTGGAGAGGGGAAAACTTAAGGGCATGAGCTTCCTGCACCAATACTCATAAACATCTATCACTTATCATTTCCATGTTGCATAAAACAGCAGTCTCCTCTTAGTCAAGAGCCACTTTATGTCAGATTCATCAATACAAATGGTGCCCAAGTGATTGTGGGGGAGAATATAAGAACAGACTGTAATAAAATTAAAAATAACTTTTGAAGGAAATAGTATTTGGAAGGATTAATTACAGGAGTTCAAACAGGGGGCCATATGCTTCCCTCCTCTTTAGAGTAGAACATACAGTGTGCCTGTAATAAAATCAGACCAGAAAAATCCTGCCTGTTGAGGAAAAGTATAAGACACAAGCAGTAGATAAATAACCAAGATATCATTCTTTATCATTTTATAGGGAATGGCACCCTAAACCAGCACAAGCTTCCTGCTGATATACCTTTGCAATGATGTTTTAATTAACTTTGGCTAGCTGCAATATAAAACAAAGAATTCTCTGTCATCTCTCTGTCTCTGTCTCTATCTTTCTGTCTCTGTATGTGTGTGTATGCATGTCTGTGTCTGTCTGTCTGTCAGCTTCTGTCTGTCTCTTTAACTCTACCTTTCTCTCTGTGTCTCTCCTCTTTTTGTCTCTCTCTCTCTTTGTGTGTGTGTGTGTTTGTGTGTGTGTGTGTGTGTGTGTGTGTGTGTGTGTGTGTCTGTCTGTCTCTTTGCCGGTCTCTTTCTGTCTATCTGTCTGTCTTTTTGTTTCTCTGTCTCTGTCTTTCAGTCTGTCTTTGGGATCTCTATCTCTCTCTGTCTCTCTTTCTGAGTAAATCAATGACTTAGGTTCTCTGGATATCCATTCTTCTAACTTTATTTAGAACCAAAAAGTCCCTTGTGCTTTACAGGTTGTCTGAAGGTTACATGGCAAAGATACAAGAACTTGGTTCTTTATAATTTAAAAGGATCACATTTGTTCTCCAAGTCTGCTCTAGTCTATCTATGGCATAAAATTTTATTTTATCTTTCAGATAATAAATTTTCATATAAACTCCAGAATATATCAACTGTTTTATCCAAGTTTTAGAGGGATTGGGGTAGGAAGGGAAGCACCTTTTTCTCGTATAGATGGTGACCTTATTTAAATTCTTTGGCAGCAGAGAAACTATTGCTATTCCTCCATTTTATATGCCCTATGTCCCCCTAAGAAAACAAATTAAGTTTGGAACATTTTAGTGTTCCAAATTTTAGGAAACTTGAACAGATATACTTGAAAATATTTTTATTCACAACTTTAATTTTTTTTTATTTCATAAAAATTTCTGTTGGTATCCTGTCCACTTTCTACCCCCTCCCCAGAAAACCACTCCATGTGGCAAACAATATTTTTAAAGATTAAAAAATAAAAAGAAGAGGAAAAAATCTGAAAATATATACAACATAGCACACTCATGTGCCTCCCAACTCAGCAAAGGAGAATGATGGTGTCACATCACTTCTTTGGAGCCATGTTTACTTTTTGTAATTCTGAAACTTTTTTCAGTTTACATTGTCATTATGTGCTGTTTGCAGTATATATTTCACTTTAAATAAAACTATGTAAATCTTTCTGTTTTTCTAAATTCATCATATTTATCAATTATAATATAGTAGTGCCTTTATAATAAGGCATATAATAAGGCATATAATAATTTATCAGAATTTATTTAGACATTACCCTAATAAATGAGCATCTACTTTGTTTCCAATTCTTTGCTACCTCAAAAAATGTTGTCATCAATATTTTGGTGTATATGGGGACTTTTTTCCTTGACAATGACCTTTTCCAAGTATAAGTCTTGTAGTAAAATTTATGGGTGAAAACATCCTATTTTTTTTATCAACTTTATTTCCATAATTCCAGATTGCTATCTCACAAGCCCTCCTTTTTTTTTTATCAACTTTATTTCCATAATTCCAGATTGCTATCTCACAAGCCCTCCAATACTGAATATTCCCATTTATCTTTTCTCATTTTTTGCCAATTCTTGGGGTATGAGGTAAAACCTCAGTGTTGTTTTGTTGTGCTTATCTTATTTTAAGCGATTTGGATCATTTTTCTATGCTGAAATTCTTTCAAGAAATGTTTATTCAACTATTATGCAATAAGAAATGACAGATTTCAGAATAATCTAGAAAGACTTGCATGAACTGATGCAAAGAAAAATCAACAGAACCAGGAAAACATACACATTAACAACAACATTGTGTGATTAACAACTATGAATGATCCAGTTCTCAGCAACAAAAACATCAAGGAAAGTACAAAGGACTCATAAAGGAGAATGTGATCCATATCCAGTTAAAGGACTAATGGACTCTGAATGCAGATCAAAGCATATATATTTTTTTCAATTAGTTAATTCTTTTTCATGTTTTCTTTTCCTTTTGATCTGTTTCTTCTTCTACAACTGGGACTAATATGGAAATATATTTTACATGATAACACATATATAAATTATATTGAACACTCTTTCATTTTCAGAAGAGGGGAGGGGAGGGAGGGAAAGAGGAAAACCTAAAATTTAAAATCTTAGAAAACTGTATGCTAAAGTTTTCATGACAAATAATTGGGGAAAAATAAAACACCATTAAAAATGTTAAAAACCTGCTTAGTCATGTCATTTAAATTTTTATTAATTGAGAAATGACTGTAGATAGACATGTATATATTTCTTAAAAGTTTGTTTTTCTGTTCAATGTTTGATATAATATATGTGTGTTTGTATACATATGTACTAAGTGATTCAATTAATAGTGCTAGACATGGAGTCAAAAGACCTGAGTTCAAATTTGACTTCAGCTATTTATCAGCTGTGTGACTTTGGGCAAGTCACCTAACCCCTGTTTGCTTTAGTTTCCTCAACTATAAAATGGGGATAATGATAGCACCAACATTCCAGGCTTATTTTGAGAATCAAATGAGATAATATTTGTAAAGTATTTGTACAGTGAATGGCACAAATTAGGCACTTAGTAAATCATCCTTTCCTCCCTTCCTCCCTCTCTCCCTCCCTTCCTCCCTCTCTCCCTCCCTTCCTCCCTCCCTCCCTCCCTCCCTCCCTTCCTTCCTTCCTTCCTTCCTTCCTTCTTTCCTCACTCCTTTCCTTCCTTTCTTCCTCTCTTTTTGTTTTTCTTCCTTCCCTTTTTCATTCCTTCCTTCAAAAAAAAGAAAAAAAAGCAATATAATGAATCGTTCACAATATAATCTCAGTCAAGGAGATACATGAATCTGTCAGGAATCCCCTGAGCTCTCTTGGATCACTTTTAAGGTTTTTCTTTCAATCTCTCCTTCCCTTTTACTCCTCTCCCCTTCCTCCCCTCTCCCTTCCTTTGTCTTTTCCTGTCTCTGAGCCTGTCTCTATCCTAGTTTCTGGTATTGTACTTATATTCAGAAAGAGTTGGGTTGAAAATCTCTCTCATTCATTCATTACTTGTTTGTTCTTGAGCAAATGACTTAATTTTTCCATTTCTGTTTCATTATCTATAAACAGGATTGGATTTGATGACCTCTGAGGTTATTTCTAGCTTAAATTCAAGACTATGACCCATTTCCACCTTTTTTTTTTTTGGTCTATCTTTGTCTTTCTCTTTTTCCCTGTCTTTCTTCTCTCTGCCCCCCCCCCCCCCCCCCCCCGCAATTCCTACTCCCTGTCTTTCTCTGGTCAGACTTAAGCTTAAACCCTAATAAAATCCAAATTTATGAGGATCAATCTTGTCACCGGCCTTTCATTACTGTCAGGTTCTCTTCAATTTCATTTAATTCAGTTTGGGGAATTTTTACATGTTTTCTCGTGTTTGGCAGTGTTGCTTTATGTAGTCAACACTGAACTCAATAATGAATATTTTCAAATAAGCAAAGGCATACAATTGCAATTCAAGGATATGGATGGCCCTGAATAATGATTTGGCTAACTGCCCAGCCCCCAAACCTCTCCTTGTCAGGGAAAGTGGGGGCGGGGGTTGGAGTCACAAAAGCTAGAGGGTCTTTTCCTAATATACATCAGATCCCCTGGCCTCTTGACCAAAAGATCAGTATTTCTTCGTGCAAATAACTTTCTTGCTGAAAACCATAAATTAGTGACATTCATTCATTCTCTCAATAAACATTTACAGAGGACCTATTCCATTCAGAGTCCTAGGCTCTGAGCTGGTGACAATGGCTCCATTTGGGTATGTAAGAGAAAGAAGAATGAACTCTCATGAAGACCAAATATGTTAACTGGAAATGGAATTTTTTTTTGAAATGTCATAATAGAAACTTTACAACTAATAGACCAACAAGAGTCATGCTGTTGGAAGTCATCACAAAAGTGCCTTCACCTGTAGGGTGTTCTGCTAAGAATTTTTTTAAAGGAAAATTAAAAGGCTTCCTTTTTATGTGCTTGTTTCAAGTCCATTGAGTCACATGTTGAGGTACTGAAAGTTTCATGCAGTGTAAATCCATCCAGACTCAACTGAAAGCCCCATGAGCTGTAAAGCTGGTTTCTATATTGTTTGGACATAATGCAGCACTCCTCTGAAATCATAAGGGAATAAGGCACTTAAAATAGGGTGTCACATTTCAAGGTAATAAATAGCAGATTGATTCTACCTCCCAATTGATCCTGCAGTTTACTTATATACAAGATGGAAAATAAAGTACTGAAGCCACTGTGATTTACTTTGGAGAAATGAGACACTGGGTATTAGCTTAAGTGAATGCAAAAGAGCAGCCTGACAATTTATGGTAGTCTGAGTCCAATCCCTGTTTGGATCAGGTTGCAGGGCTTCCACACACATTGCGAAGCTTTTAGTATCTCATCATAGGAACACTTTTTTGGCCTCTTAATACTTAACATATACTTTGGGGACCATCCTGAACCAGGCTTATTACCAAATATTAGATAAAGATGCTCTGTTCTCCTTTGTTTTATATAGAATACAATATTCATGGTAGGAGAAGGATTTACAATATTGAGGGTATGACTATTACTGCTTGATTTTGCAACATCCCCAAACCCCACTCCCCAAAGCAATATGCCATGCTTTTAATTGTTTTATATTAAAGTGAATGAAAACAAATTTTGTTTTGAGAATTTTTTAACAATAACATCCTCCTTGGAGGTAAGAGAAGATAAAGAGGGAGAACATCCCTGCTATAGATTTCCAAAAGTTTTCCAGTTGCCCTTTAACAAAATGAGTTGGGCAAATGGTCCCAAAACAAGAGTTATACCACACTGATGTCAAGGCAAAATTCTTTAAGCAAACATTATGGCAAAGTGGATGGAGGCTGAAAACAAGCAAACAAAAATTACAAATAGAATTTGCCACAGCACACCAAGATTTAGAAATTAATGACGATAGCTTTCCTCTTTCCATTTCAGTGGGCTTGTCTTCAATCTGATTTGTGTTTTCCCCTTTTCCTTATGGCAGATTCCTTAGAGGCACCCTCTTGAGTCTTTGTTATTTGTCCCTAGAGTGACGTCTCAGGGTCTTTTACCAATGCAGGGCCAAGTATTTCTTGCCCTCCCTCATCTCAAGGAAATTTGTCTTTAGAAGTTGATTTGACAACGTATTTTTTACTGCTTATCTTAGGTGAATTTGGTGAAGCTTTACCTTTAGGGTCAGAGTCACTATCAAATGTTTCAGTTACTGGATTGAAGCATTCAAATTTCACATCTGACAGCTAGCTGTGTGATCATGGGATCAGGTGATCACTTGTTTTCTTTGAGTCTCAATTTCCTCATCTGTAAAGTGCAAATAGCACCAGTAGTATTGACCTCATAGTGTTTTGTTGTTGGGCTCAAATGAGATAATTTACGTAAAACACTTTGTAAACATTAAAGAGCTATATAAAAACTGGCTATTACTTTTCAGGGCCTATATTTTCAATACAAAATGGCATTTGTTTGTATTTTGTTGTTTGTTTTCCATTGTTGCATACTAATCACCTCCAAACTGGAGGTCAGTATAAATGTTTTTTAATCACTAGTTTGAAATGTTTATTATGATGCAGAGCATCCACTCCATTACCTTGTAGAGGGTTTATTATCCATTCATAAGTATTCCCATTTCCTCTACATATCTCCACCCCCCCCACACACACTTTAACAATTGGTTATAGAAAGTGGAATCACCATTCCATTCTCACTCTGAGAGCACAACTCTTCTGAACGCTTCCTTGGAATCTGTTTCTCAACTGTTCTATCCTTGGAAGTTTCTAGGCTATTATTAAGCTTTTACTGTTGACTGCTTGCCTTAAAGTATTGCAGGGCAGGTGTAGCAGGTGTATTTTTCTCCTATGAGTTAAATGAAACAGACTCAGGTGATGATTCAGGGATAGCTTCATTTTCCAGCCCTGAAAACCTAAGCCTGAACACAATGTCCAGTAGATCAACCTGTCAGAGATTAATTTCTCTCCGAGGTACATTAAAAAAGAGAACAACTTTTGTCTGAGTTTGGGTAGATACAAGCCAAGGAAAGTTGGTGTGCCAAACCCTAGAATTTGAGGCAGAAAAAGAAATAAGAAGAATGCAAGTATGCAATCAAGTACTGAACAGCATCTCCAGAGGGATTCACCTCTTGTCAGTATACCATCTCATATTATATAACTCACTGTCCAGAAAAATAAAAATAACATTTTTTTTTAAAAAGAGACTAATGTTTTGACAGGACATTGCAGAAAGTATACCTGGTCATGCTGAGATTAAACTAGATGGGCCAGATGATCTCCCAAATTGCAACAAATTTGTTTATACTGATACATTCAGAACTTTTTCATTTGATTACAAGGATGATAAGATAATATATTTAGAGTAGGAAAGATGCAACTTAAATGTCCAGAATCATAGATTTAGAAGGACCTTTCAAGATTATCTTTTCTTGCTCATTTTATAGATAAGGAAACTGAAGTCTAGAGAAGTCAAGTGATCTTTCATCATAAAGCATGTCTTGGGCATGAATTGAGCCAAGTTCTTCTTGACCACAAGACTAGGCTTCTTTTAATTTCCCTGAAATGTGAGAAAGATGTCTTCTTAGAGGAAAAAAGAGAACTAGAATCTAACACAGTTAACAAGAATCTTTTCTCTGTATTAGACATTTAGAAATATATCAGAATTTGCTCAAGCCAAGGGGATAATCTTTCTCAGGTGCCCACTTTGGGCAAGGTAGACAACAATCTATCCAGTGCTACTTATTTTTGTGTCACTTGAATTCTAGGGTTACTTGTCATTCATGGCTCTGTTGCCACCTAATAGATGTCCTGTTTGGATTCAGTAATTAGAATTCACTTGAGCCTCTGATGATAGTAGACAATTTAATTAGATTATAGAGAAAGTGAGGTAATATCCCAAAACAATACAATGATTAACATAAACTCTGTCATCATTTTCATGGAAACCATAGCTCCTAAATCACTTCTGTTCTTCCAATACATACCTTCCCTAGTGAAGTTCAATAATTCTATCTCTTCATGTATGTATGTATTCATGTATGTATGTATGCATGTATGTATCTATTATCTAGTTATCTATCATCTACTTTCCCACTATAGGAGGATAAGCTTGAAATTTTAATGAATAACTGTAAAATTTCTTCTTTGGTGGGCATTTGAGTTTGTGTTAACAAAAAACTTAGGGAGAAAAATGATACAAGGAAGCAAATAAGCATAGTAATTTAGTGCTTGATAAATTAAAAGATCCCAGTTATTCAGGCAAGAACTTAATCTGACAAAATTGGTAGGAAAATTGGAAAGCAGTCTCACTAAAACTAGGATTGACCACCATTTACATTGTATACCAAAATAAGCTTGAAATGGGTACATGATTTAGATATTAAGGATGATATCAGAAATAAATTAGGGGAGCATAAAAAATTACTTATAAGATCTATGGCTAGGAGACAGGTTCATGACCAAACAAGAGATAGGAAGGCTCATGGAAAATAAAGTAGATAATTCTGATTATATTAAATCAAAAAGTTTTTATGCAAACAAAATTAAAGCAACCAAAATTAGAAGGAAGGCAGGAACCTAGGGAATTTTTTTTATAATAACTTCACTAAGAAAGTTATCATTTCTCAAATATATGGGGAACTGAAACAAATTTATTTTTTTAAACAAAAGCCATTCCTCAAATTTGATAAAAAAAAAAATCCAAGGGTGTGAACGACTAATTTTCAGAAGAAATAAAAACAATCATCATATAAAATGCTCCAAAACATTAATGATTAGAGAAGTGCACATTAAAATAACTCTGATTTGCCATTTCATATCCACCAGATTGGCAAACATGACAGAAAAACAACATGATAAATGCTGTAGGGGATAAGGGGGAATAGGGACTTTAATGTATTGCTGATAGTGCTATGAAATGATCCAACCATTCTGGAGAACAGTTTGGAACTCTAGCCAAAGGGCTATAATATAAAACTGTGCATACCCAGTAATATTGCTACTAGATCTTTATCCCAAAGAGATCAAAGAGAAAGGAAAAGGACACAAATGTACAATACTTATAGCAGCTCTTTTTGTGCTAGCAAGGAATTGAAAACAAAGAAGAAGTAGATCATCAATTGGATAATGGTTTAAAAAAGTTAGGGTATATTATTGGGATGAATATGATTCTTTTGTAAGAAGTGATGAAGGGAATGGTTTCAGAAAATATGGAAGACATGTGAAATGATGGACAGTGAATTGAACAGAAATAGGAGAACACAGCACCCAGTGACAGCAATATTATAATGATAATCAATTGTAAAAGATTTATTAATTCTGATCAATACAATAAATCCATGACAATTCCAACAGACTCATGGCGAAAAATGCTATCTCCAGAAAGATAATTGATGTACCTTGAGTGCTGATTGATTCTCTCTCTCTCTCTCTCTCTCTCTCTCTCTCTCTCTCTCTCTCTCTTTCTTTTGGCAATATGACTATTATGGAAATATGGTTTGCATAACTTCATATATAATATAGGTATTGTATTTCTTGCCTTTTCAATGAGTGGAGGAGGGACTTTATTGAAGGAGAGAATTTGTAGCTCAAAACTTGGGAAAAAATACTTGGGTGCATGGCAGAATATTCAGTGTTTCCTCCAGTGATAGCTCTTGAGCAAAATTTCTCAGGATAGGCCCTCATGGAGCTCAGTAACTCTCTTAAGTATCTATTCTTCCCAACACTTTTCTGAAATGCAAGGGCAGAACCTCATGACCAGAGACTCCCTGCTTAATAGAACCAGTTCCTTTGAGTTCTTCTAGAGTTCAGCAGAGGGAGAGTAATGGGATCTCCAACATTTGCAAGCCAAGGTTAAATGAGACATAGCCATCATTTACTAACCTCTTCTTTCTCAGATCTCCAACTTAATCTTCATGCCATACTCCTACTTATTGTCCTTTCTCTCCAGGAGACCAATCTTGTTCATTCTGTTACTAAAGATATCCCAGGAATGACAATCTCTAGGAATCATCCCATAGAGAAGTTGAAGCCCAACCCAAATAAATACACATACTAGAGGAGCAAGAGGCCAATGATAACAAAGGAAACCTGGTGTTTAATGATATTCTTTTAAAATTGAGCCAAAGTTCCCTGGGGAAGTAGGCTCTAAATTCAGTCTTCTACATCTGCATACCTCCTTTGTGTAGTTCATTTATTATCTTAACAATGAACATTAGGTCATCATTAGACTATGGGACCCTGCAAGATTCTTTCAAGCAAAACAAAATTCCAATATAGTCACTAGCTTATCATAGGAATTGAAGCTAAAAGGGATCTTAAAAGTCAGTCTAAACTCCCCATTTGACTTAAATGATTTGTAATGCCATTGATTCACATGTCGAGATCCATGCCTGATTATCCTATACATTCCTTGTTCATGTTTTCCCATAAGTTTACTACAGGATGTTTGTCCACTGTGCTAGATATGTATTCATTTTAATTTCCACCAATAGGAAAATTGAAGTATAAAAGAAGCTAAGTGACATGGACAAAATCAGATAATTAGCAAGCATTAGAACAAGATTTGCACCCTGGTATACTGAACTGGAAATCCCATCACATTACCCTATTAGTATGAAAGAAAGGATAAGCCAGGTATTAAATGTGACTAAGCCTCAGCTGGGCAACTTGGTGGTATTGTGTAGAGAGCACCAGTTCTACAGTCAAGAAGTTTTCTCATCCTGAGTTCAAATCTGACATCTCAGACATTTACTAGCTGAATGACCTTGGATAAGTCACTTAACTCTATTTGCTTTAATATCTTCATCTGTAAAATGAGCTAGAGAAGGAAATGGCAAACCAGTCAAGGATCTTTCCAAAAAACAAAAACCAAAAAATCCTTCAAATGAGATCATAGTTAGACATGATTGAAATGACTGAATAATTATTACTAAAATTTCAATTGTTCAGAAAACTAATTATCTGGACCCTATTTAAATAATTTAGTCATTCTTTAAACAAACAAAAAATCCTCCACAAATTTGTGAAAAAACCTTACAATTGCATAGAAATCATTCAGAATACTTATTTTAAGACAAGGAGAGATGGTTATATCTGCAATGCAAGTTACAAGTTATACATAACTAGAGTTTATTACTGCACTAACTACTTCATAGAAGAATATAATTACTAGTGTTTATATAGTACTTTAAAATTTATAGTCTTTTACAAATGATAATTACAGGAGGTAGGTATTATTATAATCCTCATTTTTAAGATTAAGAATCTGAGGTCAGATTTGAGCTCAGGTCTCTTCTAACTCCAGTTTCAGTGTTTTATCCACTGAGTTACCTATTTGCCTTTCAATATGAATGCGTAGGTGAGAAAGATGAAAATAGTTATTTGATTATTTTTGAATATTGAATAGGAAAGAGAGCTAGAGAGAAAATAGATGACAACTTTAACCAAAAGCCCTTTTATGAAATATTTGCTTTTTCTCCTAGCGAGAGCTCACAAGAATTCAGGAGTATGAATAAATGACTGGTTTGATCTAAAAGATGACTGATTGAGGACTGATATTAAGGGCTAGGGGCAGCTATTGGCAAAGCAGCTAGAGTTCCTGGCCTGGAATCAGGAAGATTTATCTCCCTGACTTCAAATCTGGCCTCAAACATTAACTAGCTGTGTGACCTTGGGTAAGTCACTAAGTTTTCTCATCTGTATTTTGAACAGGAGTAAGAAATTACAAACCACTACTGTACCTTTGCCAAGAAAATGCCAAATGGGGGTCATGGAAAATTAGATACAACTGAAAAAAATTTAGGGCCTAAATAGGCCAGTCAATTCTAAGTGACTTCTTCATTCTCAAAGATTTTTGGATAAAAACAACTATTTTTTTCTTAAAAGATACTTCATCTGTTAGAGTTAGCATCAATTTACTGCAGTTACCTAACCATTTCCACATTCAAAGGAAAAATCTCCTCAAATTCAAAATCACCTTAGTCTAGCAAGTAGCATCAATCTCTTTTGGGGGTTCTTTGATACTGGGGTACTTTGGAAGAACCAATAAACTTGCTTTGTTCCAGGGCCAAATTCTCCTTTTAGATAACAGGAACCCCTCCCCTTTTTTTTAAAAGTTTTTGCAAGGCAATGGGGTTAAGTGGCTTGCCCAAGGCCACACAGCTAGGTAATTATTAAGTGTCTGAAGCTGGATTTGTGTCAGGGGCTGGTTAGGTGTCAGGGACGGTGCTCTGTCCACTGTGCCACCTAGCCACCTCATATCCCTCCCTCTTAATCCCTATATATCACCTGCCACCCCAGCCCCATACTTTCAATGTAGTAGTTATTCAATTGTGACTGACTCATCATGACCTCATTCAGAGTTTTCTTGGCAAAGCTACAGGAGTGGATTTCCATATCCTTATCTAGTTCATTTTGCAGATGAGGATACTGAGGCAAATTTGGAAAAGTGACTTGTCCAGGGTCACACAGCTAATGGGTTTCTGAGGCTGGATTTGAATTCAAGAAGATGAGATTTCCTGATTTCTCGTCTATGCTCCACTGTACCACTAGTACCACTCTACTGTACTGCCCCAGGTATATTTATACACACATAATTTATATCTGTCTATCTATCTATCTATCTATCTATCTATCTATCTATCTATATCTATCTATCTATCTATCTATCTATCATCTATCTATCTATATCTATCTATATGTGTTTATACACACACACACCTACACATACATACCCGGGAAGCTAGGTCACATAGTGGATGTATATGTAGAGCCATATCTATACATATGCATATATGTATGTATGTACACATATATGCATATATATTTATATGTGTGTATGTGTACTTTAAGATTACTTTTTCGACATAAATTCTAGGAACGTTATCATTCCCATTTTATGAAGGAGAATATCCATTATATGATTATTCACATACAAATGCGAGACAAAAATCTTCCTTGGAAGCTTCTCTTCCAAATTCTGTTCAATATGTTCAGGAAGAACACAATCCCACTGGGATGCGCTTGTTCAGAAAGGAGAATAAGCAATGGTGCCTCTCCCTCTGAAACTTCACTGCTCACTGTAAACTGAAGAATCATGAGTTACTTTTCAAAGTATTTTAGCATCTATCAAAGAGGGCTGGTGTCAGGCCAGTTGGTAGCAAACAGGAAATTACTTGGGAGCATTAATAGCCCTTGAAAACAACAGCTTCAAGGTCTTCAATCAGCAATTTGTGGATATTCACCACTAAGATGAAGAAAAAAGGAAGGAAAAAAAACACAAACAGGAAATGCAGTGAAGGAAGATGAAAGCAGATCAATAAAGAAAGAAACCTTCAGTTTGAAGTCTTGCCTTTAAAATAATGGGACCCCCCTTGGCCTCACCCTCCGGAAAGTAATTTGGGGCATTATAGCAGATCTGGCCCTCAGGTGTAATTGCCCCAGATCCCCGCCACCCGGAGGTTTAGGATTCCTGAGCTTATGAGAGAAAGTGGGTTTCTACACAAGGATTTATTGTAACCTTTTTAAATATATATGTTTTTAAAATCCATTCAGTGTCATTAGAATTTATTACTGCCTTTTGTCTTCTTTTTTTCCTCTTGCCCAGGTTAATTGGATGCAAAAGAGGGTAACTTCAGCATGTTGCCAGCAAAGGACAATGAAATTCCATATTATGGAAATATTCTTTGGTTGAATTTCCGGATTTGTGTCTGCAATGGAATTTTCCAGTGCAGTATGTGACTCAGACATCTTTGTATGGGAAGGAATGGTAGCTGTAACTCCACAGGTTGTGCAGGAAGAGGAAAAAAAAGAAAGAAATCAAAAAGACAGTGTGTGCTGAAAGAAACATTGGACACTGTCCTCAAAGCTGTAGCAGCCCTTGAAAAATTGAGCTTTGGTGGATGCTTGAAGGAATAGGTGATGCACACTGGAGGGAAAAACTGAGCAAGGAGGCAGGCAAATGCTGGATTTGTAAACTTGTTTTCCTAGGAAGTCACTATTTGGTTTAGTTCTGCTTTTATTATTATTATATTAATTCAGATCATTTTTAATTTTTTTACTTAATTTTTTTATTTTTCATTTTTTCAATTGATATTTTATTTTATTTTTCCAATTACATGTTATGAAACTTTTTCAACATCCGTCCACAGGCATATACATAACTTTAAAATGCATAATTTCCATCTACCCTCCCTTCCCATCCCACTCCCCACAGTGGAGAACAGGCAGGTGAATATTCTACATACACATTTGTGTTTAACATTTAACTCAGATAAGGAATTATTCTTCATTTTATTTTCTTTTTGAAAAAGAGTGATAGAAATTCCAGTAGGAGTCGGATTCCAGTAGGAAAGGGAAGAAATAAGCTACAACTTTGATGATCTCAGGAATAATAAGTAAGGGAGAATTGCCATGGATAAGTAGGAAACAAAAATGTTCTCTGAACTTGCCACTAAACTTTTATTCACAGCCACTGTCACCAAGAAGGTTATATCTCTAACTCCATTAGGGTAGAAGGAAAGCATTGGGGAATTATTAACGGTCTTAAGGGTTTAAAAAGAAATTATGCTAATATGAAAAATAGGCAGTAAATAGACCTGGTTCAAGTCCTATTCTGTAAAAGAATGATTGTGTAACCTTAGGTAAGTCATTTATTCTCTGATAAACCTCTAAGATTATCTCAATTTATCTCAAATATAGCTTGTTTATATATAGTTGTTAATTGCAAATTGCCTGTTCCATTAGATTCTGAGGGAAATATTTTTTGCCTTTCCCAATGCTTATCAGAATGCTTACATAGAAGGTGATTAATAAATGCCTATTAATTGATTAATCTTCTAATTGGCCCCAAGCAATACTACAGGGCTCTAAATTGAAGAGCAGGTATTGATCTCTAGTGGTAGAGGAAGTTTCCACACTGAAAAACTTATGAATAAACAGATCCAGTCAAAGTTTACTTTCAGACTCATTTCTAAATCCAGGTGGACCATTTATTCATAAATAAACCAAAAGCTGTGCTCAGTTGGGTGAAGTCCTCATTTTTATGGAACTTACTGTCTAGTGGGCCATAATATACGTGTACACAGAGCTGTAGTACACACTTCTATGTGACCTCTCTACATTTAAGAGTTGCAAAGATGTCTAAAAGGCTCCAACTGAAAAATAATTGGAGATAATTGAATTTCACTCATTTCCTGAGTATTGTCAGTTTTCTACCTCTCAGTGCAAAGGCTCCAGATTTCCTTTCAGAGTTGAGTTTACTCATCAAGGGAGAACTCAGTTCCGTAAAACTTATTCCCTTATTTCTGGCACTGTAAATTAGAACCAGGTATGTGCATGTCTATGAAAGACCAACAGTAGTCAACAGTGGTAAACAAAATCAAAACAATAAAAACAATCCCTTATCCACACAGTACAAACACAAGCAATTTACCATCTTCCTTCTCACTAGCCCAAGTTTCCAAACTCTTTTCTCCCTCAATAGGATTTATTGGCCTGTCTTTAATCTCCACTCTGCTTTTCTTATGTAGAAATTGGTACTTAATGAAACAGTTAGACAGTATAAGGAAAAGAGTATTAGATTTGGAATCACAAAGACCTAAGTTTGAATACTGTTCTAAGTACTTTTTAGCTGTGCAACCCTGAAAAACATCATTTAAACTCCTTCAACTTCAGTTTCCTTACTGTAAAATGGGAATAATAATAATAGTGTTTACATGACAGGATTGTTGTGAAGATCAAACAAGTTGGGTAGGCTGATAAATCTTTACTATGTTGCTATTACTACTATTCTCCTTGTGGACATGTATAGAGAATTTAAGGTAATGTCCAGAACGCAGAGTATCTCTTTCAAAGCTAAGTTTGAATTCAGAAGTCATCATGCTTTCTCTTTTTTTCCCCATTACTTGAGGAGATCACAATCTTCCTTCTACCTTGGTATTTCCTTATTTTCTGGACCATCCACATGCCTCTTTGACTTCCTCTGTCTCCCAGGGCTACTTTTCTCTCTTCTTTTATTGTGCATTGTTTTATGCCTGTGTATTTTCTTCCAAAGAGACAGTAAGCTGATGTAGTAGATAGAGCATTAGACTTGAAGTGAGGAAGACTGGAGTTCAAGTCCTACCTTAGATATTTACTCTCCCACCCTAGATAAATCACTTAACTTCTACCTACATTTCCCTATCTCTGAAATGGGAATAATAACCTCTATCATCTAGGGGTAATTTGTGAATCAAAAGAAGATAATATTTATAAAGCACTTTACAAACCTTAAAAGACTGATTATGAGCTATCATTACTGTTTTTCTAAATAAACTGAACCTCTAGGTTCCCTCCTCCTTAAAATGACTTGGAGAAGGAAATGGCAAAACACTTCAATACCTTTGCCAAGAAAACTCCAAATGGGGTCATGGAGAGTTGGACACCACTGAAACAACTGACCTCCAACAAACAACAAAATGGATTGCAGGATTCTAGAGGGTCTAGACTGTGCCATTTTTTTTAGGTTTTTGTAAGGCAAATGGGGTTAAGTGGCTTGCCCAAGGTCACACAGCTATGTAATTATTAAGTGTCTAAGACCAGATTTGAACCCAGGTACTCCTGACTCCAGGGCTGGTGCTTTATCCACTGCACCACCTAGCCGCCCCGACTGTGCTATTTCTTCCATGTTCTCTACAATAACTGGTATGGACAGCTAGATGGCCCAGTGGAGAGAGCACTGGCATTGGACTTAGGAAGATAGGGGTTCCTCCAGCCTCTGACACTTATTAGCTGTGACCTTGTCCAAGGCACTTAACCCTGATTGCCTTGTATCCAGAGTCATCTCCAGCCATCCTGCTTCATATCTGACCACCCAGATAGCTCTGGAGGAAAAAGTGAGGCTGGTGACTTAGCACAGCACCTCCTCACTCAAATCCAATTCATAAGTTTGTCATGGCATCATCTTCCTGATATTGTGGTCTTCTTCGAAACTGAAGGACAAATCAAGCTCTGGGCATCCATAGATAGTTTATAATTTGATAATTTTAAAACTGCTCTAAGTCTTTGAGGTATAGAGCTGGATTATTTTTTTTAATATTTATAAGAGCAATCATAGGATTGTAGTTTAAAAGCTGTAAAAAACCCTAGAAGTCATCAATTCAAAAAGAAAATCATTGAATCTAAACCTATTTTATAGATGAAGAAACAAGTTAAGTGACTCAATTCACACAGCTAGCAAGTATTTTTTTTTTAGGTTTTTGCAAGGCAAAGGGGGATTAGATGGCTTGCCCAAAGCCACACAGCTATGTAATTATTAAGTGTCTTAGGTTAGATTTGAACTCAGGTATTCCTGACTCCAGGGTCAGTGTTCTATCCACTGTACCACCTAGCTGCCCCTAGCTAGCAAGTATTTTGAGGTGGGATTTTAATTCCAGTTTTTCTGACTGCAAGTATCAACTTCACCATGTGGCCTCTTTATATGTATGACCTCATTTGGTCTTCATAATAACCCTGTACGGTGGATATTATTGGGACTCTCATCCCTATTTTCCAAAGGAGGGAGGCTCAAAGGAGTTAAACAACATACCTGTAACTTCACAGCTTGTAAGTATCTGAAGTTAGATTTGATCTCAGGACTTGCTAGATTCTGGATCCAACATTCCTTCCTCTCACATATCAGGTTAAAAAAAAAACATGTACTCATTGAACTGATTTGGTAGGTAATGAGAATCACAGTAATACCATGTGCCTCCATGCTAATTTTGGATTGGATGGAATCTTGGAGATGTAATTCCCTCATCTTGACTTGATCCTAGACCTATAGCTGAGAAAACCCCTCATAGGTCATCTAGTCTAATCCCTCCTTTTATAATTGAAACCAGGATCCAGGGAGATGATTGACTTGCTCAGTCACACAGAAGCAAGGTTTGATCTTGGATTCTCTGCCTCAAGAACCAGTCTAAGACCAGAGAGAGAGAGGGCACATCACTTGTCAAAGATTACTCAAGTTTGAAGTGATAGAGCAAGGATTTGAACCAAGGCTCTGACTCCAAATCTAGTATTCTTTGCACAGAAGGCCAAACTCTCCTGTTTTTTGCCTCTGATTCACAGTGCAGAGTCTGCTATCTCTGGAGATGCCCCTTGTAATGAGTGAACTATAGGTCCTTTCATTTTTATCCTCTTGTTGAATTTTGAAGACATTTTACAATGGATGTTTTATGACAGCTAAATTACTTACTTATCTTAGCTTCAGTGATTTCAGTGATTTATAGGCCTTATTGAGATTATTCCCTGCAAGACTTAATCTCCCCTGGGATTTCATCCTTTCTCTACATTCCCCCACTTGAGGCACAATTTCTGTGGCCATAGGGTCATAGAGCACTAACTGTGGTCATAAACTATTCCTCTTTTCTCTCTCTCCTCTCTTCTTCCTTCCTTCCTTCCTTCCTTCCTTCCTTCCTTCCTTCCTTCCTTCCTTCCTTCCTACCTTCCTTCTTTCCTTCCATTCTTCCTTTATTCTCTTTCTTCTTTCTTGCATCCTCTGTTACTTTCTCTGTCTCTGACTGCTTCTATCTCTTTCTAACACTCTGTTCTGTCTGTCTCTGTTTCTCTTTATCTCAAGTGAAGTCCATTTATATCAATGCTATATTTCACATCTCTCCACAAATGTGTCAGATTTGGAAAGCTCAGCCAAAGAAATACTCATAAATCCATTTTTTTCCCCTTAGTTAATAAATTCTCTTTATCCTTCTACCTCCTACTTGGAGAACAACATTGGTGGCTGTTTTGCTACAAGTGGAAATTTCTCCTCTCTTTTTGGGATAACTATTGAGATATGTAGTCTTCATGGCAAATGAATCCCTTCTCCACCCCCCCCACTCCCATCCATCCTCAAGCAACATCCCAAACATGGGGTAATCTCCCATTGCATTATGCATGGAGAAATGCTAATGATGGACCTCCCTTCCCCATCCCCAACCCTAACCCCATGGAGAGTTAAAGCCAATCTTTTCTTAAAACACTGAATGTTTTGGTCTCTTGGAAGCCAGGTATTGAAATTCCAATTTTTCAAATATTATGATGAGGCTTAAAATCAACATAAGAATCTGCTCCTAGTATAGCTCAGTGATGTTCTCTGTTCTGTGGTGTCTGTGGCACCTTTGTAGAGAAGACCTGCTCTTTGTCAGCCTGCAATTAAATAAGCACAGAACAGTGGTTAGTATTCAGAACCCAAACTAGGTGATATTCAAAACCATTTTCAAAGCTTAGTGGGAGTTGGGAAATGTAAGGACTAAAGTCTTTAGACATTTCATAGGAAAAAGCATTCAGCAAAATCCTGGGGCATTAGTAACTATCTCTTTTAGACCAAGTGCAAAGCAGTATTAACCCTGCAAGAGAAAGTATCTCTTTCACCATAAAACACTGTTCAGTGTAAACATGAAGAAATTTACTGGAGAGAGTGTAAACTCCTAAAAAGATTAGATAATGACCCCTGAACAGGTGTAAGACAACTTAATGGGAACAGAAGTAAGCTCCATTATGAAATGGCTGCTGATGGGAAGTTATGTCAACAGTTACTCTGCAATAATCTTAGGAGGATAAATTTATCTGATGGAATCTGTGAGTGAAAGGATTAGAAAATCACAGACCCTGGGCCTAGAATCTCAGAGGCTCACTGGTCCACTTCATTTATTTTACAGAGAATTCTAGGGATCTGACTCTAAGGAACTTGCCTAGAGTCTCATAGATAGAAATATTATTTGAACCTAGAGAACTAGGCAGGATTTGAACTTCAGAGATAGAACTCATTACCCTGTACAATGATACCATGGTTCCTTTTGTCCTGAGACATGTGAAAGACCCTTAAACTACTTTCCCATCCAAGTCCTGAGATGCCTCAGGATAGGCCTCCCTTGTGCCAATGTATATTGTGGTTGATCGAGGCATTTCTAGAGCTTAGAGTTTTAGAGTTGCCTGAAATTCAGAAAGAATAGATGATTGTCCAGATAGTAAGTAGCAGAAACAGGACTAGAATACAAGTCACTCTGATTTCAAGTGCAGACCTGTACCTACTATATCATGATGCTTCTCTAAACCAAAGAGTAATTAACTAACATTAAGATCTCAAAAGTAATTCAAAATTAAGAAATGTTCGATAAGCATGAAATAATAAAACAAACAGCAGCAAACTCCCAAGATTTGAAGGGTCTCCCATCCTAACAGAATGAAAAAATTGAATTTGAAAATGACTTGGACCAGAGTTGAGAGTTTTTTCTTTGTCTGAATTGAATTCCATCCTCACACAAAAATTTTTAACATAGACTTTTCTCTTTGGTTGAAAATTCCAACCTTGTACAACCATAAGGATAAAATGGCTTTTCAAAAATCATTTCTTTCAGTTTTTGATTAGTTTCTGCCACATTTCTTTGAAATATTAAGTGGAACTAGTAGGAAAAATGACCTACTTCATGTGAGAGTTAATAGGGCCATTCTGAAAAAAGGAACAAGGGAGAGAGCCTAAACTGGTTTACAGGAGTTTCTCATTCAGAGAAAGACCTTTATTCTCCAGCTATAAACTGGAGCCAATTTTTAGTATCTTGAATCTGGACAGAAATTTAAATTATAGCTATAGATATTTAAATTTATCACATCATCAGAGTTTTTCTATATTCTATATATTCTATATATATTTTCTATATTCCTTGAGATAACTGGAACTGTCTAGAGACACCATTTAACCCATATGAAGGCTCACACCTATGCAGAATATTTTTAATAACAATTTGATTATGCTAGTCTGCTTCCTTTTTTCAAATTTGTGACTTCATGACTCATTCTGTTTATTATATCACTCTAGAGGAACAGAATTAGAGATAATATGATATCATTAAAAACAAAAAACTCCCTGGACCTTGAGACAAGAGGTACCTGGGTTCATTCCAAACTTGGCTAGTAACTTGTTATATGATTTGGAGCAAAGCACTTAACCTCTATGAGCCTCAGTTCCCTCATTTGCAAAATGGAGATAACCATAGTGCCTACCTCCCAGGGTTGTTATGAGTACCCAGTGAGATCATGTATGTAAAGTACTTTGCAAGTTTTAACCTGTTCTATCAATGTTAGCTTTACTTTTTAAGGAGAATTATGAAACAAAGAAAGATGATATGCTCCTTTCAAGAGCAGCACAGGTTCAAGACAGAGAGAAACAGGAATCACATAGTGTCTTTCTGTATGTACTTAAAAGAACAGTTCATTTCATAAGATTATTGGTTTAAACTAGGAGAAAGTCTTGAGGTCATCTAGTCTAACTCTTTCATTTTCTAGATGAGGACAGTGAGAATTAAGGAGGTTAAATATTTCTTTTAGAAACCATATAAGTGGTAAGTGGTAGAGTTGGGACTTGGTGTTCTGACTCTAAATCCACCTTCTCCATTTCTCCAGACTTGGAATAACCAGTTGTAATGTGTGTACAGAAACATGAATTTGGAAGAGAGATTAGATTCCCTAAGTATGACATGTGCTGAGCATGGGAAGGTGATTCTGAAACTAGGAAATAATAATTATGAGATAATCTGCCACCCCAATTTCCACTCATCATGAAGAAGAACCACCTCAAATGGTGAAGTGCCTGACAATTCTGCTTTCATCAAAAAATTTCTAGTGTCTCAAGACATCAAAGTCTAACTACTTCCAGTTAAGAATTCTAAGTGATCAGTACCTGTTTTAGAGATGCAAAGGGCTCCATTCCTAACAACTGAATAGAACCCCTTTAGGTTCACTATTATTCCCATTCTTTCCTCAAGCCATAAATCCCTGCATAACTCAGATTGGTTCATCTTTCTTAAGTAGGTGCCATTGGTTCTTCAGAGGTAATTTTAAGTAGATTATTAGCTTGAGTCAGGTCTACAAGCATTTGCTGAGAATATACTTTGAATTTTTGTGTTATGAGGGGCTTCTAAAGAAGTGAAAGAAATAATTACTTCCCAGAAGAATTTTATGACTTTATCACAAAATCAAGGGAAGATAATCTTGGAGATTATCTAGAACAACCTCATCATTTTATAGACCAAAAAAGTGAAGTATAGAGATATTATGTGATTTTCCAAGTTAGAACATGCTGGTGGTTAAGAAACAAAGTCAGAATTTGGAGACAAAATTCCTTACTTACACAGTTAGAGAAACAATTGGAGTATAATTGAAGACAGTATACAAACAAGTGCTAAATTGTGCAGTACAAGCAATAAATGCTACTGAAATTGAGAGAACTGAGAGATCAATGTATCACCCTAATGGGCATTGATGGCTCCTTTTTTCCCTGATGTGAGCAAAGCTGAAGGTTTGTGTAGGGAAGGAGTAGAAAATAAACAATGATAAGTAAAGTGGGACCAGATCATAGAAGCCAGGGACCATGTCATATAACATTGGTAGAATTCAAGGAAAATGCATTTTGAATGAATGCATTATATATGGATGGTCTTTAGTTTGAGGAATTAGGATTTGATCTAATAGGCAAAAAGGTGAACCTTAACATGCATTCAATCAATAAAAAAACATGTATTAAGTTGGTGTTATGTACCAGACTCTGTGTTAGAAAGTGGAAAAAACAAAAAAAATAGTTCTTGTCCTCAAGAAGATTATATTCTAGAGGGGGAAACAGCATATATATGCATCTAAGTATATATAGAATACATATGAGTTGCATAAAAGATGATTATTTTGATATGGAAGCATCATCATTAGAATGACAGAAACAAACAGCTCAGTGACATGGCTACACTAAATAATATCCAGTTTATCTCAGATTGCCATATTGCTTGTCCAAAGTGGCCTGAGATTTTCCTCATGCCAGAAAAGTAAGTAATTATTCCCTAGCATCTGTATAGTATGGATAGAAACAAGCCTGTCTGGGAAATATATGTGATGATGATTTGAGCCTATTATGATAATTCATAGCATATTATAATTTTTATCTTGGGGTATGCATTGCAATTCAGAAAATGAAATTCCATAGATAGATCAGGTTTATTTATAATAAGGTCCAGTCAAAATATAAGAACTACTTAATATTATAATTAAAATCGATACATATCTAGTTGAAAGACTATCCAGTCCCTAAAATATTTCCAAAGGAGATGGCTACATACTTTGGCACAAAATCCACCCACACCATCCAAACCATTTCAATTTTCATTCTGAAGGAGACATCACAGCTTTTTTTCCCACAATATCATATCAAACAAGACAGCAACATTATGCATGCAATAAAGTCTGAACTTAGGGCAGCTCAGGCATCTAATGTACTTGTATTGTAAACTGAGAATCAAGGAAACATTTATTTATTTTAAATATTATTTTTGTCCAACAATAAGACATACTGTAGTAATTCATTTCACTACATTTTTAGGCAGGCTTGTAGACAGAAATCACAAGGCAAAGGCTCTGATCATGCTTACAATTGTAGACAGATTAAATTATTTTTTTCTCTTTGAAGTTAGATTTCCAGTGTAATTTGTACATATGAACCAGGTTCAATCAGAATTGAGCTATCGATATCAAGGATGGAAAAACACACAGCGCTCTTTTCATTATATTCACCAGGACCTTTAAAGGCTTCCTCCTATAGTGTCCCAACCCCCAGTCTTCTGCCCCAGTATCTGATTGTTCAAACATTTTTCAAAGACTTGTAAATCTCTAAAGACCAAGGTAGCAGAGTAATATTGTTACATTGCTGAGGATGTATAGAGATATACATCATGTTAAGAAAATTTTGACAAACCATTCATAAGGTACTCTAAATCTACTGAGAGTCCTGTATGATTAACTTTAGATGATATCTAAGAGGTAGGTAGAAAGTCATGTCATGTATAAAGTCTGGTTTCTAATCCAGTTAGATACCAAATTATGATCAAGGAGGGGATGAACTAAACTCTTGCCTCTCTAGAGTCTTCTTCTGAAGTAATGATAAATGCTTGCTATGAGAAAATTCCTTCTTTATGACCAACTAAAGTTATTCAGATGCTAAGTATATGTCTAAGGATTGAAAGATTGGAGAGTTGGCATCTCTGGAACAGTATGAATATTCTCAAGAAAAGCCTTCCTGGAGTAGTGAACAGAGATTCTGCCTCCATGATGATGTTGTTTTGAGGGTTTTTTCCCCTTAACTCTAACCTGTAATTTCATTATACTGAAAACCTCAATTATGGATTTTTTTTCCTACCAATCTCTTTAAAACGTTTAAGGTTTTTTTTGTTCTTTATTTTACTTTATTTTCCCCCAGCTACATGTAAGTCAAATTTTAACATTCATTTTTTAAACTTGAGTTAAGAATTCTCTCCCTTTTTCCCATCCCACTCCCTCCTCATTAAGAAATTATTTGATATAGGTAAAAATGTGTAGTAATGCAAAACATTGCCATAATAGTCATATTGTAAAAGTAAAGATAATCCCTCCCTCCACCCCACCCCCCAAAAGAGAAACCTCAAGAAAAACAAAGTTAAAAAATGTTTCACTCTGAATTCAGACATCAGTTCTGCCTTTGGGGATGGATAGTATTCTTTATCATAAGTCCTTCAGAGTTGTCTTAGGTCCCAGCTTTGTTGAAAAAAGGAGAGTCATTCATAGGTAATAATTCTGAAATATTGCTGCTACTTTGTATATAGTACATTTTCCATTGCTTCTGCTCATTTAACTTTTTCCAAATTTTACTGAGAGCATTCTGTTTATCATTTCTTATAGCAGAATAGCATTCCATCATAATCACATACCACAATTTGTTTAACCATTCCCCAAATGAGGGGCATTCTCTCAATTTCCAGGTCCTTGCCACAAGAAAAGAATTGCTAAAAATATCCTTATAGATATAGGTCCTTTCCTTCTTGTTTTTCATCTCTTCTGGAATATAGAGCTGGTAGTGGCATTGCTGTGTAAAAGAGTAGGCATGATTTTTATTTGAGCACAGGCTCAAATTGCTCTATAGAATTGTAGAATCATTTCACTATTCCTTCCAACGATGAATTAATGTCTCATTTTGTCTACATCCCTTTTATCATTTGTTATTTTCTCTTTCTGCTCTATTAGTCAGTTCAATAGGTACAAGGTAGTACCTCAGAATTGTTCAAATTTGCATTTCTCCAATCAATAGTCAGGACATGGGGGCGGAGCCAAGATGGCGACAAGAGTGGAGGGTGTCCTAGGAGCTCTCTCATAAATCTTAGAAACTAAGGACTTTAACTAAATTTTCGAGAGATAGAACCCACAGAGGGACCCAATGAGGCAGTGCTCCTACTCAAGGTAACCTGGAAAAGAGCAGAAAGTCTCTGCTCCCGGGGGTTGGAGGGTCGGCCTGCCAGAGGGGCAGCGCACCAGAGGGAAAGAACTTCAGCCTCCCGGAGGCAGCCCCAGGGTGCTGGGAGCCGTGGCTCCCAGCAGCAGGGGAGTTTCCTGACCTGCGCCCCTGGGAGCACGGGGCACAAAGTGGGGGACCTCTGCCAGAGGGAGCACATGGAGCCCAGCCCTCAGGGCACACAGCAAGCTGCTTGGCCACTGCATTCCAGATCAGAAGCAGGCGGAGCCAGTAAGCAGGAGCCCCCAGGGCATGAGTCCATTGAACTGAGGGAGGGGTGTGAAGAGAGACTGCTGAGCTCTGTCCTCTGCCCCAGGAACAGGACTCTGAGGCTCTGACCACATTCAGATCCTGATCGTAGCCTAGGCCCCCCAGAAGAGCAGCAGGGCCTCCCCCACCTCGGCCCGTGGCAGAGTGGGGGCGCATATGGTCATTCACAGACCAGGAGGGAGGACAGAGCCTCACACACTGAGACCCTTGTGGTAGTGTCCCAAAAGCTCTGGAAGCACCCCCAAAACAGGCGCAGGCTGGGAAAAATGAGCAAGCAGAGAAAAAAGAGGAACACAATTGAGAAATATTTTGCAAATGAGCCCAAGAAGGATCAAAATACTCAGTCTGAAGATGAGGAAGCACAAGCTCCAACATCTAAAGACTCCAAGAAAAACAGAAATTGGGCTCAGGCTATGACAGAGATTTAAAAAAGACTTTGAAAATCAAATGAAGGAGTTAGAAGAAAAACTGGGAAAAAAATGAGAGAGATGCAGGAAAAACATGAAAATGAAGTCAGCAGCCTAGTCAAGGAAATCCAAAAAAATGCTGAAGAAAATAGCATGCTAAAAACCAGCTTAGGTCAAATGGATAAAACAGTTCAAAAAGTTATGGAGGAGAAGAATGCTTTAAAAATCAGAATGGGCCAGATGGAAAAAGAGATAAGAAAACTCTCTGAGGAGAACAAATCCTTCAGACAAAGAATAGAATTCAGGGAGATTGATGAATTTGCCAGAAATCAGGAATCAATACTTCAAAACCAAAAAAATGAAAAATTAGAAGAAAATGTGAAATATCTCATTGAAAAAACAACTGACATGGAAAACAGACTTAGGAAAGATAATTTAAAAATTATTGGAATACCTGAAAGTCATGATCAGGAAAAGAGCCTTGACATCATTTTCAAAGAATTACTACAGGAAAATTGCCCTGATATCCTAGAAGCAAAGGGCAAAATAGAAATGGAGAGAATCCACCGATCCCCCCGAGAAAGAGATCCCAAAAAACAAACCCCTAGGAATATCATAGCCTAGTTCCAGAATGCCCAAGTCAAAGAGAAAATATTACAAGCAGCCAGAAGGACACAGTTCAAATATCGTGGAGCTGCAGTCAGGATCACACAGGACTTAACAGCAGCTACATTGGAAGCTCATAGGGCTTGGAATACAATATACCGGAAGGCAAAAGAGCTTGGAATGCAACCGAGAATCAACTACACAGCAAGGCTGAATGTCCTCTTCCAGGGAAAAAGATGGACTTTCAATGAACCAGGGGAATTTCAAATGTTCCTGTTGGAATGGCCGGAGCTGAACAGAAGGTTTGATCTTCAGATACAGGACTCAGGTGAAGCACAGAGATTGGAGGAGAAGGGGAAAATATGAGGGACTTAATGATGATGAACTGCATGTATTCCTGTATAGAAAAGTTACACTGATAATACTCATATGAACCTTCTCAGTTAATAGAGCAGGTAGAGGGAGCTTTTATAGTTGAAGCACAGGAGAAAGCTGAATTTGAAGATAAAATATGGTGTAAAAATGGAGTCAATAGAAAAAAAAAGGGAAAAAATGTAATGGGAGAAAGAAAAAGGAGAGGGGGAATAGGCCAAGATATTTCATATAATAAGATTTTTCTTTATTATAATGAGCTATTGCAATGATATGGAAGGGGGGAGGCAAGGGGGAACAAGGGAATCTTCACTCTTATCAGAGTTGGCTAGAAGAGGAAACACCATATATACTCAATGGGGTATAGGCATTTGGAGTAAGAAGAAGAGAGGGGGGGACAGGGGGAAGGGGGGGATGTGAGTGATGGAGGAGAGGATGGACCATGGGGGGAGAGTGGACAGATACAACACATTTTTTCTTTGTTACTTCTTGCAAGGGGCTGGAATTGGATGGCCTGTCCAGGACCACAGGGCCAGGTGAATTCTGGGCCTAAGGGGTGGTATGGGGGCTCGGGGCCTCTTGGCCCCAGGGCCAGGGATCTGTCTGCTGTGCCACTCAGCTACCCTATAGCAGAGTCAGAGTGAAAGGAGAGAGAAAATATAGTACATGGTAGTGGAGAAATACGAGAGGAGGGAGTTGTGATCAGCAATGGCAAAGGTGGAAAAATATGGAAGTAACTTTTGCGATGGACTTACCATAAAGAATGTGATCTACCCACGACAGAGTTGTTGGTGTTGGAACAAAGACTCAAGCACATCTTTTATTATTATGGGGGGGGGTGCAGGGCAAATGGGGCTGGGTGGCCTGCCTGGGGCCACATAGCAGGGTGATCCTTGGGTGTCTGAGGCCGGATTTGAACCCAGGTGCTCCTGGCTCAAGGGCCAATGCTCTGTCCACCACCCAGCCACCCCTACTATTATTACTATTTTATTTTATTTTGGGTCTTTTTTTTCTTTTTTTGGGGGGGGGTTTGCAGGGCAGTGGGGTTCGGGTGGCTTGCATATCACACAGCTGGGTGATTGTTGGGTGTATGGGGCCAGATGTGGGCTCAGGTGCTTGTGGCTCCAGGGCTGGTGCTCTGTCCATTACTCCACCTGGCCATACCTACAATTATTACTATTATTTTTTTTAATTTTAGTTTTTTTCTCTCCCCTTTACTTTATCGCTGAAGCAAGTCTATATTTATGGGGGGAGGAGATATCTCATTTACTCTTAAACAAGAATATTTTACTAATGTAAAAATAACATTACTTGTACAAAATGAGAATAAATATTAAATAAAAAAATAAAAAAATTATAAAAAAAGTCAGGACACTTTTTTTAAAGTAATGTCATAGCAATGATAACCTCATATGAAAACTGTTCATATCTTTTGATCATTATTAATTGGGGAATGGCTATTATTTTTTTTAAATATGACTCAGTTCTCTATGTTTGAGAAATGAGGTCTTTATCAGAGGAAATTTTGTTTCAATATTTTCCCCTACAGTTATTGTTTTTAGTTTTATTTTCCTCTATCCTATTCTACCCATCCCCATTTATTCTATTCTCTCTCTCTCTCTCTCTCTCTCTCTCTCTCTCTCTCTCTCTCCTTTAATCATCAAAAGTTTGTGGGGAGGGGTAGGGGTATTGTGCTATAATTTCCTCTAGGGTAAAATACATTTCTACTCCCAGTAGAAAAAGTATATTATTCCCTCCTTGAGCCAATTTCAATGAGAGTAAGATTCACTTACTCCCCCTCACTTCTTCCTTTTCCCATTCCCCTGCAAAATCTTTTTCCTACTTCTTTTATGTGAAATATCTTACTCCATCCTATCTCCTCTTTCCTTTCTCCCAATATATTCTCCCCACCTTAACTCCACCTTTATATTATCCCTTCATATTCAACTCCCACCTGTGCTTTGCCTATATATGTTTCTTTTAATTGCTCCAATAAAATGAAAAAAGTTCATGTGAGTTATCAGTATTATCTTCCCATGAAGGAATATAAGTGGTTAAAAATCATTAAGTCCCTTTTGATTTACTTTTCCTGCTTTAGATTTTATGCTTCACTTGAGTCTCATATTTGAAAATCAAATTTTCTGTTTAACTCTAGTCTTTTCATCAGGAAAGTTTGAAAGTATCCTATTTCAAAGAATGTCCATCTTTTACCCTGAGAGAGTATATTCAATTTTGTTTTGTAGTTGATTCTTGGTTTTAATCCAAGATCTTATGCCTTCTAGATTATCATATTCCAAGCCCTATGATCCCTCAATGTAGAAACTGCTAAATCTCATGTTATCCAAACTGTGACTCCATGATAAATTAAATGTTTCTTTCTGACAGCTTGCAATATTTTCTCCTTGACTTAGGAGTGTTGAAATTTGATTACAATATTCCTGGCAGCTTTCACTTTAGGATCTCATTCAGGAGATGATTGATGGATTCTTTCAATTTCTAATTTACCTTCTGCTTCTAGTGTCAGGACAACTTTTGTTGATAATTTCTTGAAAGATTATGTATAGGCTCTTTTTTTGATCATGGCTTTCAGGTAGTCCAATAATTTTTAAATTATTTCTCCTGGATCTTTTTTCCAGGTCATTTTCCAATGAGATGTTTTGCATTTTCTTCTATCCTTTCTTTTTTTGTTTCTTGATTTCTCACAGTCATCAACTTGTCTTTGTTCAATTTTATATTTTAAGGAATTATTTTCTTCAGTGAACTTTTGTATCTTCTTTTCCATTTGATCAATTCAGTTTTTTAAAAGTATTCTCCTTATTGGCATTTGGAATTCTGTTTTCCATTTCACTCACTGATTTTTAACATATTTTCTTTAGTATTTTTTTTTTGTGTCTCCTTCACTAAGGTCCTGGATTGATTCCCATGATTTTCCAGCATCACTCTCATTTCTCTTCCTAATATTTCCTGTACTCCCTCACTTGATTTTCAAAATCCTTTTTAACCTCTTCTATAGCTTAAATCCAATTCATATTTTTTGAGGTTTTGGAAGTAGAGGCTTTGACTGTTATTGTTATCTGAATGTGTATTTTGTTCTTCCTGATGACCATAGTAACTGTATGGTCATTTTTTTTCCTTCTTCTGTTGTTTGCTTATTTCCCCAGCCTATAATCTGATTTTAACTCTCTGTTAGGGTGGAACTCTGTTTTCAGGGTGGAGGGAACTGTCCCAAGTTTTGGGGATTTTTGCAGTTGTTTTCAGAGATACTTCTAGGGATCTGCAAGTTTTCAATTCTTCCAAGGTCTTATGATTTAAGGAAAGGTTGGTACCACACACCTGACTGTGCTCTGGTCTATCAGTGACCACAAGCACTCTTTCTAACATGGAACTGTGAGGAGGGTCCCTACTCTCTGTGCATTAACAAACTCTTTTGAATTTCTACTCCCTTTTCCTGGGATTGGGACCCAAGGCTATGACCTAGATCTGAATATTGGCAAAACAACAGTCTCTCACCTAAGTGACAGTAAAGAGACACCTGTAATCTCCTTCCAACCCTCTTACTTCCATGGATTGAGAACTCCTGAAGTAGTTGCTGCTGCTGCTTCAGTAGTTCCTGAGACCAGTTCCTGGTCTTCTGGGGCAGGGTCTGCACTATTGAGGCCTATGCTGGATGGTGCTCCACTATCAATACAATGCAGCAGAGGTTTACTACTGACCTTGCCAGGTGTCCTTGGTAGTCTCTGGGCTGACAGGTCTGGAAACCACTACTACAGTTACCACAGACCCAGACTCTTTCTGGACTGCTCCAGCAAGACCTGTAGTACCCTGTGCTCCTCTCTCTTCCTGGTATACCAGACTCTTCCCTTGGATTTTCCAAGTTGTCCTGGACTGGAAAATTATTTTACTTTGTCTTTTTATGGATTTTTCCACTCTAGGATTTGAGTATTATTATTATTATTTAAAGATATTTTGAGTGTTTGGGAAAGATCTCCAGAGAGTCCCTGCCTTTACTCCTTCATCAAAGCATAGTTCTGTATGCATTTGTCTTTTCTCCTGTAGCTTTATATGGAGAAATGTTCATGTTTCTTAATTTCATTATAATAAAAAATCAAACAAAAAGAGTGAATTTACTCAGGGTCACCTAATTAAGATGTATTAGTGGTCACCCTTAAACCTAGTTCTTCCTGACTATGAGAACCACTTCCCAGCCACTGTGTTATGCTACCTCTCAAAGAAAGCACCACTGGAGAACATTCACTCTTGTAATACATTAAATAGACTTTATTAGTGTTATGCTAAAAAGAGCATCTTTGAATAATCAAGTTAATATATGCCATGAAATGTATGTGGAATATTAGCAACCACCACCACCAACAACATATATTGCACTTGAGTTTTTTTTGCAAATCATTTTTTGCAAAGCATTTTTTTTATTACAACATTGTTGCAGGTGATATAAGGATTATGACTATACCCTTCCCATTTATTTCACAAATATGAAAATTGAAATGCTGAGAAACTATATGATTTTCCTATGGTCCCACACTTAGTAATTAGAAGAAAGAGCTACTCAGAGTAATTTGAGGCTATTTAAGAGAAATGGGATCGTAAATGTTTAATAACTGAACCATCCAAGCAAAATACAAGCATTGTAAGGATTTTAACTGTAAGCTGCCTTAATAACATGTTCTCAATTAACTTTTTTTGTTTGTTGAAAGGCAATGGGGTTAAGTGACTTGTCTAAGGTCACACAACCAGGTAATAATTAAGTATCTGTGTTCAGATTTGAACTCAGGTCCTCCTGACTCCCAGGTCAGTACTCTATACACTGTGTCACCTAGCTGCCCCCACAACCACTTTTTTAACATCTACTCAATTGACAAAAAAATAAGTCATCCATGATTTGTTGGGTCTGCCAATTTCTAATGTGTAAATACTTTTCCCAAAAATTTAACTATCTCATGAACCAGTAGGAACTAGCTTCAACATTCCTCTGCTCCAGAGGCTTTTCTATTGTAAGCTTCAATTTTATTCATAGGAACCCAAAAACGTAGTTAACTGATAAGTTGTAAGAGATTTGAATTTAATCATCTTCAATTTTCACCCTGTACTATTCTTTTTAGGGCATGTGATTAGAATATCCAAAAAACTGAATAGATGATTTTATTATCCAGATCTTTTGATGATACCTAGTTACAGTCTCAGCAGGGAAAAAAAAGAGACCAGTCTTATACATTCAAAACTTCCCATATCAAGACTTTTGAGTGTTAGGATGGACATTACCTAAAGCTCCAAATTAACTACATTTTTGGATTCATGAGAATAAAATTGAAACTTACAATAGAAAAGTCCAATTTTTAATGGAATAAAACATCACTGATAGAGAAAGAATAAAGTCTTATAAAATACATACTATGAATGGGCTACATATACATGCATATACCATGTACTGTTTTAAAATTATATATATATATATTATATACCTTTATACTTATGATTATATATTTATATACATATATATATGCACACACATATGTGTATATATATATATATATATGAGATTAAATCAATGGAAACAGTGCAGAACCATATTAATATTAGATAGTCATATTGCTTGCTTTTTCCTTGTATAAGGTTGAAGGAATGGAGAGAATCTGGAACTCAAAATTTTTTTAAAATGCTCAAATAAAGTATATTAAATATTATAGTCAATAATATCAATCATATTCTAGTAATGATGTTCCATTATACTTTCTTTTAACTTTCATTGTGTCCCTAGTGCCTAGCTCAGTGCCCAACACATAACAGATCCTTAATAAGTATTTATTTACTGAATGTATATTCTATTTCAGCAATTTGTGATTTCAACCATGTGCAAATTTCCTCCATTCTTGTAAATCCTCCCTAACCTTCTTTAATTCTTAGCTATTAATGCTAAAACCAAGAAATATTAAAATTGAACTATAATCATTCATATTATAAAAACTTAACTAATATAAAATAATTATCATGATGAGGAAGCTAATAGATTCCAGAAACAACCTCAGCCAGAAAACACTTAATCTTGTCTAATGGGGAGGCATGGCAGCCAAGGGTAATACTGGTTGATGATGGCATATGATTACAAACATTATTGACTCACAAATCAGCAAAAAGCAGTGGAGGGAAAAATGAGTTTGTAGAAATTTGGCCTGAAACCCCATGAAGACATGTCATCATGAGAACATTGATAGATGAAACTAAAGGACAATGAATAAATTGAAAATGCAGCAGACATGTCAGTATTTCCCTAGTAATCTCTTCTCATCATTGATGGCAGCAGAATCCTCACATTTGAACTCTAATGCCTGAAATGTTATATGAAATAAGTGGAAAAGGTACTTCAGAAGATGAAGTTCAGAGCAATGACTAGATCAGACCAAATAAATACAGAGGAAATTTCTGCAAAGGTGACATAATTATGAAAGCCCTGAAAAATAGGCTTTCAAATACCTCACTTAGAAAGATACCACACTATAGGGATGGGAAATTCATTGACAAGAGTAATACTATCAAAAAATAATTGAGAGTAGGTTAGCCATTGCTTACCAATATGCCAGACTAATTGCTCATTTCTATTAAACATTTTTGAGAATAAATTAACATATGTCAAAGTTTTCTTGATGGAAGATAAAAAGGGGGAAAGTTTTAAAGATGCTTTCTATAATAGATGATCTTTCCAATACTTCGATGAATCCCATATATAATTAATTATTCTCTTTACTTTTTTTGTTTTTGTTTTTGTTTTTTGCAAGGCAACCGGGGGTTAAGTGGCTTGCCCAAGGCCACACAGCTAGGTAATTATTAATTGTCTGAGACCGGATTTGAACCCAGGTACTCCTGACTCCAGGGCTGGTGCTTTACCCACTGCACCACCTAGCCACCAATATTCTCTTTAATTAACAGATGATAACATATTCAAGCTTTCTCATTCTGGGATTCATATGTATGTCATTGCATAAATCCTCCACCAGAATCCACCCTACATGTGTGGGCCTTTTCTGAAGATCTGATGTTTTGTAGGTACCAATGGAGAACATTAGTTGTCCCTCTATTATTCCTCACTTTCACCATTCCACTCAAACTGATTGTTGATCATATATTTCTTTGATAATGCTTATTAGTTTACTTAAAAGCCATTCTTTGTAGTTAACATGCTACATCATACTTTTTTGTGTCTAATGTGCTACAGCATACTTTGAGATTGACAAACAATTATACACTTTGTAAGTGATATACTACTCATGGCCATCATGTACCTCCCCATTGCCCTTTACTGATTATCTACCTAATTTTTTTTCACAAATATGGCAACCCTGGAATAAAATTGTTGGCTTAAAAAAACCTGGAGTTCTGTTTAGGGGAAAAGCTTGAGATCATTATAAATTTCCACATAAAATCTATTATTTCCTTCTCCTGCTAATCAATTCTTGGTCATTTAATTTTGCTTCTGCAGTATCTATACTAGCTATGAACAATGATAATAAGTTCAATGGTCAGTTCAACCAGCAACAAGTCTTAGTTTTTATATCATAAGGATCCTTCATTCATCTACTTCCTGTGTATTAAGTTGGGCTGAACTCTGTTGAATGAGTTTTATATTCATTTCTGAGACTTGAAAATGTTTTAGGGATTTATGAAATCAGGGCAATGTCACAGGCAAACAAGAATATCTAGATGACCTATAAGTCCTCCTCTTCCATTTGGACAATGTGTTAGGCAATCTCTTTTATAGTAACAAATAAACATACATCTCCCTACATGCTGCCTTGCTTGTTATTCATAATCAGTGAGTCAATAGGTAGAATCCTTTCTTGCTACAATTTCAAACAATGTGTATGATTTTAACATATGCCTGAGGACAGCTTATTGGATAAAAGACTTGAAGGCACAATTTATTCTATCAAATCAAATGCTTTTTTAAAAAAATCAATGAACAAGTACAGTGGGATCTTGTATTCTCTGTTTCTTAAGTCAAATATAAAAATAAAGATGTGCTATGATTTAAAATATCACTTGCAAAAATCTGTATCTCCTTTTCTCATCTTCATCAAGGATGCCCTTGAAAAAAATAAAGATTCTTCTTCTCTAAAAATTATTGGAAACAACTAACTCTGATACAAGAGACTTCTCACCAAAAATACCAATAATAAGTGCAACTTCCCCAAAGCAGAAAGTTTTCTTTTAATTTTGATAGTAAAATAACATTATCTATTACTCCAGGATTATTATACCTCAATGTATGTTAATTTTGATTTCTTAGTTTTGTATAAACCCAAAAATATCTTTTTTCATTTTTTTCCAAAATATTCATATCTGTCATTATTTACAACATCTTGGCATTGCATTATTTTTGCTTGTATAATTTATTTAACATCCCCGAATTTTGAACATTTTATTTCTAGCCTTTTCTTATCACAAATAATTTTGATTCATACAATTCTCTATTAATGGTTCTCATTTTCCTCCAACAACTTACTGCTCCCACCCCCTGCCTCCACATACACACATTACTAGAATTTCCAGGACAAGGTGTATGAACAATTCAGTAACTTTTCTTACACAGTTTTAACTTGTTTTACTGAACACATTAAATAAAATCATATCTCTACCAACAGTAAATTAGGATGTCTGTTTTCCATAGGAAGATGTCTATTTCTATCAATTAGGACATTTTCCATTTTTGATAACCTTTGCTAATTTAGGTATAAAGTGATAGATCACTTTTACTTTTGTAAACTTGCATTTCTTTAGTAACAATTTTAAACATTTTCAGTTCATTATTTATAATTTGTAACTTTTACTTTGAGAATTGTTTTCAATATTATCACCACTTGTCTTTTGGGGAATGAGATATGTGTCAATATGCCATAAAATATGGATACCAATTTCCATCAGAGAGATCTAATGCAAAGGTTTTTTTTTCTAATCTCTAGATTTTCTTGTTTCTTGCTGCACTGAATTTATTTAAGCAAGATTTAAATTTTTTTGAGATGATCTTTCTAACAGATTTGAGTTTGTTGCTTCATTGTTTCCTTTTGTGACTCCCATCTTATTTCTGTATAGCTACTTTTATAAAGGGTTCTCTGGAAATAGTAGCTCAGAGTAAAAAAAAAAAAAGAGTCTTCCTAGGGATAGTATTCATAACCTCACTTCTGTGCAGCCTAAAGATCACAGAATTTGATATGCTAACTTTTTGTGATAATTCTCTTCAAAATAATGATTTATTGTGTCTGTGATTTATTACTTGACTTACTATTTAGCATTTAACTTTTTTGTCTTTATTCAATTTTTTTTATCAATTGCAGGTTTTTCTAGTTTTGCAGTTCCATCTAATTAAAAAATATATTTGTTGCTTTTATTTACATGTTCCTTATGACCCAAGTGGTTATTCTACATGAAGATGTTTGGAGATTTAATAAATACACAATAACAAAGATTTATTAAATTCAGGCTAAAACAAGTATTTTATTTAAGATCCCCATTAAACTTTTTTAATTTTAAAATTTATTTATTTATTTTCATCCATTTGTACATGCATATTTCCAAGTTACAATATTTCCCTCCACTCTACTTCCCACCCTCCTCCCCTCAGCTGGGAACATTCAGGTTTGCAATTTACATACATATTTGATAAACATATTTACACATTAGTGATTTTTGGTATGAGGAATTAGGACTGAGGGAAAGAGATACCTAAGAAATAATTTTTATAAAGTGTTCATAAAATTAGGAAGGGTTGAGGTTTTTTTCTGTTTTGTTTTGTTTTGTTTTTCTTCCTCTAGTTGGGGATAATATAGTCCATAAGCAGTCAAATACAGTTGCCCTCAATCTCTGGGCTGTCAAGAGCAGCTGCTTCCATCAAGGTTGTTTATCTCATAATGTAGTTGATGTGTACATTGTTCTCTTGGTTCTACTCCCTTTGCTCAGATCTGTAAGTCATTCCATGCTTCTCTAGAGTCTTACCATTTATGGTTTCTTATAGAAAAATAATATTCCATAACATTCATGTACTATAACTTGTTTAGCCATTCCCCAGTTAATGGGCATCCCCTCAATTTCCAATTCTTTGCCACTTAAAAAAGAGCTGCTATGAATATTTTGGAAAATGTAAGACTTTTCTCATTTTTTTATAATTTCTTCTAGGATATAGACCTAGAATTGGAATTGCTTGGTCAAAGGGTATGAATAATTTTATTGCTCTTTGGGCATGGTTCCATATTGCTTTCTAGAAAGGTAGGATCCATTCACAATTCTACCAGCAATGCATCAATGTCCCAATCCTCTCACAACCTTTCCAACATTGATTATCTTCCCTTTTTCTCATCTTGGGTAATCTAATAGGTGTTAGATGATACCTCATTATTTTTTTAATTTGCTTTTCTCTAATCAATAGTGATTTGGAGCATTTTTTCCATATGATTATATATAGCTTTAATTTCTTCATTTGAAAACTTTCTATTCATATCCTTTGACCATTTATCAATTGGGGAAATGACTTATGATCTTATAAATTTGATGCAACTCTCTATATATCTTAGAAATGAGAACTTTATCAGAACTCCTGGTTATGAAGATTGTTTCCCAGGTTTCTGCTTTCCTAATTCTGGCAGCATTGATTTTAATGCAAAAACTTTTAAATTTAATATAATAAAATCATTCATTTTGCAGTTTATAATGTGTTTGATTCCTTAGTTGTTGAAAAAATTTATCCCTTTTCCATAGATGAGATAGAGTATTTTTTTGGTCAATTAATTTATATGGTATTGCTCTCTATGTCTAAATCCTGTACCCATTTTGACCTTATTTTGATACAGGGTGATCCTCATTAAACTGTAATCAGAGTTCCATATTGTCAAATTTTTTTTTAACATTCTATCTATTATATGTCTATGTCTAAGAGAGGCATATTAAAGTCACCTATAATAATTGTCTTATTCTCTTTCTTTTGGCAAGTTATTTAGTTTTTAATTAGTACTACATATCTATTTTACTCCTTCACTTCTCCCTCTCTCCCTTCCTTCTTCCCATTGTCCCTCCTTCCTTCCTTCCTTCCTTCCTTCCTTCCTTCCTTCCTTCCTTCCTTCCTTCCTTCCTTCCTTCCTTCCTTCCTTCCTTCCCTGTCTCTCTCCTTCCTTCCTGCCTTCCTGCCTTCCTGCCTTCCTGCCTTCCTGCCCTACTGCCTTTGTCCTTCCTTCCTTCCTTCCTTCCTTCCTTCCTTCCTTCCTTCCTTCCTTCCTTCCTTCCTTCCTTCCTTCCTTCCTTCCTTCCTTTCCTTTTGCCTCACTTTCCCTTTTGGGGAAAATAATGGTGATAATGGTAGTGGGTAAGGGGGAAATCAGTCTCCACTTTCCATAGACTTTTACATGATAATAGGGACTAACATTTATATGACACCTTACAGTTTAAATATAGTATATATATTGGTCTTCCAGTGACCATATAAACTGGATTATATGTGTATTATCATTCCTCTTTTACAAATAATTCTCTGAGAGTATAAATCATATGCAAATGGTCACAAAGCAAATATTATTAGGGAAGAAATCATTTATAATACTATATTATTTTATCATTTTTAAAGAAATTTCCCTTGTCTGGTCTTGATCAGATTTCTGGACATACTAGGACCAGAGTTCATGAAGTATCTTTTTTATTCTCTCCTCCATTTCTATGTTTGAATGGTGTTTGTAAAGTTATAGTTAATCTTTTTTATTTTCTCTTTAATGTTTTGAAAAGATAAGATGTCCAAGGAAGTGCCCAGGGGAATCTACCTTGTTTACTACACAAGCTCTGAGTCATCAGCCTACTATTTTCTAACTATTCAAACTTTTAAAAAATGTTATTTTATTTTTCCAATTACATGTTGTGAAAGATTTTCAGCATTCATTCACATACATCTGCATATTTTTAAGTTACATAATTTTCTTCCACTCTCCCTTCCCAACCACCTCCCCTCAGTAGTGAAATGTCAAGTGAATATTGTACCTACACATTTGTCTTTAACATGTTTACAGATAAGTCATTTTTTTGTATGAGTAATTAGGATTAAAGGAAAAGAAAGAAAACCATGCAATAGGAAATAGATATTTAAGAGAAATTTTTTAAAAAAGTAAATGCTGGGGCAGCTAGGTGGTACAGTGGATAGAGCACCATCCCTGGAGTCAGGAGGACCTGAGTTCAAATGCGGCCTCAGACATTTAAAAATTACCTAGCTGCGTGATCTTGGGCAAGTCACTTAACCTCATTGCCTTGAAAAAAAGTGAACATAGTGCTCATTCAGATTCTGTAGGATTTTTTCCCCTTTTGTCTTGTTTTTGTTCCTCTGGATGAGAATAGCACTGTCCATAGCTGGTCTCCTGGGATTGTCCTAATTCTCTGAGCTGCTGAGAGGACCTGCTTCCATCAAGGTTGATCATCTTAAAATGTTATTGTTAATATGTAAAATGTTCTCTTAATTCTCCCCCCTTCACCCAGCATCAGTTCCTGTAGTATGTTCCATACTTCTCTGGAGCTTCTCTCTGACCATTCATGGTTTCTTATAGACCAATACTATTCTATAACATTCATATACCGTAACTTGTTCAACCATTCCCCAATTGATGGGCATACCCAGAGCTGCTATGAATATTTTGGAACATGTGAGACTTTTCTCTTTTTTATGATTTCTTCTGGAGATAGGCGTAGATTTGGTATTGCTGGGTCAAAGGATGTGATCAGTTTTTTTGCTTTGTGGGCATGGTTCCATATTGCTCTCCAGAATGGTTGGATCAGATCACATTGCCACCAACAATACATTAATGTCCCAATCCTCTCATAACCTCTCCAATATTAACCATTTTCCCTTTTTGTCATCTTAGTCAATTTGATAGGTGTGAGGTAGAACCTTATATTTTTTTTAATTTGCATTTTCTAGTTAGTAATCATTTGGAGTATCTTTTCATGTAGCTTTAATTTCTTCATTTGAATACTGTGTTCATTCCTTTTGATCATTTATCAATTGTGGAATGTCTTGTAATCTTATAAATTTGATTTAATTCTAAATATATTTTATTTTATTTTATGGGTTTTTTTTTTTTTTTGCAAGGCAATGGGATTAAGTGGCTTGTGCAAGGCCACACAGCTAGGTGTCTGAGGTCAGATTTGAACTCAGGTACTCCTGACTCCAGGGTTGGTGCTCTATCCACTGTGCAAGCTAGCTGCCCCTATTTTATTAATGAAATCTTTATCAAGGACCCCCTAGTTGTGAAAATTTTTTCCAGTTTTCTGTTTTCCTTCTAATTTTGGCAGCATTATCAAAATCATCCATTTTACAATTTATAATGTACTCTATTTCTTGCTTGGCATAAATTTCTTCCCTTTTCATGGATCTGAAAGATAAGAGTATTTCTTGGTCTGTTAATTGGTCTATGATGTCATACTTTATGGCTAAATCCTTATTGCTTAATTTTGACCTTATTTTGGTATAGAGATGTGGTTCTATACCTAGTTTTTGCTATACTATTTTCCAGTTTTTGTAATAATTTTTGTCAAATAGTGAGTTCATGTCCCAGAAACTAATGTTTTTTGAGTTTGTAAAAGAGTAGAATACTGTAGTCTTTTATTACTGTTTCTTTTGAACCTACTGTAATCCACTGATCCATTACTCTATTTCTTAACCAGTACCAGGCAGTCTTAATGGCTACCCCTTCATATTATAATTTTAGGTCTGGTAGAGCTAGGTCACCTTCCTTTAAATTTTTTTCAACTGTTCCCTTAATATTCTTGACCTTTTGTTGCTCCAGATAAATCTTGTTACTATTTTTTCTAACTCAGTAAAATAATTTATTTGGTAGTTTGATTGGAATGATATTTACAAAGTAATTTAATTTGGGTAGAATTGTCATTTTTATTAAATCAGCTTTACCTAACAATGAGCAATCTACATTTTTTCCAATAGTTTAGATCTGACTTTATTTGTGTGAGAAGTGCTTTGTAATTGTATTCATACAGCTTCTGGGTTTGTCTTGGGAGGTAGATTCCCAAGTATTTAATGTTGAGAGCAGTTAATTTAAGTAAACCTTTTCTTTCTATCTCTTGCTCTTGGGCTGGGCTATTCATATAAAGAAATGCTGATGATTTATATGGGTTTATTTTAGATCCTGCTATTTTGCTGAATTCATTGTTTCAGGCAGTTTTTCTTGGTTCTCTAAGTATACCATCATATTATCTGCAAAGAGTGAAAGCTTTGCTTCCTCATTGCAACTTCTGATTCCCTCTTTCTTTTTCTTCTCTTATTGCTAAAGCTCACATTTCTAATACTATATTCAATAGCAATGATGATAATGGACATCCTTCTTTCACCCCTGATCTTGGAAATGCTCCTATATAGTACTTGTTGATAGTTTTAGATAGATACTGCTTATTATTTTAAGGAAAACTCCATTTACTCCTTTATGTTTTAGTGATTTTTAATAGAATGGATATTGTATTTTGTCAAAGGCTTTATCACCATCTATTGAGATAATCATATGATTTCTGTTGGTTTTGTTATTGATATGTTCAATTATCTTGAGTATTCTGCTAATACTGAACCATCCCTACCTATCTGGTATAAATCCTACCTGATCATGCTATATTATCTTGGTAATAACTTACTCTAATTTTTTACTAAAATTATATTTAAATTTTTTGTATGTTCATCTCCTGATGTCATCTCCTGAAATGTGGTATTCAGGAACTTTGTTTCATCAAGTATTTTTCCTGGTAGATGTCTTAGATTAATCTAAGCCTGCTATTTCAGTCATTGTTTTGATACTATGTCATTAAATTTTAAAATTCTTTTCATTTTATTTTAGAGCATAAATTAAAATATCTTTGGTTCTAATCCATAAAAATTTCCTTTTCAGTTCATTAAGAATGTTAATCTCACTAATTTCTTCCTTTATTTTTTTATTAGCATTTCTAAACATTCTTAGGGTTCTTATAGCCATTCTATTCTATTTTTCTTGGTTCTTGTAAGTATTAAAAAAAAGCGTTTCTACTTGAAATTTTTTCTTAGCATAATCTTATCTGATACTTATGAATTATATAAGGAATTGTTTTTGCTGATCATTTCTTCAGTCTTTTTGATGGGCTTTCTAGAAGGACTTTCTTTTAATTTCCTCTGTTGTTCTTTTAATGTACTTGGCATTTTTCTAGTTCCTTTAAAATGATGAAGGAGATCTGGGCTTATATCAATTGCTTACTCATGCAATTGTGAGAAAATCTTTATAGATTGTTTTTTTAATAGTTTTGATGATATGGGAAAGTCAATCTTTTCTTGATTGCTCTTTTTGCATTAATATGGCTATAATTTCCCTGCAATAATTTGATATCAACTTTTTAAAGATATTTTAAGAATTCATCCCTGATTGGACTTAAAATTGCTTAGTCCCTTCAGTCAAACCTTTCCTTCTGCCTATCCTTGATCTAGGCCCACTGCTTTCTCCCCCCCCCCCTTTAGTGCCATTTCCACTTTGTTATGCAGCCCATCTGGGATTGTGATGTTAGGTTTCCAATGTAGTGGCTCAATTATCAGTGATGTGGATAATAGTTTTTTTCTAGTAATCTTGACAGATCTTTTCCATATGTTGGGTCTGTTTGTTATCTTACTTCCAGTTTCATACTTAAATGCACTTAGGATGAGCTGAATTAATTGGGTCTGTTGCTAAGCTTTCTATAAACATGCTTATGTTCTTTCCCTGATTTCCATTGTTTTAAGAGATCTTAGTTTTTATAATCTTCTACTATCTTCCTTCCTAAGATTTTTGAAATAAGTTTAAATTCTAAATTGGTGCTGCCTTTGACTTTCATAGCTCTCAGAACAAAAAAATAGTTTATATGTTCATAGTATCATATAATTATGAAGTATTTCATATACATTATTTAAATTGATCCAAAAAAGAATTTCAGTGGACCAAGCATTGAAGACAGTTTTTACAGCTGATGAAGCCCAGGCTTATAGTGCTTAAGCTTCACATCAAAGTGATCACAAAGAAATCATTAAGTCAAACTCAAAATAAGTAGTTAGTAGTGCCAGAATTTGTGTTTATTCTGTCAAAGTCCAGGAGTCTTTCCACTGCACCACACTGTCTCTTATAATTCATTATTGCATGAAATTGGTTCTAGTGATAGTAAAATTATGTCCTCTAAAGTAAGACTTAATATAATTAAAAATCTGAGAAAATATGCCCACAAATTAAGTTAAACATGCATTTAATCACTGAAACATTTAAGAAACTACTTTATAAGTCAGTGAATGAATGATTAAATTGCAATTCATTTGTTATTTTTATGTGCTGGGAACTATGCTAACAAAAAGAGGAGAGTACCTTCCCTCAAAGAGCATACAGTGCAATAGAGAAAGACTAAGTCTGCAAAGAAATGCTGGTCAATAAAGAAAATTATTCTGGTAAGTCACTGAGTTGGTAAGTTGATGTATAGTGTTGTCAATACCCATACCCATTCCATAAGCAATGACATTGTTGATTTGGTTACTTTGCCTTGAAGGAAAATGTCAATTATTTTACATATGATAGAGATATAGTGATAGATATATAGAAGCAGGGGGATGACAAAATGCTCTAATTTGATGACTGGATCAGAAATAACAGTGAAACCCAGAGACAAAGACTGAATTTGTGATTTTATTGGTAGAGGATATCCATCTATAGTTTATACTCAAAGATGTTCCTAGAGTACTTGCCAGTTACAAAAAGCTTGTCAGTCATTCAACTAATATTTTTAAAATTTAATTTATTAAATTTTAAGTTCTAAGCTGAATTTTTCCTTTTCTCCCCACTCTGCACTAGAGAAGGCCACCATCTGCAAAGATGTGTATATAGATAGATAGAAAGATAGATGTATGAGTGTGTGTGTGTGTGTATGTGTGTGTTTTTGAATCATATTATGAATACTTATTTGTCAGTTCTTTCTTTGGAAGTGGATAGGTAGATAGTGTCTTATAATAATGCAAAATAATGTAATTGTCCATGATTGTTCTTCAAATACTATTCAAACACTTTCCAATTCTCATTTATTAATTGCCTCACTGTGCCGAGTACTGGGGATATAAAGAAGGGCTAAAGATGGTCCTTGTTCTCAGGAAGCTTGTGGTCCACTGGAGGATACATGCAAATTATATAAATGCGCAAATTATAGAAAGAACAAATTGGATATAATCATCAGGGGAAAAATACTATTATTAAAGGGGATCACAAAAGGCTTTCTGGAGAAGATGCGACCTACAGGAACTCAGAGAAATTAAGCAACAGAGATGAGGAAGAAGAGAGTTCCAGGAATGGAAAAAAAGTTTTCAAAAATGACTAGAGGCAGGAGATGGAGTGTCTTGTATTAGGCACAGCCAGAAGGCTAGTATTACTGGATCACAGAGTAATGTAGAAAGAAAGGATATGATTTAAGAAGAAAATAAAGGAAACAGCTAGGTTATAAAGGGCGTTAAAAGTCAAATGTATAATATTTTATATTAGGTGATCATGGGTCACTGGAGTTGAATGAATAAAAGGATATGTGATCAAACTTGTACTTTGGAAAGATCAATATGACAGAATAGATGGTGGAAGGTGGAGTAGATCAGGAAGATATTTATGGTAAGGAGACCAAATTGTGAGCTGTTGCAATAAGCCAGGCATGAAATGATGAGGGTCTGTACCAGAATGATCACAATTTTAAAGGAGATAAAAGGGATTATTGATGCTGAGAAGGCATAAATGACAGGACTTGGCCACTAATTAGATGGGGTAGGAGGTAAGAGAGTGAAGGTGCTATCCAATGATGATATCTAGGTTGTGAGCCTGAATGACTGGGAGGATAGTAGAATTCACTGCAGTAAGAAAAGTTAGGGAAAGAGAAGATTTAGAGGAAAGAGAAAATTATTTCTATTGGGGATATTTTGAAATGTCTATGAAACATTTAGTTCAAGATATCTTATAGGCAATTAAAGATGTAAGATGAGATCAGGGACAAGGTTTGGGTTGGATTAATGAATCTAAAAATCATCATTATATAGATGATAGTTGTTTCTATGGGAGTTGGTGAGATCACCAAGCAAAATAAAAAAAGGGAAATAGAAGGAAATGACAATCCAGGATAGAGCCTTGGAGGGAAATCATACTTAAAAAAATATGACTTGGATTAAGATCCAGCAAAGGACCCAACAAAAGGAGGATGGCTTGACATATAGAAGAGGAACCAAGAAAAAAATACCATGAAAATCTAGACAGAGAGGAATGTCAAGGATAAGGAAGTCATTCAAAGTGTCAAAGGAAGAAGGATGAAGATTGGGAAAAAAACATCATTAGATTTGACAGTGAAGAGATCATAGATAACTTTGGAGAGAGCAGTTTCAGTTGACTAATGAAGGTGGAAGCCAGATTGCAGAGTTAAAAAGGAAAAAAAGTGGAGATATGGATTGTAAATAGCTGCTGAAGAAATTTCACCACAAAAAGGGGGAAAGATATGGAACTATAACTAACAGGGAAGGGTGTAACAAGTGAGGGGTTTTTAAGGATAAAATAGACATGGGAGTGTTTATAGATAGCAAAGATAAGTAGGTAACCATTGAAAGATAAAATATAAGTGAGATTGAAGATGATAGGGAGAAAAATCTGGTGGAGAAGACAGATAGGAATAGTATAATCTTTTTAGAGCATACATATGTGTACAAATATGCATTTGAGAAAGTAAACATTTTGGAGAGCATTAGAATAAGAATCAATGAAGGGAAAAGAGAACTAATACTATTATGGGGTATAAAATACATGACTAAGAAATATTGAAAGGAAGAATAAGATGAGAAAGTTGGGAAAGATAGTTCTTTCTTTCAAAAACAGACTAGCTTATAAATTTGTCTTTTGACCTAATAATAGTTCCATCCCTTAATAGGTAAAGGAAGTAAGTGACAAAAAATGCATGATTTTTGGCAAAAGAGAAAATGGATAAATCTGGGCATAAAATACATGTACCTCATATTTTTTGAAAGCTCAGAGAAAGGATAGGTTAAAATTAAATGTTCTAATATTTTAAAAGGTCAGGTGACCCATGAAAAACTAAAAAGAACTCAGAAAAATATTCTAAAAACACAACAACAAATGATTCCAATGAGGAGGAGAAGTCAGAATTGACTTAAGAGAACAGTGTGGTTTTTACTAGGTCTATACTCCAAAGGGATCAAAGAAAGAGGAAAAGACCCCATTTGAATAAAAATGGTTATAGTAGCTCTTTCTACAGTAGCCAAGAACATGAAACTTCATAGAGTGCCCATGAATCAGGGAATAGCTGAACAAATTGTGGTTTATGAATGTAATGGAGTTCTATCATACTTCTTGAAGGGAATGCTTTCAAAAAAATCTGGGAATGCTTGTATGAATTGATGCAGAACCAGAGGAACAGTTTATTATGAGGGGAACAGCAATTTTGTAAAACTGATTTCTCTCATGTCCAACTCTTCTTGACCTTATATTGGGTTTTCTTGGAAAAGATACTGGAGTGATTTGTCATTTCTTTCTCCAGCTCAGTTTATAGATGAGGAACTGAAGTAACTAGGATTAAGTGACTTGCTCAGTCGCAGAAAAAGTAAATATCTGAAGTCATATTTGAATTCAAGAAAACCAATCTCTCTGACTATACATTGTGCTGCCTGGCACAGAATAATACTGAAATAATGAAAAACAATGATCAATCATGATTCCAGAGCCCCAGTGATGGAAAATGTTACTCACCTTCTAACAGAGAGGTAATGATCTAAATATTTGTAATGGATTACACTTTTGAACATCCTTAGTATAAAAATTTGTTTTTGCTAACTATATATACTTGTTTCAAGAGTTTTATTTAGGAGGAAGAAGGGAGAAAATTGATAATTTTTTTAAAGTACAATTTATTTTTTAAAGTTATTTTAAATAGAATTCATTTTAAAAGTTACATAGAGAAATAATCTATGAAAACAGATTTTTTTAAAAAAAGATGTGTACGAAAGCAAGGGAAAGTGAAGTTGAATATAAAAGAGTAATATAATCTTTCATTTGATGAGCTCTTTATCTTCTATGGATAAGGTACTTTGAGGGGAAAATAAAGAGAATTAGAGAAAGGTTAGAACCAATGTTTGAAGGTACATGGATTTTTGATAAAGGATGAAAGAAAGAATGCAGTTAGGTATTCCACTCTTAATTTGGTTTTGTTTTATCTTCCAACTAGGAAGGGAAAGGCAAACATATTTGTTTAACATTTGTTTGTCTTTTAAGAATCGAAGTTAACCTAGCCTAGGCAAGCAACATCATAGAGGATTGAATGAATAGCCAGATAAGATTGAAGAGACAATGAATATAAGCTTTAAAAGTTCCTGGAGGATCTAAAAGATGCTGTAGGACTGGTGAATAGCAATGTAAATCCAGTTTATGGTAGGCATTTAATAAATGATTGTTAGATTCGCTTTTCTTCTAAGATTGTCACCGACCCTACCAAGGATTCAGCTATACTATGAAATATCTGGATTCATATTAAAAAACCACACACACACACACACACACACACACACACACACACACACAGAGAGTCAGTTGTTTTCATTCTTATTTTATAGACAAATTTATTATCACAATTTACTAATTGATATCTTTCCTATTTTTTTTATTCCATCTTCTAATTTTTTTTTTTTTTGGCCCAGGGTGTTTGCTATGAAATTGCACCATGATCATGTTACTTCTAATTCATTTCCTTGGGCCTTACATGATTTGAGGGAAGGAGTTGAAGGTACACATTTGCCTGAAGGGATTGATTTTCATAGTCCAGATAGAAGGTGAGAAGAAAAAGACTGAGCTGGAAAGCAGAAGGAGTTCTGGGATTAAGCAGGAGAGGCAGAATGATAGAGTGGGGGAGAAAAAACAAACAACATTGGATTCAGAGAACCTAGGTTTGAATCCCAGATCTTTTTCTTTTTTTTAAAATTTTTATTAAAGATATTATTTGAGTTTTACAAATTTCCCCCAATCTTGCTTCCCTTCCCCACCCCCACCCCACAGATAGCACCCCCATCAGTCTTTACTTTGTTTCCATGTTGTACCTTGATCCAAATTAGGTGTGATGAGAGAGAAATCATATCCTTAAAGAGAACAGAATTCTCAGAGGTAACCAGATCAAACAATGAGACATCTGGGGTGTTTTTCCCCCGAATTAAAGGGAATAGTCCTTGTACTTTGTTCAAACTCCACAGCTCCTTATCTGGATACAGATGATACTCTCCTTTGCAGACAGCCTAAAATTGTTCCCAATTGTTGCACTGATGGAATGAGCAAGTCCTTCAAGGTTGAACATCACTCTCATGTTGTTGTTAGGGTGTACAGTGTTTTTCTGGTTCTGCTCATCTCACTCAGCATCAGTTCATGCAAATCCCTCCAGGTTTCCCTGAAATCCCATCCTTTCTGGTTTCTAATAGAACAATAGTGTTCCATGACATACATATACCACAGTTTGCTAAACCATTCCCCAATTGAAGGACATTTACTGGATTTCCAATTCTTTGCCACCACAAACAGGGCTGCTATAAATATTTTTGTACAAGTAATGTTTTTACCCTTTTTCATCATCTCTTCAGGGTATAGACCCAGTAGTGGTATTGCTGGGTCAAAGGGTATGCACATTTTTGTTGCCCTTTGGGCATAGTTCCAAATAGCTCTCCAGAAGGGTTGGATGAGTTCACAGCTCCACCAACAGTGTAATAGTGTCCCAGATTTCCCACATCCCTTCCAACAATGACCAGATCTTTTTCTTGATGTTTGTATGACATTGATCAAATCGCCTCCATTCTCTAGCTCTTGTTTCTTCATCTGTAAAATGGACAAATCAGCTTGGGGTCTCTTCTAGTTTCCATCATACACACATTTCCCCCTTCTTCCCCAATCAGATCCAAGCACTTCATATTACCTCCAGGATCAAATATAAAGTCATCTCTTTGACCTTTAAAGCCTTCATGCTCTTCTTTCTTTTCCAGTTTTCTTATAGTTTACACACCACCACTCACTAAACTCCTAATCTCCATTATACTCTGTAATCTAATGATACTGGTCTCTCTACTGTTGCTCATATAACTCCATTTCCTAACTCTGGGCATTTTTGATAACTGTCTTCATGCCCAAAACATTCTGCTTCCTCATTGCCAGAGTTAGAAAGAGGGCACTTGTTTAATTACTATGACTTATAAAAGCTTTCTGAACAAAATTATGGGGGGAATAAAAAAGCATTTTCTATGCCATCTTCTTCCAAGGAATGGCACCTAAGTGGAAAGAGATTTTTATCCTTTAGCAATAAAACAATGGTATTTATTGTGCCTAATGATTAATTTGTAATGCATAGATTTCCAAACATGCCTTCCACTTTGTATTCCTCTTCATTCCTACATTTCTGCTTTTCAAACATTTTTACAGTACAATTAAGTAAGTCTTACATTAGCATCAAATATTTATAACCCCATGGTTCTGATTTGGAAATTAGCTTCAAAGTAAAACCTCTGATAATAGTGCCTCTGTTAATGAGTGCTAACAGAGTCTCACCCATCTCTCTCAAATGCTAACAGATGAACAATAAGCTTGGTTTGTGTGTCTCAAGGATAGTACCACTCTAGTCTAACTTCAGGCATATCATCCTTAGTTTCAAAGCAAAGCTTAAGTCTTCCCCAGGGACAAAGTGCTCAGTTCAGGCTTAATTGCTGTTGTTTGTTGATGTTCACCTTTTGTTTTTAAAGAGCATCAGTAATATCACAGTTGATGTTTTGACTTCTATGTGAATTTGATTTAATTGAAGTAGAGTTGTGCAAAGTTGTCAGGTTCACTCTTTCAGAGTCAACAAAGACTAGTGGCAAGATGAAGGTCAAGATGACTGATTAAGGTCCAGGATGCAGTGGATGACCTTGGCACCATCAATACCTTACCAAGCTTAATCAATCTACATATTTCAGTCATCTTCATGGGCATTGAAACAAATGGAGTTATCTTCATCTCCATGTAATGCATAGGACATTTTCCTAATACTCTGAATTATTTAGAAAGACCCATGCAGAACATACAATACTCTGAATTATTTAGAAAGACCAATGCAGAACATACAATCTAGATTCCTGAGCTTCAGCTAGAAGAAACCTCAAAGGTGCTCTTTTTTTTACAGATTCAAAAGGGATAAGTTATTTGTCCAAGGTCATACAGAGGTTAAGAATCAAAGGTGATTATTTGAACCCAGATCCTGCAACTCTAGACTCTTACTTCCTTATAACTCTATCCATCCCAATGATTTTGTTTTAAAAACTAACTCTTCACTGAATAATTCTAGTTTTCATTTGAGAAATGAAATAATAAGTTTGACATATGTTACTTTTCATCATATAAGTCAATTAGCATCTATGATATGTCTGGCACTCTGATAAGTTTTGCAACATAAAGAAATGCAAAGACAGCCCCTGCTTTTGAATAGTTTATGGATTAATGGATGCTGCAACACTCAAACAATGAAGTACAAAGAAGATTGATTAGAGATCAGCAACATAGGAAAGACACTCAGGTTAAGGAGGACTGGGAAAGGCTTCTTGCAAAAAAGTTGCATTTCAAATGAGATGTCAAGGGAATCAGGGAAGCCAGGAGGTGGAGATGCAGAGGGGTAGTATTTTAAGCATAAGGGTAGTCAACCAAAATCCCCAGAGTTGGGGGATGTGTGAACAACAGCAAGGAGGTCAGAATAACTGTGGGAGGAAGGCTAGTTAGCATTCTATAAGGAATAAGAAAATTGGAAAGGTAGGAAGGAGGCAATTATAGAAGACTTTAAAAGCCAAATGAAGAACTTTATATTAGATCATGGAAATAATATGGGGCCACTGAAATGGATTAAATACAGGGATGACATAGACCTGAATGTTAGGTAGATCAGTTTGACAGTTGAGTAGGGGACGCATTGTAAAGACACCAGTATTTGTTTCTTTCATAGATAAGCATCTTTGGAAGACTGACATTCTGGTCAATATGTCTAATATTTTCCTCTGTCTCCCTCAAGCCTATGAAATTAGACACTGCTTCTTCATAAGGGCTCTTTATGCTTCAAGATTCCTTCTTGCTCCCTACCCAGAAGAAGAACTTTCCAAATACTGACTGACCCAAACAGGGATGAGATGCAGCATCTTTCTTGAGTGATAGGGTAACAAAACTCACCCTGCTTTTATAATACCCTAAACACATACAAAAATATAAGATAGTGATTAAGATGTTAGCTCCCACTTCCTTTTCTATTCTCTTTATTTTTAATTTATATATCCAATTTCTCAAACCTAAGTGTGACCCTCATATCCTTCAGAGTTCATGATACTCATCCCATTTCAATAGAAAGAAAACAAAACTTCATACATATATGTGTATGTGTATAAATATATATATGCATATGAGGTCCTTATGATATGATAGAATAGCTAACATTTATAGAGTACGCTTTCCAAGTTTGCAAAGTGCTTTGAATGTAAAATATCATATCATTTGTTCCCCCTCAACCTATTGCAGTAATTGCTACTGTTGTGCTGATTTTGAAGATGGAGAAACTGAAACTGAGAAACATTAAATGATTTGTCCAATATCATGCAGCTAATATGTGTCTGAGGAAGGATTTGAACTCAGATCTGCCTGACTGCATGGTCAGCACTCAATCTTTTTTTGTCACATTCATGCATCTCTCCCACCAAAAGGATTTAATGGGTATATCCAAATGACACTTATTCTGCTTAACTCCAGTAGGTAGAATAATGGATAAGAACTGTAGGGAAGCAAAATTTAGTATGGCATATTTTCCATATGCTGTATATCTTGACAATGGGGGCCCACTAAAAAAATATCATCAGCTGCTCCAGGAATCAGCAAATGTTTCATCACTGAAATTCAATAAAAAGGCTAGACTTCTAATTGTCATAGATATGGTAGAGGGGATTATATGTAGATGATCTCTGAGGTCTTTTCCCATCCTGTGATTATGTAAATATATATTCTTCTTCTATTTCTACTATCATGCTTCTTCTCATACCTTTTGAGGTGGAGAAGTTTTTTCTTCTTATTGGAAGAAACTTGAGGTTTCCTGCCTTCAACAAATATTTATGATCCTGTTTGAGAAAAATTAATGTGAATGATATTGTAAAAGTCACAGAACTAAATTAATGGGATAATGATCATGGATTTACAATTAATGAATGTAAATGGTATCCATATATGGAAAAGAAGTTTACAAAGTGCTTTCCCCATGAAGAAGGAAGGTCAAATATCTCCAATCCCATTTTGAAAATGAGGGGTTTGTGATGCAAAGGACAAAACTGTCCAAGGTTACATGGAAAATCAATCTTTCAGCAAACATTTATTAAATACCTACTATGTGTCAGGTATTGTCCAAAGCACTGCAGATGAGAAGAAAAGTGAACAACAGTTTGTGTTCTCAAGGGACTCACAGGCTAATGGAGGAGACAATATGATATGCAAGCAACTGTGTCCAAACAAGATTATCTATCTATATCCATGGCTCTATGGATGTATATGGATATATACTATATATCCAACCTATCCTATATTTATAGGGTAAGTTGGAGATAATTAATAGAGGGATAATTAATAGAGTTGGAGATAATTAATAGGGGTTTCAGGAACGGCTTCTTATAGAAGTTATAATTTCATTTGGATTTGAAGCATGTCAGAAACCAGACGGGAGGAAGGAGAAAAATATGAGCATGAAAGAGCATTGATTCAAACTCAAATCTTTTCATTTTTTACCTCTCACCATACTGGAAACCTCCTTAAGTGATAGAATTCTTTCTAATCTATACTGAAAGAGGGAGTTGCATCACTATGAACTCCCTTCACTGATAATGTTAGACATCTCTTCCTATTCACTCCCTATCAACATGCATGCAAACCACTTTGTAAATGTATGCAATGCATGAACAATAAAAAAGCTTATGGAGCACTGGTGGAGGGATCCTAAAAACTTCCTTTTTTGAGCAAGGATTGGGTTTTATGGAGTTACATCTCACTCTAGAATTGCTGTATGAACTTCCAGAGATAGATTCAAGGGCATCTTGTGCAACAACTGTACAGAGAATGACAAGTATTAGAAAGGTTCACGGAACTTTCTGTGTGCTAATGTTTTATAAACAGTTCCAGATACTTTACTTCACTTTAATCAAATTCAATAGATAAAAACTAGAATTTCAAAGAATGATATAAAATAAAGTTGAGGCCATTTTTCAAGTGGTTTCTCTTCTCCTTTCCTCCTGATTTCTATCACTCAAGAGTTTTTCCTTTCTATCTCCTACTTTCCACTTTTACCAAGGTAAATTCCTTTATAGGACATATGATCCCATTCCATCCTGTCTTTTCTGTTACATTTTCCCCATCTTCATTCTCTCTTACTTCTGTCTACTGACTTCTTCCTTGGTACCTAGGCTTACATCTTAAAAATCCATCACGTTATCCATCCATCTTTGTCAGTTATAATGATATATCTCTTCTCCCTTTTATGGCAAAAATCCCTGAAAAAGACATCTATAATTTGTACTTCCATTTTTGAGCTTGAAGGAATGTTTTCTCACCTCATCATTTAAAGAAAACTGCTCTTAAGAAAAGTGCCAATGAAACCTCTTGCTTGCTCCTTTTCCTCCACTCTCATCCTTTTTTTAACTCTATCTTTTGGCAATGTCAATCACCCTCTTTTCCTGAATTCTATCTCCATTCTAGATTCTTACTACACTATTTCCTCATGGTTCTTCTCCTACTTGTTGGACTTCCCATTCTTGATCTCATTCACTGATTTTCATTTGTCAGAACTGTTAACTATGGGCATCCCTAAGACTCTCTCCTGAGCCATCTTCTCTTCTCCTTCTGTTTTGCTTGTTGATTTCATGAGCTCCTATGACTTTGATTATTGTTTCTATTCAGATGATTCAAAGGTATTTTTAATAATTATAACTTAACTCCTAATTTCCTTATTCCTTATTTTTAAGAGCCTATTTATCTGTAAGAAATCTTTCTAAAGTATTCTTAATGCTAGATAGTACCTTTCTTCTGGAATGATCTCTAATTTATCTTGAATATATCATATATGTATATAACAGTTTGCATTTTGTCTTCTCATAAGATTGTGAGCAACCTGAGATCAGGGAGTGTTTTTGCCTTTCTTTGTGTCTTCAACACTTAGTACAAAGCCTGATGCTTTGGACATGCTTGATGAAAGAATACTGACTGAATAGAATGTTGGAAATTAAAGGGAATTCAGAGATCATGGTCAAAAGACCCTCACATTAAAAATGAAAGAACTAATTTCTATAGCAATGAAATAATATAAAACCCTTTTCCAAGAGTTTATATAGTCATTGTTACAGTCAGGGGAGAGGAAAATCTAGATCTTCTGACTCTTAAGTTTAGATGAAAGAGGAAGACAAAGATAAATGAGGAGGTTTTTGAATTCTGAGATTTAAAGAAATTGTAATAGTCATCTACTCAACCCCATCCTTACCCTGATAAGGAAATTAAAGCAAATAAAGACTAAATGACTTGCCCATAAGTAAATAGGTCATAAAAGCAGTTCATGAAAATATTAGATTAAAACCCAGGTCCTCTGAACCAAATAAGTACACTTTCCACTATAATGTACTATCTCCCATTAGCTTCATAAAAAAGGTTTTGTTTTTTTTTTTGAATGAAAGGATTTACTCTGAGATTCGTCAAATGATCAGCTGGGCAAGTATATTTAAAACAGTATTTGACTTTAAAAATTAATTTATGCTCATTTTAAGGGGATTATTATTATATAAGTTTAGGTATACTTGTAATCACTAATACAAAAGTATATTATTATTTTTTTATTTTAGGAAATAGGGTTAAGTGACTTGCTCAAGGTCACACAGCTAGGCAATTGTTGTGTCTAAGGTTGGATTTTAATTCAGGTCCTCCTGACTTCAAGGCCAGTGCTCTATCCACTGTGTCACCTAACTGCTCCCCAAAGTATATTATTTTTGTTCAAAATAAGCTTTCTATCTTTTCTGTTTTGAATTCTGCCTTTTCCCTCTTCCTCCCCATGAAGGTATTATACTTTGAGCAGGTTCAAGTAATCTGATATTAGGTCCACAAAAAATAAGCTGTAATGAACCAATCAGTCATAGATTTCACATTCCTACTCAGAAGGGGTGGATAGCATCTAGCCTAGAGAATCTTCTGTTAATCTACTGCATCTCTTTTCTTCTCTGAGTAAACAGTTAAATTGGATAACAAACCAATAAAAAATAATTTGGAATCATGTCTGTTATGATGGCCATAGAACATGCTGATAATCATTTCATGTGATCAGGGAATTACCTGAAATAGAACACTCTTCAATTACCATCATTCCTACTGTCATTGCATTTTCTGTACATAAAAGCATTTGGTCTAAGACAAAACAAATTTCTCCATAAATTACACAATAAAGCATCGGGAATGGACTTTACTTAAGAAGGAACAAACAAAATCCGTCATTTATGGTCCGCCTTCAGAGTAAGCATAACCAACTACAGATTCCATTATTGTATAAAGTTCTGAAGACTGTCACCCCACCCCACACCCACCCCTTCTCTCCAGTTTAATTAAACCAGTATCACACTGAGAATAGAAGAAAAACACCATAGCTGTCTGTAGCAAACACAATGATACAACAATAAACAAACATTAATCATGATCATTACATACATTTTATTACATGAAATAAATAATACTCTGGTGCTCTCAGCAGCAGATAAAACTCTTCCCCTTGGATATCATCCTAAGGCAATTGAAGGGCAAAATAATACTGATAATGATAATAATGACTAGGAGGAAATGGCGGGGGGGGGCTTCCAGCCATGAAAATCAGAAGCCTTAGCCTCACTTCACTCATATTAATCTCATAAATTCATTGAGTTTTCCTTTCTAGGATGTAATAGAGTTCCATCCCCCGATAAAAGAATAATAATTTTTCAATAAGACCCAGGACCTTAGTATATGTAATTTCAAGTATAATGTTGTCAGTTCCAGGAAGTGGATTGAAGAGATTACAGACCTAATCCCTTAGTCATGAGCATGCTAATGGAAATGGAGATTGTAAGGGGTGAGGTTGGGAAGGATTAATTTAGTGTAGATTAAATTGTTACTCATCTGGAGCCAAGACACAATAGATTTCATGAGCTACAAGCAACTATCTAGAAATCAGACCTTCCCAGGTTGGAAAGGACTTCTAAATCAGAGATCAACAAAGTATCACAATGAGAATTTAGATAAGAATGAACACTCAAGTGGAAGTATTTTATCATTCATTCATTCATTTATCTGTGTGTTTATTCATTCATTCATTATTCAGTATTTATCTATCACTTAGGCAATGTAGCATGATAGGGGAAAGAATTTTGAATTAGAATTACCATACCTGAGTTCAAATCTGATTTTGCTTTGTAAAAACTTATATTACCTTATTTGGATGAGTTATTTTACTTCTCTGGGCTTCACTTTCCTCATATCCTAAATGAAGGTGTTAGACCCAATGACCTTTGGGTCATCAATCTAAGATCTTCTAGCTCTATGATTCTAAGGATTGGTTTCAGGATTTAGGCAAAGACTTGAATAGTTTCTCCCCCACAACCATTGACTTGAAAAAATGATAGAATCATTTACCCTTCTCAGGGTGACTCTAACATCCTTTAGCATGAAGTCCTCTTGCTGGATCATTCATCATGAGATGTTTTGCCATCATGTGATTAGTCCCCTTCTAGCCTCAGTTTTTTCAGTCATAAGGTACTTCCAGTTTCTTATCCCAGTCATAACATTTCTATGACAAATCTTAATTTTAATCAGATTTTAATAAGGATCATCAATACTTCTCCCCTCCAATCATCACCATTTTAAATAATAATGTTTTGGAAAGAGTATCCTCTTAGAGGCCCTTTGCTTTGTCTAAGAAAATCAAGATGGAATTTACCAATGCTGAGTACTCTCATGTGGATGAGCTGGGGTTCAACACCTGTAGGGAAGGAATTAGTTTTTTGGGGGGCTCTTATATAGGAGAAAGGGGAGGGGAGCAGTCTGTTCACCATTGCTGATAAATGTGGTCCTCTAACAGCAACTCACCTTTTTTATTTTTTTCCATTTCATTTTCTGCTTCTGCTTGAAAAGAATATTGTTCCAGTGGATTACAATCTCCACCCCAGGCTGCTGCCTGCTTCCAGGAGTCATAGGATGGCTATTAATGGGAATAAGGAGGAGAAGGAGGGAAGTTTGTAGTTCAAGCATTCATTCAGATGGGATCCTCTGACCTCAGTCTCTTAACCACGACAAAGACTATTGGCCCTCAACATAAATTTCAAACTTAGGAGAAACAGCTTTGGCTCAAAAGATTTTTCTCCACCTAGTAGACTTGCCTTCTTTCCAGCATAGAGCCAGTGGAGGAGATCCCAGAGGCCCCTACTGATATTCTCCTTTGATTCTCAATTTCAAGTAATGATAGAATATTGCCTGGGGTTCCTTTCCTTTCCTCCAAATGGCCCTTATTCTTTCAGGCTGACAGATGGGAATTTGGCCAGTTGTGACAAGGCAACATGGGCTCTTGCCTTTCCCACATTCTACTTGCTCCTTTGGACAAATAACAGGAGAGGGACTAGGTAAGTGAATGCATTCTAAAGCTTCCTTCCTATCCCAGTCCCTCAGGGAAAAGTCCTTTCACCCTGTACCAATGAATTTCTTAGGACTGTCTCTATCATAAATACTCTGATTAAAATGTAAATTCAGCCAACCTATCAGCTTCCCATTAAGGGAACTCTTTAAAAACGCCATTCATCAGCTGAGAGATATGTAGTGAAATACCACTCATCAATCGTAACTGCTTATGACAGTTAACAAAGCTTTATATTTGCCCCAAACATGTGCTGATCTATCAATTATGCCAGGGCTCACTCTCGCACTAATTGTACATTTTCTTCCCTAATGCATTTTTGCTGTTATCTCATAGGCTAATGAAAGCCAGGAAATCAATAAATATAAATTATACATGCAAAGAAGGACTGCTGTGAACATAAAGTTTCTAATTAATTGCACTTGATTAATTTATATCCTTTAATTATCTTGCTAAGCCACAAACAACATAAATATCTTTGCAATCTGGTTATTGCTATGTCAGTCATAAAAAAGCAGACACAGTAAATCTCTGGGATCTAGCAAACGAAATTGCCAGAAAACATGGGACGGCATAACGCATAAATATGACCGGACTTACTCAAGACACTGATGAATAATTTTAGTGTGACAAATGACCACTAAATATGTTGTATGGTTATTTGACTAAGGTTATAATCATGTTATAAGTTTAAATGGAGCATATGGAGTAAGCAAAAAAAAATGTGGACTTAACTACTGGCTTAAAATTTGTACAAGATGGGGGTTCATGTACACACATGTAGTCAGGAATACACATACATACATACACACTTCAAAAGTGAGTTTGCAAATGCAATTCTTGATTTCCATTTAATGTAGACAATGAATTGTTGAATTACATTTAAAATTTTTCTCTGATGACTTCCAATCAGAAATGAAAATTTCCTCTGTAAAGTCAAATGTCTTTTCTCTTCTGAAAATAAATGTGTATCCATTTATATATACATATGTATACATTTGCACATACATGTGTATGTACATGTCTATATTTACATATTTATATAAAATTGACTCAAAAATAAGAAGGAAGCAGTATCTCACCTACTTGCCTTGTAGTAGGAGATATAACTTTTAGAAGGAAAGTGGTCATTCCCCCTGCCCTCTCCCCCTTTAATTTTTATCAGACTGCTAAACCAGCCATCTGTCACTGATCTGAAATCTAATCCAATCAGTCCACCAAGCTTGCTCTTTGTCCTATTCTACGGCATATTACTGTGTATCTATATCTACAACTTTCATAAATGTGTTAAAAGAAACTGTATCTCTTTAGTGAGACTCAGACAAAGACCATCTGTCAGTGACTAAAACTATTCTTTTAAAAAAGAAAACATTTAAAGGGATTTGCCCTTTTTCAAGTAAACCCACTTAACCTCCCAATAAGATTAACTGTTATTTGTTTCCATTAAATAAAAATGATCATGCTAATATGCACTTAATAGTTAAGTAACAGTTGCAGAAAGATCAACTTTCCTGTGGGTGACTTTTGTTGATTAGGCATAACTTCACATAAACACAGAAGTGATGGAAACAATAAAATAATGCATTAGGCACAAGAATATTTTCCCCAATTTGAGTTGCCTGCAGACTGCCTTAATGGAGAAAGATCCAAGGTGAAACATAGAAACTGAAAGATATAATTCTATTCCTCCACAGTGTTACAGTAGAGAGCTTGAATACATAAAAAGCATAGATTGAAGCTATGAAATTATTAAGATTCAAGGAAAGCCTCCTGAAGTTCATGTTTTCTGCCTTCATATCATTGCATTTGTAAAAACAGTTTTATAGCTGCTTAGCTATGTCTTTCTAAAGTCTATCTATGCATGGATGCCATCATAGCCCCTCAGTTATTATGAGGAGTTCCACTGAAAAGCAACTGTCTTGTAATGACAGTAACTGAAGCAGCCTTTCGAGCAACAGCTTGTGTTTTCTGTCTCTTGTTTGCACCACAGAAATTGCCAACATCTTCTGATTTGGCATTTCAGAAAGCAGATAAACTGCATCTACTTTAGGAATCAAGCCATCCAGAGTTTTCCAACTTTTCTATCTACATGTATTTTTTCTTGCTTCTTTTAAAATGGTAATTAATAAAGTTCTGAATATAACTGCTCATTTTAAAAAAGACTCAATTTATCAATGAGACCTGATTATCATATGGCCTTTCTGATCCAAGAATTGCCTGTCTAAGCAAGGAAAAGCTATACTGGGTTACTGAGACTTTTCCCCTCCTGCATATTTGAAGAATAGACAGCATTGGTTAGGAACATCATGTCAGTGGAAGTAATTCTAACACGATTATTTGATGTAGCATTTTCATATCCACCATTTCATTTGATTCAATTTAACAAATATTAATTAAGCACCTACTATGTGTCAAGCCCTGAGTTTATTGTTCTGGGGATACAAAGGCAAAAAATAAAAACAGGGTCTTTGCTCTCAAGGAGCTTACATCTGAACATTACAATGAACTGTGAAGTAGGTAAAGCAAAGGTTATTTTCCTCATTTTTCACAGATGAGAAAACAGGCTTGGTCAGATCAAGTAAACTGATGAAATCACACCATTATGGTTGTGTGGTTAAGCTGGGATTTGAATCCAGGGCTACTCAGTCTAACACTGTAAAAGAATCTGAAAACATGGAGCAACCTCACATTATGGCATTGAGATTTGTTAATATTCACTAGAACTCAAGAATTTTGACACCTTCATTTTGGGGGAGAAAAAGAAAGAAAATGAGATTTTTTTTTTTCGCAAGACATTCAGCTTTTCCTCCTTAAAACAATACATGAAGTCGTGACTGCATAGTTTCAGGAGGAAAGACAATTAAAAACCCCAGGTTCCAAACTTAGAAGCCAGTATTTGCTAATCCATGTCTTACTACCTTCTTTATGCTTTGAGTGCATTTACTACCTTCTTTATGCTTTGAGTGCAACTCACCACAATCTTTCAAACCTCATAAACTCCTCAGATGTGTGTTGAGAGCACCCAGCCTGCTGACAGTTTGTCCTATTTCAAGTCTGACTGTGGAGTGTACTCTTTGTACACTTAGGGTGCATGACCTTTCTCCACCGCCACTTTCCTTTTTGGCTCCCCAGCCAATGTAGAGATGGCAAACCAACACACTGAATGGACCTAACATCCCCCATTGCCAACCTCCTTCCCTAAGAAAACAGGTAAATTCAAATTTGCTGAGATCAGATTGGTAATGAAGCTCCCTGTTTTTCCCTTCTCCTCTTCTTTCTTCTTCTTCTTCTCTTCCCTCTCAGCCCTTCCCATCCCATCCCTCCTCTTCTTTCTTTTTCCCCTTCTCCTTCCCTCCCCTTCACTCTTTGCTCTGCTTTTCTCCTCTCTACTATCCTTTCCTCTCTTCTTTTCCTTCTCCTCCCCTTTCCTTGTCCGAATCTCTTCTCCCCTTCCCCTCTCATCTCCTCTTTCTCCATTCTGTCCCCTCTTCAATATGCTTTTCCGAGGTGATGAAAAACCTGTAGTGGAGGCCTGCTTGCTCCCCTCCAGTATGGCCCCTGCAAGCTTCTCTGGCTGATCAAGCAGACCCGTTAGAAAAAATACCACTTTGTCCAGCAAAGAGGAAGCATGTCTCTCCCATTGAAGTTCCCGAGATTTTTCATTTCAGATTTAATGCACCTAGGTAGCAGCAGACTAGCAAGGTTTGACTGCAATTACCTTATCTTTCCTATTTTTAGTGACAGGACCAGATTATTTTAAGTGCATTTTATAGAAAACCCTTCTTTACTGAAGTATAAAGACTGTAATAAAGACAATACAATGTTTTGAAACTGTTTTAAATCCTTCACTCAGCTTTGCTTCTACAGATTTAACATGTAGGGGTTCTAATCTTACTGCTACTAATTAGAGCTTTAGTGTAATTGTGCCAACAGGGTGCTTGGCATAATAATTACCATTGAGAGATTCTGGTGGAGCGGTACCATGCCCACATAATGCAGATATGTCTAGTATTACAGTGCAGTCACCTTTGTATGTTGACTCTCAAGTTGGATTTTAACCAAGTAAGGGGTTATTTTGCCTTGATAATAAAGCTTAAAAGGCATATACATATGTATGATTTAGGTATCCAGTTTTCCTCTGATTCTTTTGAATGCTAATCAGAAGGAACCCTGGAAAGCAATGGGCGCCTATTTTATTTAGAATATTTCATAATTTGGGGGCAAGTGGCTCCGGGACGATTACTGTCTGTGTTTGCCTGAGTAAACAATCTATTTTGATTCAACATTGCTCTTTCTTTCCTTGGGCCTCTCAGACTCAAAAGCTGAAATCCTTATAATAAGTATGGAGAGGAAGCTCGGACTGATTTTTCAGTGGAACTCTCAGTGTGGATTTAGGCTTAAGACCTGCCATATCAGAGATATTTGGATAAATTCCACCTTAGGAAAACTCAGGAACTGAAATACAGAAAAGACACCACAGGGAGGAGACCTCCATTCCCATGAAGCATTCTGGCAATCTCAGATCTCCTGCCTAAATCTAGGTTCTTTTATCTAGAGATGGTTTACTCTAGGAGCAGTTGCTGCTGATCATGTAGGACAAATTGAAAAGGGCAAAGAGTATGTAATATGTTTCAGGACTTGCCACAAACTTAGCCAAGTCCAGTATTGTTTAACTTTCTATCATGCACTGGCAAAATAAGCAATGTATGGATATAATAAGTAAGTACTGGCCCAGGAGCTCATTGCAGCTGCCAGATTTAGCTATTATCTGTAAATAGATACCAAGTGGCAAATCAAATGGCAGTAATTCTGTGAAGCAGGAAGACCCCACCCTCCTCAATTTTTGTTTGTTTGTTGTTCTTGTTGCTTAAGCCTATGGGAAAGTTTTCCCCAAACTCATTTCATGGACTATTGTGCTGCTTAAAAGAGCAACACTGACTTTCCAGAGCTCAGTACAGTCATTTTTAATATTATAAACACTTTGAAGAGTAAAATGTAATGGCTCATAAGCTAAGCCATAGTTCCATTTAGCACCAGCATGCTGGTTTTTGCTGCCCCTTAGTGCTTTACTTTTAAAGTGATGGGAAACCAATTTCTGTTTGCAGATCAATGGACTTGCAAGTCCCATTTGATCAGGTCTATAAACCCAGGAAAGTCATTGATGATATTAGAAACCCATGGCCACTATGGATGAAGGCAATAGCTGGCTTCTAGAAAATGGAAGTGGGGAAAAATACAAATGAATTCTACTTTTTAACGTATCTGTCTCGCCTGAGTTTGCTTCTCATTCATTCTATGTTTACCATGATGGGATCATATCAAGCTGGACACTCATCTCTCATTAGTGGGACAGCAGTGAGCTGTATGTCTGTGTCATGGACTTTCAAATGTGTCAGCCTAGATTAACATTTTCTCAGTGAAGACCCAAGACTTTTTTTTTCTCCAGGCTAATGAATTAACAGGGCCTCTTCCCCTTGTACAGTATATTTCTCCAGTCACACAATAGTAACCCAAACTATGCATGTTCTTTGTCATGTAAGATACCTTTTGAAGAGCCCCTTTTTTCTTTAAGCTTTTAAGATAATCTTAGAGAAATCATCAAGCTATAAAAAGAAATCAATGGAAACAGAAAAGGTTCCCATCACCCCGAAAAAAATCCATAACTTTTGCATTTTAATAGAGACGCTACAAGACTGTAGCAGTCATTTTCTTTCTGATGTGTTCCTTTGATTTCACCCGTATCTCACAGGGCTCTTGACTTTCTTGAGAAAGGGATTATTGAATTGTGTGTCTCCCTTAGATGCACTTGATCACTCAAGTAGTCTGTACTTAAGAATGTTACAGAGTCTGCTCAGCTGCGGCTCTGGGGGAACTCATCAGGGGCTGTCATCTTAATATTAATTGGGTTTTGTCCTGGAATCTCAAGTCCCACATTGAGTGGATTTCAAGAGAGAAGATTATGCCCAAAGCCAGATCCAAAGACAAACATATTTAGCACAACAATTATGATAATTGCAGAAACATTCTGTAGAGAAATAAGTAAACCTGATTAAGAGCACTTCTACATGATCAAATATTAATCTGATGTCTTCACTCTAACCTGGTTTGAGCATAAGCAGTTTCTTATGGTTTTATGTATTAACAGATTTGTACAAGCTGAGAGAATACTGCCTAATAGTATGGGACAGTCAAGCCAGGGCAGGAAAAGGATCTTTACTGAAGGTAATCCACTTACATTGAAAATAGACACAGATAGGATCGTAAACCTCAAGCAGAAATTGAAGTGTACCCCTACCAAAGGGACTTTTTTTTTGTGTGTAATTAAAACCACATAGCAATTTAGTAACATGTCATGGAAGAAAATTATTAGTATTCCTTTCTGCCTAAAAACAATTATATCAATATCTTCATAGCAAATCATCAAAATAAATGAAGAAGGACTTGAAACTTGCCAGACATTCTTGATATCCCACAGATTAGCAAGATAGTGAAATGTACTTATTTCTGGCTCACTGTGTCAATTTTGTTTGAAATATTCAGCTGCTTTCTGTTTAATTGCACCATTTCCCCAATTATTAAAGTTCATTTTTGTATATTTAAAGTTCATTAAGAGTCATACTATTATTAACTGGGTAAGGTACCTAAAGAATTTAATATTTTGTGTACATAGAAGACATTCTAAAACGCAAACCCTGATCTTCTGTTGTCCCATCAAATAGACTGACACGGGCACAAATAACTAAAAGGAACCCTATTTGCATAATTATTCATTTAATTTTTTGTAATAAAAGGTGAATTCCCTTTATTATGCCTTATTTTTCAAAGTAGGTAGGTGCATTTCCTTTGACAGTCCACTTATCATTTTGGTCCAGTAAAAGGGTAGGACAAAAGATTTATGAGGGATTTATATGTATAAAAATTCACAAGTAATTGTTTGAAGAGAAGTAGCTATAGATATTTTAAATTGAATATAGTCCTGAGTAGATATAAATATAGTGGTGAATAGGTATTTAACTAAGAAAATAAACTGTGCTTTATAAAATCTGTTATACTCTTAAAAATTCTCAGAGCAGCTTGCTGTTATTATAGTTTGTGTAACATTATAATTGACCTGATATTTGAATATAAATATGATTTTGTCATGTATATTTGCATTCATGAATGTATGCACATGTGGATTTTCTCACATGTAGCTATAAGGAAAAATGTATAGAAACACTTTATAATACACATGCAATGTGTGTGCAGCCACAAGCGTCTTACCTAAATATATAAATATATTAACAAAAACCATAAAATCATTTTTCTGATATGCTTCAATTTTTAATTTTCCTTTGCTCCGGTAACTGATTCGATCCCTGATTAGATCCTAACTCCTCAATAAAGATGTAAAAATATGTCATCTAGTCTTATGGGTAAGGTTATTCCTTAGATTGATCAAGGCTGCTATTATAAAAATGAATTAAGTCTATACTGCTATCACCCTTTTTCTGAGGCACTTGGGTCTATATGGGCTACAGACCTTGAGGAAGGTAAATCTTGCCAGCATGACTTATCTCTCCTAGTAATTAGGCTTGTGTTTCTGCTTTATTAACTCTGATACAACAGTGCCCTGCCCTCTGTCACTAGGGGTACTAATAGATGATAATCACTGCGATTTGGAAACTGTACAAATTAAGTGATAAAGTGAGAGGAAGTGAAATCAACTTAAGTATGAGAGGACAAGGGAGTGAACATTAAAATAATCATTTTTTCAAATACTAAGCAGGAACATTTAGTTTCATATTTTTTGGAAATATGTCCTAACCTTCAAATAATCAAAAATTCTTGTTTTTCTTGATATACACTTAAAATATGTTAAATATTTTGGAACTATTTGGTGATCAGAGCAAGAATAAGATTTTTCTTTCTCTCAAGTGACTACATTTCAATTCTCTTAATTTGAGAAGGTTTTATTTTTCATAGTTATGTTTTTATCATCAAATATGTGTGTGTGTGTGTGTGTGTGTGTGTGTGCATGTGTGTGTCCTTAGGTTTTCTTCCCATCATTATTTCAACAGGGCTTTATCTTCATTATCTTCATCCCTTTGTAAAATTTTCTATTCTAGGATCATCTTTCCAGTTCTAGGGAGCTTACTTTCACACTTTTATTTGTTTTATTTTGTAAGTTAAAAAAAATTGAAAAACATGCCTACAGAGCAAAATAGCAGTGCTGGTGGGGGGGGGGGGGGAGACTGCTTGGTCACACTGATTTTTCAATGTACCCAAATTAGGAGCTATACCAATTTGCTTGGCAATATGATTTAACAAGGCGTATTAGATCTGCTTATGTAGTTACTCTGGTAAAGACTGGAGTGCTGAGGATGTGGCTATGGGAGAAATAACAGGGTGGCAAAAAGATCATTTGAAATGCAGCTAAAATGGGAGTGACACTAAACTTAAATCAGTTATGTTCAAGCAATCATGTCTTCTTTTCCCTTCATGACCTCCCCCTCCCCTGCCCATACCTTGGTTTTACTAACACTTGTTTGCGTAAAAGGTAGGGATATTCTTCACAACTGATTGAAATCTTTTGCTAATTTCGACTTTAGGGTGAGTTTATTTGCCTAACAACACTATGTCTGATCCCAACCGTGATTTTCAATTTTAAAGCAAGTAAATGTAATATCTAAAATGTTCGGCAGGGTTTGAGAAATGTCTGTTACTTAGAGAGCTAAAGTTTCATTTAGCTTTGTGAGTAACATTCACTGTATAAACAGCATCCCTTGGAATAATGAATGACTTTCTGTTGGCAAAATTTGAAATCTCTTTAAATTGCCACTTAAAAAAGAGGTAAAAACAAATGAACAGAAAGGTGAACTGACATTAAACATTACCAGTGACAAAATTGGTAAAATTCATGTGCTTAGAAATTAATACAATTTATCATTGCCTTTTATCTCTTGATTTAAATTCAATTTCAATTTCAAACCGGCTGAACTTCAAAGCTCAGAGAATATTTCTTGTTTTCTAATGGCCCCCTTTAGTATTAACTAAGAACATTGCACACCAACTAGGAAAACAAATACATGTGGTAATAGGAGTTCGTTTTAATTAAAGACAGAATTTCTACCGGGATATTTCACAGCCATTCCAGCATACGTACTCTACAGGAACAAATGGGAAAATAAGTAATGGGATGCTTTTTTGCCAAAAGCAAAAGAAGCAGAAAACATGAGACTCAAAACGATGTTTTTAATGTGTAAATTGGGTTAGTGAAGCAGTGACCGTTGCAAAAGTTTAAGCATTGTCAACTAAAGGAAAGCTGAAAAATGGGTCTGTGCAAAGCATCCCAGCTGTGTGTCCATTTTTGCAGATAGGCTAACTTTCTCCCCTCCCCCACCCCCACCCCCATCTGATCACTAAAAAGCCTTGAATATTCTAAAAGCTTTATTCATTTAGTGAGTCAAAGAAAACCTCCTTGATACTCTACCTCAGTCCGAGCAGGAGTAATTTTATAAATCTGGTTATGAATCAATTGTACAGTGACTAACACTCCAACCAGCCCTTCCCCCGTCTGTACTTTCCGAAGTGTTCTGAATGTTAGCAATATTTACATTGATTCCAGGAGATGACAATTAGTCATATTTATTCTACTTGGGTCTATTTAATCCCCACTGTTTTTACTTATGTCAGATCCATTATCCCAAACAAAGCTGTCCACACGCAGTTCTAGAGATGCAGACAGGCGCTCCTTGTTTACTTTGAGAAGACTAATTTTATGGCGCACATTAAATACATACTTATCCCAGGCTAATGGAGCCAATTGAAACATTGGGATAATCACACTACAATTCATATATATTGTCCTCATTTCACTGTTGCAGCAGAATGTTTCTTCTGACTTCTTGACAATAGTGGCAATTGGTGTCTCAGCACTAAGGAGCCCCCAAAACGAAAGACTGAGCTACATTCATTGAATTTTCCTAACAATTGCATGTTTATGAGCAATACACTTAAGAGGCATCCAGTAATTTTAGCAATGACCCCCCCCCACAAGAGCTCCAGTCTCATCCCTCATCACCCGAGGTTCTTTTCCTTACATTCCTCATGTCCTGAAGTATTTTTTAGCCTAATTTTAAAAACTCCTCTACCCCACCCCCCCACTAAACGGTTTATTTAGCAAGAAAAAGTACAACTGTTGTGTTTACTTACATTTCTCAGCATTTCTTTGTCTTCTAAAGCATTTGAGCTGTTAATATGGAAGTTTTATGAGTTATTCTATAGGAAAATTCAGACCTTTGCTAAGTGACATGAGCAGTTATGGTTGGTTTAAATGTGCTTGGGTACCCCTTACTCCACCAGGGGGAAAAAAGTAATATATGGCATATGTTAACATCTAAAGACTGAAAACATAGCCAGTAAAAAGAGTCTTGCAGACTGAAGGAAATCACTACTTAATTCAACAAACATTTGTTTCAGTCTAGGAATTGCTCTAGAAACTTTTTTTTTTGAAAAGTCTTATGGAACATTAAGGCTCTGGGTGATGCAAAACATATAACGTGCTACACAGCGCCATCTGCTGGACCCACAGGCAGGGCCAAGGAAAACAAATGCCTTGGCTTTTTCTGTCCTCCATCCCTTCCTTGCCACTATCTGAATCTTTTTCTAAAATCCACATGTGTTAGTTTACTGACCCAGTCCCCTGAGGTTGCTGACTGATGTTGAGTTTTGAGACAGAGTATTGAGAGAAAGAAGGGGAGGGACAGGAATAAGAGAACAGGAGAGAAAAGGGAAAGGGAGAGGTAGGAACAGGAGGGGAGAGAATGGAAGAAAGAGATGAAGAGAGAATAAAAGAACAGAGGAGAAAGGAGGGATTGCTAGTGAGGCAGGAGAACAGAGACAGTGAAATAATAATAATAATAACAAGAAGAAGAATAAGAAGAAGAAGAAGAAGAAGGAAGAAAAACTGAATGCAAAAGTGAAGGCAAAGGAGAAGGTGAAGAGGAAGGGATAATTTTAAAAATCTATGGAAGAACTATGTAACATGCATGAATTACATATGTTACACAAACTATATAAATAGTTCTTCTATTTGAAGAAGATTACTTTCAGGGGGCTCAAGTTTTCTTTCTTAAAGGTAGAGTTTATTTTTAACCAAAACAAAAAAATCCTTCTTCTCCTTAATCTCATTAAAAATAGTCTTATAACCATGTACTCAACTTATCAACTTATGCAGAGAGAGAGAGAGAGAGAGAGAGAGAGAGAGAGAGAGGAAGAGAGGGAGGAAGGAAGAAAAGAGAAAAGAAGGAAAGGAAGAAAGGAAGGGAGGAAGGAAGAGGAAAGATGGAAGGAAGAAGAAAGAGGAAAGAAAGAGAAAGGAGATGGGGAGGGAAAGAAGTAAGAAAAGGAAAGAAGGAAGGAAGAGAAGATAGAGATATACCTATAACAATAGATGAATAGAATGTATTTAACTAAGGACTTAATTATGTACTAAACATTATTCAGAATGTTTTGGTGATGGATTAGCTGACATTCGAATCCCTTCTTTAACATTATTTTTTTCTTTTTCACTGGCATAAGTGGATGATAGGTGGGCAACATAAGCAATGAAGAATATGGGGCTAAACTAAAATATCCCATATTGATGTTTTCACAAAGTCAAATGTTCTGCAAAGTCCATTTGTACAATTTCTGTCTATATTAAAGAATTGAAAGAGTCTTGGTAATCTGTCTTTCATCCACTGCTACCTAAGACAAGGTATCTTAAAGAATGTGCTGAGTCCTTTTCAAGCATCCAAAGCCAGGAATGACAGCCACTTATTAAATATAGTGCTCTAAGGTAGAGACTTCCTCCTTTTCTTATATTGCTCCTTTCATATGCAATGAGGCTGACTTCTCTATTTTTGAGATGTTATTTTGTGGCACTAAAGGGGGATTCATAATAAAATGAAAACTATCTGGTTAATGCATCCCTTCCTTCTAATTGAGACCTGCTGTGATACTTCATTGACATCTGAAGGTGATTCTGGGTCCTCAGTAGATCACAAGCTCTGGCAGGTGCTACTAAACTGGGAAGATTTACAGTACTCAGGTCAAAGGACCATCTATCTTCCCTCTGAGTACTAGCCTAGCTAATTTCAGAGAAGCTCAGAAGCTTACTTGGTATAGTGAAATGATCTGTGGCTCTGAAATCACAAGGACCTAGTTTCTGCCTTTTCTTGAATAAGCTACTTCTATGGATTTCAATCTTCTCATCTATAAAATGATAGGGTTTCCCTAAATAAAATTTATGATCCATTCATTCCCTGAATCTTTGATCTTTTCATTATTTTGACTAAGGGTACATATTTTTTCAATCATAGAAATTGATGCTGCTGTTCTACTAAGACATAGAGGGCACAGAATTTCTGTAGAGATATGGACTTATATGATCACTGATTCTCAAAATACCCTTACTTTAAAAAAAAACTATGCCCCATCTCCCCCAAGAACCTTTAGTCATTTTCCCCCCTGGTGACATATATGCAGTTAGTAAATACAATGGATAGAACACTGGATTTGGGGTTAGAGAAGAGCTGACTCAAATACAGAAAAATTCAGAATTTTTACTAACAATGTGACACCGAGTTAGTCACTTGATCTCTAGTCACCTCAGTTTCCTCAACTGTAAAATGAGGATAATAATAGCACCTACCCCCAGGATTGTTGGGAGGATTAAATGAGATAGTATTTATATATTTCATGGCACTTAGTTGGCTCTTTATAAATACTTATTCTCTTCTTTTCCCCATATATACATATTTCTAATAATTCAGTGATTTTATATTCTAACATAACTATCTGATGGTAGCTTGGAAGACAGAGAATCAGGGACCGGAAATGAAGAAAGAAAAGAAGAAAAAGAAAAAAGAAGAAGAAGGAAGAAGAAGGAAGAAGAAGAGGAAATAAGAAGAGGACATTATACTCAATGAAGAGGAAAAGATTAAAGAAAATCATACAGAATTGATTAGTCTGCTGTTATGTAAATATCTTATGCAAAAGTATCCATAAGCTAATCATGGAGGAGGGTGCCAACATTGATTTCTATGCTAAAAGATCTTGGCTCCATTTAAGCAACATCTAAGCATGAGCTAACCTCATGATTAACCACTGTCATGGTCTGAAATGTGATTTTCTACTTGTTATTGTTGAGTCATTTTTAAATCATAACTGATTCTTTATGACCCCATTTGGGGTTTTATTGACAAAGATACTGCATGTGATTTTCCATTTCCATCTTCAGATCATTTTCGCAGATGAGGAACTGAGGCAAATAGAATTAAGTTATTTGCCCAGGATCACAAAGCTATTAAATTTCTGAGGCCAAATTTTAACTTAGGTCTTTATGATTCCAGGTCTAATGCTCTATCCATTATTTATGTAGCTGGTTAATGAAAGCTGCCTCATTAGGATTGCCACTCAAAAATAATCCTGATCAAAGATACTCTAGCCCCTTTATCAGAAGATTGATATCCTCTGTGTCTAAGTAATTCATACTTAATCTGACTTCATACACCTAATAATTACCTAGTTGTGTGACCCTGGACAAGTCACTTAACCCCATTGCCTTGCAAAACTGAAAAAAAAAAGAAAGGGAATAGAGGGGAGGGGAAGAGAAAAAACCTATTATACATGACTAGGCCCTGTACTAAGTACTTTACAAATATTATTTCATTTGATCTCAAAAGGATAGAATTCACAAACAGTACTATAGAGATTTTGTTTTTATTTTTAAATTTTCCTTTGAGGTGTTGAGTGGGGAGGATAAGAATCAAGAAAAATCTAGCTACAGCTATAAGCTTTTAAAAATAGTGTGGTATATCTATAAGGATGCAGTTAGCAAGATTTGGAAAGTAAATTGTTTAATGAAAAAGGAAGTATGTTAAAGGTTCTGAGATAAAAAAAGATAATATGAGAGTTTCAGAAGCTATATTAGGAAAATATACATGGGAGTCCACTTGGGGAAAATATAAAAGAAATCATACAAAGATATAAACACATTTTTGCCAGTAGATATCTGTCAAATATCTCTGCTACTAGTTAGAAATCATTAACCATTGAAAGATCATCTGAAAAAGGAAAGAAAAATCCCCAAAGGTTTCACAAGTTGCTTTTAAAAAATGACAGTCTGCTTGTAACAGTCAAGTTCCTTGACCTTCTTTCCCTCTGTTTGACATAAAGTGAGAGTCAGACTGATATATGGTCAGTTCCCTATTATTCCCATCTTCTTCTTCATCTAACTTAAACAAGGGCAAACAGGTTTGGCAGAGAAGATGCTGAAATGATTACTGAGGTGCAATAGGAAAAGCTCTTGGCATGGCACCAGGGGGTCTAGGTAGGAATCCTGGCTCTATCATTTTACTTAGGGGAAATTTACTTATTGGGAAATTTAAAATGAACAATTCTGGGTCATAGTCTTCTTGTTTGTATCATGAGGAGATTGAACTAGATGATTTCCAAGGTTCCTTCCAGATCTGAATCAATGATTCCATGATATTTTGTTGCATTTAGATAATCTGTATTCATCTTGTTCTCTATATTCATAGGGCCCTTTGTAGGGCAGTAGGGAAGTCCTAGTAGGGCAGCTAGGTGCCAGCCTTTGCTGGTAAGGTACTGGGCTTAAAGTTGGAAGGACAGGAGTTTGAATCTGCCTCAGACACTTGACATAACTACTAGCTGTATGACCTTGGGTAAATCACCTAACCCTGATTGCCTCGCATCTAGGCCCATCTCCAGTTGTCCTTATTCATATCTGGCCACTGGATCCAGATGACTCTGGAGGAGAAAGTGAGACTGGTGACTTAGTACAGCCCCCCTCACTCCCTTCAATTCACTTGCTTTGTCATGGCATCACCTCCCTGATGTCATTGTTTTTCTTCAAGAACTAAGGATTCTTCTTGCTCTTTATAGCCACAAATAATGAAGAGTGAGCTGTTATCAGAACATAGATCCAGAAGATCAATCCAATAAAATATTATCCTGTCAGAAGAGTTGGGTCTTAGATCTGTCCTCAAAAGTGGAATTACTAGGAAATTTAGGATATGTTGGAAGTTCAGATAATAAGGAAGAGCCCCAGAGATGAGAAACAATAAGAAATCCACTTGGGTTCACTCTATTCATATCATCTTTGCCTGATTAGAGCTCAATTTCAATGACCCTAATGGTTTTATTCTTCTTAATAAATCCATTTTAATTGATGTAAACTTTGTATAATACCTCACCTATAAATACTGTAATTAAAATACATTATAAACACCCTTAGGTCAGTGATGAGCAGAGAAAAATTTATTGACCTCTTACAGAGTTTTAAAGTCAACACATTTCATATTGTGAAAAATCTGGAAAGTGGAGTCAAGATGGTGGAGAAAAGGTGGGGACTTATCTGTACTCTCCCTTAAAACCTTTCAAAATAATGACTCTATACAAATTTTAGAGTGGCATAATACACAAAAAAGACAGAATGTAACAATTTTCCAGTCCAAGACATCTTAGAAGTTTGGCAGGAAAGGTCTATTGTAATGGGGAGAGAGAGGAGCACAATCCAGTGCAAACCTCACCAGCATAGAGTGGGTCTCAGAAAATCAGTAGCCAGTCTTGGGTCATTGAATCATTGCCAGCAGGGATGATTTCCAGTCTTCTCACCCATACATAGTAAGGGGATCACAGAAAGGGGCAGAAGGAGATTTACAGCGTTACCTTTGTAGGCATCAAGGCAGAGCTCTGTTATATTGGATCTGTATCACAGTCCTGGATTACAGTCCCAGTGAAAAATGGTGTACTAGAAGGGCAAAGCTCTTGGTCATAAGGGAGCAGAGACCTAGATCACATTTCCAGGGTTTAAAAGAATGATGATGGTAACTCATAAATAAGTGCACAGTACAGGAGATTAGTAAACAAGCTCTCACTATATCATAATAAACTAGATGAGTCAAAAATTTGCAAATCCTCAGAAGTACCTCTGAAAATAATTGCACAAAAATCTTGAAACTTGGGGCAATGCCCCTTTACTTTGGGTATAGAGGTAAAAGTCAGGAAATAGGTTAGAAAAAATAAGTAAACAACAGAAAAAAAGTTTTGACCACAAAAAGTTACTGTGGTAACAAGTGAGATTGAAGCCAATTTAGAAAAAAGACAACAAAATCATAATTCCTGCATCCAAAGCCTTAAAGAAAAATAAGAGGAAAGCTAGGTGGCTCAATGAATAGAGCACTGACTCTGAAGTTAGGATGATCTGAGTTCAAATGTGACCTCTGACACTTAATACTTACTTAGCTGTGTGATTATGGCAAGTCACTTAATACCATTGCATAAAAAAACCCAAAAAAGGGAAAAAAGAAATGAAAGAAAAATATGAACTGCTCAAAGTAGAGAAAAATTGGGAAGAGAAATGAGAGTGAGCCAAGAAAATCATGAAAAAAAAGTCAACAGCTTGCTATAGAAGGCCCCCAAAATACTGAAGAAAATAACACTTTTAAAAAGTACAATAGACCAAATGGTGAAAGGGATACAAAAATTAAATGGAGAAAAATGCCTTGAAAAGCAGAACTGACCAAATGGAAAAAGACATACAAAAAAAAAATCACTGAAGGGAACTCTGTAAAAATGTAGAAATGGCCAAACAAAGCCCATTGAAGAAAATAATTCCTTAAAAGTTAGGATTAGAAGTTAGAGAAGAAGTTGACATTATGAGACATCAAGAAATCAATCAAGGAAAATCGAAAGAATGAAAAAATAGAATAAAATGTGAATACCTCATTGGAAAAAACAACTGACCTAGAAAACAGATGAAGGAGAAATAATTGAAAAATTACTGCACTATCTGAAAATCAGGAACATAAAAAGAGTCTAGCCATCATCTTTCAATAAATTATCAAGCAAGAGTGCCCTGATGTTCTAGAGCCAGAAGGTAAAATAGAAATCAAAAGAATCTTTTTTTCATTATTAGGGCAATTAGGAGGAGCATACAGACAGAAAATAGAGGTATGATTTACATGTGATGATATAATTATCTAAAAAATAAAATTAAGCAATGAGAAAGAAAATGCACTGGGAGAAGGGGAAAGGGAGAGTTAGAATGGAATAAATTATCTAATATAAAAGAGGCATGAACAATTTTACTGTGGTGGGAAAAATGGGAGAAGCAAGGGGGGCTCAAAGAGGGAATAATACACATACTCAGTTGGGTATGGAAATCTAGAAAAGTAGGAAGGATAAGGGAAGGGGTGGGGGATAGAAGAGAGGGCAGTTTGTTGAAAGTAATGGACAGGTTAAAAGGAGAGAGAGAGTGAGAGAGAGAGAGAGAGAAAATGAATTAATGATAAATAGGGAAAGTAGGATATAGAGGGAAATGCAGAGTTGTTAATTATTACTATGAAAAAATTATAGTGCATTTCTCTGATTAAAACCTTTATTTCTCAACCATAAAGAAAACCGAGTCAAATTTATAGAAATAAGAATCATTGTTCAATTGAAAGTTGGTCAAAGGATATGACCAGGCCATATTCAAAGTAATCAATGCTATCTATATTCATATAAAAGTGTTCTAAATAACTACAAAGAGAAATTCAAATGAAAACAACTGTTACTATCACAGACCTGTCAGATTGATTAGCATAACAGAAAAAATGATAAATGTTGGAGGGAATATGGGAAAACTAAAACACTATTGTATTATTGAAGTTTGTAAACTGATTCAACCATTCTGGAAAGCAATTTGGAACTATGCCCAAAGAACTATAAAACCATGCCTACATTTTCACAAAGCAGATTAGATATTTCCCAAAGAGATTAAAAATAAAGAAGAAAAGAAGCTAAGTATACAAAATATTTATAGCAGCTCTTTTAGTGGAGTCAAAGAATTAGAAATTGAGTAGATACCATCAATTAGAGAAAGAACCAGTTGTATATGAATGTAATGGAACACTATTGCGCTTTAAGAAATGATAAGCAGGATGCTCTTGGAAAAACCTAGAATGACTTACATGAACTGATGCAAAGTGAAATGAGCAGAACCAGGAGAATATTATACACAGAAATAGCAGTAGTGTATGATGATCTACTATGAATAACTTAACTATATTCAGCAATACAATGATACAATACAATTCTGTAGGATTTGTGATAAAATGTGTTCTCCACCTACAGAGAGCAATGTGAATTCAGATTGATGGTATTTTTCTTTATTTTTCCTTGAGTTTTTTGGTCTGCTTTCTTTCACAGAACGACTTACTTGGAATTGTGTTTTGCCTGACTACACATGTATAACTTATGTCAAATTGCTTGCTTTCTCAATGAGGGAAGTGAGGAGGGAAAAATTTGGAATTCAAAATTTTAAAAATATGTTAAAATTGTTTCACATGTAATTGGGAAAAATAAAATATTAATTATTTTTAAAAAATCAGCAGAAAGGCTTTAATTTTTTTCAATCTTATAACATTAATTTATTAGTTGAACTATTTCCCCATGTTCAATGACTTTAGTTAAAGTGTTTTGTTTTGCCTTTCTCCCCCTCTTGCTGTACCAGACCCTTTACAGACAGGAAGGCACCAGTCATGTTAGGAGATGAAAGTTCTCTATCAAAAAGTATTGAAGAGGAAAGTGCTTTCTCCACAGGAAACTGCTTAACTCATAAGAGTCCTGAGATGATGCTGCCACAGCATCACTTTCTGTTTATACAACCTGCCAGGGTGACAGTTAATGTGGTTTGCTGGGCGCCCGGTGTTGCTAGAAAGCTCATGCCTTGACACAAAATTAATCTCCCTGAACTCTGAAACAAGAGATTGAGAGCTGTAGTCAGGGGGGTCCTGCCTACTGTCCTCTTGATGCAGAGTCCATCAGCAAAATGCCTGCCTGGAAGTGTGAGCAGGCCCCCAAGCCATGTTCAGCTCTACTTTCTTTTCTTCCCCCCCCCACTTTCTTTTCTTAACAAAAGTGTATCAGAGGCAAAACTTTGGATTGGTTGGGGGGAATAGCTGTAGATAGAGATCTATGAGCATAATCCTAGTAGCATTCCTCACCACAGAAGGCAAGGTATGATGGATTTTCATCATTAAAGCAGATTCTTTTTGTAATAAAAATTTTAAACCACCTTTTAGAGAATGTTTTCATTTCCTGCATATAATAGGAGTTTGTGGCAATAGCCTCAAGGGAATGAGATCATCCCTTTTACTTATTTTTCTTTTTTCAAAAATTTTAATTTGAAGCTTAGTTCATGTGAAATCTCTTAAGGAAATCTTTTCTAGTGCCCCTAGTTGGCAGTATCCCTTTCTCTCAATCAATGAATCAACACTTATTTACTAAGTACCTACTACATCCTAATACAAATTATTTTGTATTTTCTTTTCTGTTTACATGTTGTACATATTCCCTTCTCTTGATTCCTAACAATTGTAAAAAATAAACACTTAAGGGGAAGGTTATTTTCTTTTTTGTCTTTATTTATAGTTTCAGAGTTAGCATAGTTTAGCCTTGCTTTATTTTTAGTCTAGATTTATGATTTCATCTGTGTAGGTATCAATTGGATAAAGAGTGTTTATTGCTCTAATTACATCATGCATTTATTTAGATGTCTCAGGTATCCCTTTTCCTGCCACCACTCCCACTCTACCCCAAGAAAAGAACTTAAAATTTTGGGAGCAGAGACTTTTTTCTTTTTCCCTTTTGTATTATATCTACCATGATGAATTTGTCTTTTTTTTGTCCAGACCTGTGATTTCATCTATGCAGATACCAATTGGTTGAAGAATGTCTATTGTTTGGATTGTAGTATGCAGTTTGCAGTGTGAATTTGAACTTATCTGTTAGGATGCAGTTCTGATACTAACAAAACATATGGACAATGAGTTGGGACCAGAGTTCAATAATAGATGAGTGGATTCAATTACGTTTGCATAAATATCAAGTTCCTTAATGATACCAGGCTTCCAATGAAAACAAAGAATAACTTTTTAATACCAGGAGTTAATAAAGGTGTTACTTTATGATAGCATGATAGGCAAAGCAATGAACTCTAAAGAAATTTTTAAAAAAACAAATATCACACAGAGGACATTGGAAATCACATGGTAACTATACTCAGGCTACAATATAGAACTAATGTGAAGCTTTATTTTTAGATTTTTTAAGGCAATGGGGTTAAGTGGCTTGCCCAATTCCACATGGCTAGGTAATTATTAAGTGTCTGAGGTCAGATTTGAACCCAGGTACTCCTGACTCCAAGGCTGGTGCTCTATTCACTGTGCCACCTAGCCGCCCCTAATGTGAAACTTTTAAAAAGTACAGATTAAAGAAATTCTGAGATTCAGTCTTGCAACCTGCTTATAAAAATGAAAAAGGAGAAAAAATGGGGTTGTGCTGGACAATAAGCACAATGGACCTCTCAATGAATACAACCATTCTGGAAAGCATTTCTGAATTATAAACAAAAATTTACTAACTAGTGCCTACTCTTTGTTTGCTGTGCTCTGCTAGGACTATACTGAGAAAAAAAGATTAGAGAAAGAGGAAAAGATAGATGTATAAAAATGTTTATAACAAATCTTTTGATATAGTAAAAAAATAAAGAAACACATATACAAAAACTGGAAGCTGAAGAGATGTCAATCAAAGGAATGACTGAATTACAGCTTATGAATGTGATGGAAAACTTGCTGTGAGACATGAGGAAACAGATGATTTGAAAGAGATATGAAAAGACTTATATGAATTGATTGGGAGGGAACTAAGCTGAACCTGAAGGACAACTTAAAATCTATCATTGACATTATAAAAATGAAATATTTTGAGGAATTTTATAATCTGATAATGAAATGAAGAAGAAATACAAATTGAAGGAATCAGAACTGACAATAAGGAAGCAAAATTTTCACTCTTTGCAGATGATATGATGATATACTTAGAGAAACTAAGAAAATCATCTAAAAAAACCTTCTTGAAACAATTAACAAATTCAACAAAGTAGCAGGATATTAAATAAACCCACATAAACCATCAGCATTTCTATATATGAACAACAAAGCCCAAGAGCAAGAGATAGAAAGAGAAATTCCACTTAAAATAACTATAGACAACATTAAATTCTTAGGAATCTACCTCCCAAGACAAACCCAGAAAGTGTAGGAACACAATGATAAAGCACTTCCTGTCGAAATAAAGTCAGCTCTAAATAATTGAAAAAATGTTAAATGCTCATGGTTAGGTTGAGCCAATATAATAAAAATGACAGTTCTACCCAAATTAAATTATGTATTCAGTGCCACATCAAACTAACAAATAACTACTTTACCGAGCTAGAAAATATAGTAATAAAATTTATCTGGAACAAGAAAAGGTCAAGAATAGCAGGAGAACTGATGGGGAAAAAAAGGTAAAGGAAGGTGGCCTAGCTCTACCAGATCTAAAACTATACTATAAAGCAGCAGTCATTAAAACTGCCTAGTCCTGGATAAGAAATAGAGTAATGGACCAGTGGATAAGGATAGGTTCTAAAGAAGTCGCAGTAAATGACTACAGCAGCCTACTATTTGACAAACCCAAAGACATCAGTTTCCAGGATAAGAAATCACTATTTGATGACACTTGTTGGGAAAACTGGAAAATAGTATGGCGAAAACTAGGCTTAGATTGATATCTCACAGTCTGTGCCAAAATAAGATATGTAGGGGATTTAGACATAAAGAATGATATCATAGGTACATTAATAGACCAAAAAATACTCTATCCATCAGATCTATGGAAAAGGGATAAATTTATTTATTTATTTTATCTTAATTAGCAAATTTATTTATTTGCCAAATAGAAAGAAATGTGTGTTAAGGATTACACTGGGTAAGAGTCTAAATCCATCTAAAAATCTTATAGAAAAATAAGTGTAAAATTTTGAGAAGTATCTTATAAAGTATGGAGAAGCATTTTAAAGTGAAAGCAATATAAAGAAAAGAGCAAGATAACCGCTTGAATAATATAATTCCAACAAAATATGAAAATGGAAAGAGGAATGCAAGCAGAATAAAAGGGAGAAATGAGAGGGTAGCATTACAATAAAGTCTTTTCTCCATCAATAAACATATTAAACTCAAGATATTTAAAAAAATCTTTCTTTCACTCTTTTTTCCTGTGGAAGGCAACACCATCCTTAAAGTCTCCCAGACTCATAACCTAGAAGTTATCTTGAATCCCTTGTTATCTTTCACACTTGAAAAGGGATGAATTTCTGACCAAGCAAGAATTAGAGAACATAATAAATTATAAAATGAATGATTGTAACTATATTAAATAAAAGTTTTTGCACTAATAAAATCAATGCTGTGAAAATACAAATGAAAGCAGAAAGCTGTGAAACAATCTTCACAACTAGGAGTTCTGATAAAGGTCTCATTTCTAAAATATATAGAGAATTGCATCAAATTTATAAGGTTACAAGTCATTTGTCAATTGATAGTCAAAGGATATGAACAGATAGTTTTCAAATGAAGAAATTAAAGCTATATATAATCATATGAAAAAATGCTCCAAATCATTATTGAATGGAGAAATGCAAATTAAAACAAGAATGAGGTATCATCTCACACATATCAGATTGACCAAGATGAGAAAAAGGGAAAATGATCAATGTTGGAGAGGTTGTGGGAGGATTGGGACATTGATTCATTCATTCATTGCTGGTGGAGTTGTGAATGGATCCAACCTTTCTGGAGAGCAATATGGAACTATGCCCAAAGAGCAATATCCAGAAGAAATAATAGGAAAAAAGAGAAAAGTTCCAAAATGTTCACGTTCCAAAATATTCCTAGCAGCTCTTTTTTTGTAGTGGCAAAGAATTGGAATTTGAGGGGATGTTCATCAATTGGGGAATGGCTAAACAAATTATGGTACATGAATACTATGGAATACTATTGTTCTATAAGAAACTATAAATAGTTGGACTCTAAAGAAGCATGGCTTACAGGAATGGCTTACAGGATCTGATGCTGAGCAAAAGGAGTGGAAGCAAGAGAACAATGTACACATCAACAACAACATTGTGGGATGAACAACCTTGATGGAAGCAGCTCCTCTCAGCAGTCCAGAAAGCTAGAACAACTGTATTTGACTGGCTATTATTCCCACTCAGAGGAAGAAAAACAAAACAAAGCAAAACATACACACTCAAAGAATCCCAACCCTTCAGAATCAGATGAACATTTTATAAAAATTATCTTTTATGTGTCTCTCTTAATGTTAGTTCCTCATATTGAAAATCACTAATCCATAAGCATGTTTATCAGACTATGCATGTAGTATGCTAACCTTCACTGCTGGTGGGAAGGCAGGGTAGAAGAAAATTTTGTAACTTAAAAAATATACACATGCATATGAATGAAAATTAAAAAAAATAATAAGTAAAATTTTTAAAAAGAATGAAATGAAAAATTCTGGAAAGACAATTTTGAAAACAACAAAAGTTATGATCAATGCAGTGACCATACATGACTTTAGAATAGCAATGATGAAACCTGGTCATAACCTCACAGAAAGGTGATAGTTATAGAGAACAGAATGACAATACATATATTTATATATGTATACAGACAACCCCCTATACATATGTGTGCATGCAAGACTGAGCATTGATAGATGAACATATATTTGATATAGACACATGTATAAATAGATGATTGCATATGCATATATGTATATAAACATATATAAATTTACATACATATAGATATACAGATGCACATATACATATAGAAATATATACATGCATGCATAGATATTATACATATATTGTTCATGTATGCATATATATTTAAAATAATTTGTCAATAATACATATTTGTCACAAGGAAAATTTTCCTTTCTCTATTTTCAGTGGGGTGGGAAGGAGTAAAATAGATATCTTAATGGAATATATTAAAAACAGAGGAAATGATACAGATATGGAATTTTACATTATATGAACTTTCAAAGGAGGTCACTTTTTTAGTATTACTCAAACATTTTACTTTCCAAAAGGCTTTTCACATGGTTGGGGTAATCTACAAATGTTTGTAACGTAAAAACAAATGTTTGCAATGTAAAAATGTTAATAAATCCTGAAAAAAAAGTGAATTGAATCTGTAAAATGGGGACAAAGATTCTCACATCAGATATCAAAGGCAATACAGTAGATAGAGTTCCTGGGATCAGGTAGCTCTGAGTTCAATTCCAGTCTCAAACTCTCACTAACTGTGTGACACTAGACAAGTAACTTAACCTTTATCCATCTCAGTTTCTTCAACTATAAAATACAAATAATAAGAGCAGCTACCTCAAAGCTTGTTGTGAGGATCAAATGAAATAATGTTTGTAAAGCACTTGACACACTATGATTAAAAAATACTTGTTTCCTTTCATTTTATTTTCCCCTCAGCAAGTTATTGAAATTATTCCATAATATAAAGCATGATTGAAATGTGGGCTATCATTACTAAAAGTCAATTCACTCACTTCTAAAATCCATCATTGCTAATCTTGTGATGTAGAAAAATATAATCATTTTCAAATCTCAGAAGAAGAGACCCAAGAGTTGTGGTTTAGTATATTGAATCAATTGTCAATCAAAACAACTATTTGAACTATTTATTTTTTTAAATCAAACTACCATTGAACTGATTGCCTCTGTGAATACAAACTGAAAGTCTGGAACTTTTCTCAGAAATAAAGCTTCTTTTCTGAGAAGCTCCTCCTCAGAGGCAAGTCTTCTGATATGAAATTCAATCATATTTTATTACTCAAAGGTCTACTGTGGGCAAAGTACTGTGCTTAGCACTTCAAGAGATGTCAAGATGGTGAACATCTAGTTCTTTCTGTCAAAGAGCTTATTAACTAAAGGAAGGGCAAGACATGTGCAAGGCTTTCAAGAATGTTATGGATATTTAGAGGTTGGAGTGATCCTATCTGATTGATAGTATCAGGGAAGGCAGAATTGTAGTGGAATGAGCAATTGATCTGAGATAAGAGGATCTGAGATAAAAACCTGACTTTTTCACTTCTTACAGGTGTGACCTTAAGCACTTTCTTTCTAGGCCTCAATTTCCTTATCTGTAAAATGAGGGAAGTATGGTAAAAAGAGAAGACCTCTGACATTCTCTTTTACTCTAGGCCTATGATGCTAAGAAAATAGAACTAGAGATTGACTTGAAGCATCAATAGGATTTCACCTGGTAAAATGAGTGAAAATGGATTTTATGTGAAAGAGATTCCATAAGTAAAAGTAATGAAGTGTGAAACTTTAAAGGAAAGGGAATATGGAGGTAGTTAAGTGGCAGGCACCATAGGTTGGTGGAGTATGTGGTCTGGAGTCAGGAAGACTATCTTCCTCAGTTCAATCTGGCCTCAAATATTTACTAGCTCTGTGACTCTGGGTCCTGTTTACCTCAGTTTCCCTATCTGCAAAATGATCTGGAGAAAGAAATGACAAACCACTCCAGTATCTTTGCCAAGAAAATCCTAAATGGGATCAGGAAGAGAGATACATGACTGAACAAAAACAACAACAAATAACAATCTGGTGGTAGCTTGGCATAGAGAATAGAAAACTTTATGTTTTAATTCAATTTTAGATAATGACTAACTGTATGATCCTGGGTAATTAACTTGACCTCTCTCAATCTCATAGGACTGTCATCATAAGGATCAAGTAAAATAAAATAAGCAAATCACTGCAAATGTTATAGTTTATATAAATGTTCATATTATTATTACAATTTAGCCTAATAACATCCTATTATGCAAGAGGACATTAAGACCTGGCAAAGTTTTGGAATGATAAAACTGATATTTGAACTTCGATTCTCTGAATCCAAATGCAGTGATCATTGTGCTACACTTAAATGGTGTTTTCAGACAGAGAGTGAGGAGGTGGATATGGTGTCTAAAGACCTAGGTTCAAATCCTGGTTTTATTCTTTGCTGTCTGTAATAGCTTGGAAAAACAATTGACCTCTCCAGACCTTAGTTTCCTATTCTGCCAAAATAAACTCCCTTCCAGCTCCTCACTGAGTATATACTGAGTATATGAGCATTTGAACTTTCTCATTGATAATAGTCCAGACACAGCTAAGTTTTCTCTGGGTTCCTGCCTAAACAAAGACTGGAGAGTCAGACATGAATGACTGAGAAACCTGTGAGGTTGAGCTATACCTATTTCAAGGTATAGCAGAAGATCACTTGGAAAAGGAATTTCCTTCATGGTTCATAATTTTGAATTGCTTTTATTGTTGTTCAGTCTTTCCAGTTGTGTCTGACTCTTGATGACCCCATTGGGTTTTTTTAGCAACAATATTAGAATGGTTCTTTCTCCAGCTTATTTCATAGAGAAGCAAACACTATTGAGTGACATGCCCAAGATAACACAGCTAATTATTGTCTGAGGTAAGATTTGACCCAAGGAAGATGAATCTCCCTGGTTCCAGGGCTAGCACAATATCCACTGAGTCATCTCACATTGCAACAACCAGCTAAAATGTAGCTTTTGAGGAGCCTCTGTGTTCTGCTTGAATAAAAAGTAAGATTTAGTTTAGTACCCCCCCCAAAGGAATACTTAATATCTTCTCTACAGTTATGTGTGCTACAATATTTAAGATTGTAACATACTCTTGGTTGAATTTTTTTTTCTCAGGATGGAAACAGTAATGAAATATGTGACCCCCCCTTCTTTCTCTTTTGTATATGTTACTAGCCATACAATTACTTAGAGAAGGATCATGGTATAGTGGAGGATATGCCAGATTTGGGGTTAGGGGAGCTGAGTTCAAACCCTGGCTCTGTAACTTGATGACTTTAATCGAACCTCTTAACATCTCCAAGATACAGGTCTTTTATCTATCAAGTTAAGAACTTTGATTAGATAAACTCTTTGGTCCTTTCTGGTTTTACGTTCAGGATTCTATGAATCATAGCAAATATAATATATCCTTGTGTTGGCTGAGTAGGCAAAGTCGCTTTCCTTCCATCATTCTCCCTATTTGAGTGGTGTGTGTGTGTGTGGGTGTGTGTGTGTGTGTGTGTGTGTGTGTGTGTGTGTTGTTCATGTATCATCTCCATTAGCACAAATATGGGGTTTACTCAACACAAAACACTGCTCCAGTGGCCCCAATATTTGCTCAAGGGTCCAGTGAGTTGTTTACAAGCAATTTTTGTTTCAAGAAGTCCCTCAGGGGCGGCTAGGTGGTGCAGAGGACAGAGCACCAGCCCTGGAGTCAGGAGTACCTGAGTTCACATCCGACTTCAGACACTTAATAATTACCTAGCTGTATGGTCTTGGGCAAGCCACTTAACCCCATTGCATTGCAAAAAAAAAAAAAAAATAAGAAGTCCCTCAAAAGTCATCCATCCCCAGGCTAGTGTTTTAATCTTGGCCCCTATCTATGAGGACTTCTGGACCTTTCTGCACAAGTCTCTTGCTATAATATGAAGGCACCTCACTTTCTTGTGACTGGAAGCTCCAGAGTTCTAAACCCTAGTCCAAAATTGGCTACGGCTCTCATTTTCAAAGGCAATCACCAGATGAATATCAAAGAATTTGCAGAATCCACATTGGGAAACCTGTCAGAAAATTGTTGGGAAAATAAGGTGAATCAATAGGATGTCAAGAGACTCAAATGGAAAAATATTGAATATTCATTTTCTCAGTTTCACAGGGTAGGGATTTAGCAGAAGCAAGGCAGCTTGTGGGATTTTCAGCTTTCCAGGAATGGTTCAAATAATTTTTGTTCCTCACATTGGATTAGTATTCAATTAACTCCTTTAAAATTGTAATGTGAAACTTCAACAAACTTGTTAACGAGTCTGCAGTACAATTACAATCATTTATAGCCACTGGGCATAACAATGGAAAGATGTATTTTTCAAAGTAGTACAGTAAGATCTTTTTTTTTCCTTTTGAATATGTACACTTATCTAGAGGGGAAAAATTACCTGGGCTTCTTTCTTTAATACATTAATCAGAAAATCTGATTTACAGCATGTAGAATTTGTTTTTTCTAACATGGGTCACATTCCAGGAAATCTGATCCTTAGACACAAGCAGTTCTTAATGGAGAAGCTCTGTCAGAGTAGTTTGTTACTTCGACTTTAGATCAGCAAACACATTTCTGGTGTTTGCCAAACTGTCTTAAACATAACCCTCCAGAAGTACCAGTTTGGAGACATAAGTAAACAGATGCTAATCTATACAAAAAATATAAATGGTAAATGGTGAATACTGTGCATGCACACAGTCCTATCCTTTTACCATCACATATTTCTAGCACAAATGTCCATGTGCTCTGATTCAGAGAAAGAAGTCTAATATTCTAAAACTTTACTTAAGGAGAGGATAATGGAGCAACCATCTAGTGTTATGTTTCTATGTTTCAAATGATAAAGAATGCTAGGTCAGGAGTCAGGAGGCCATGAGAACTAATCTGACCTCATACTTCCTAGTTGTGTGACTTTGGGCAAGTCACTTAACTGGCTTGCCTCACTTTCCTCATCTGTAAAATAATAGAACTTATACTTCAGGGTTGTTGTTAGGATTAAATGAGTCCATAATCGCAAAGTGACTTACACATGGGAAACACAATATAAATAAAAATGGTACCCATGCTGATAGACCTAATACCATTATTAAAATGTGACTAAGGTATGGTGATGGTACTGAATTTGGAAAAAATAAACAGTCTTGATATCCTACAGCAACTTGGAAATAACAGCTAATTAGAAAGAATAATTAGTTAACATTGGAAGCTACTCTATTTGGCCACCTTTTTCACTTTGGAAACTGTAGGTAAAATGCTCTTTGGTCTGATCTCACCTTGTTTTACTCTCACTCTTGCCCATCTCCCTTAAAACTCCAAGAAGTCTCCCTTGCAGTCCATGTTTCTTGTCTGCAAAACAAAAAGAACTGGCTAAGGTCCAGACCCTCACTTCCTAAGCCAAATACCACATACAAATGATTTCAGGGCTTTGGCATCAAAGTTACCTAGAATCATCCTATTTTTTTTCTTGAATATGTACAAAGGACCTATTGGTTAAAAGGCCAATTGGTTAGTTAAAAACTAATATTGAGACCCTAAAATGATTATGTATTTTTTTGTTTTTTTTTTAGATTTTTACAAGACAGTGCAGTTAAGAGACTTGTCTAAGGTCACACAGCTAGGCAATTATTAGGTGTCTGAGATGGATTTGAACTCAGGTCCTCCTGACTCTAGGGCTGGTGCTCTATTCACTGAGTGAGCCACCTGGCTTCCCCCTTGTACTTTTAAGATAATAAAATCCAAAGTGAATATTCAATAAGAAAGGTTTTAAAACCTGAATTGCACACTAACTGGTCAGACTGGTAACTCTCACTAAAGGACTTGACTCTGGGTTATGATGACATCACTAATGTCATGTTTATATCATTAATCTAAGTAGATCCCCTTATCTTTAATTCAAAGCAACTCTCCCTCCACTCAATTATAAAACTATCATATAACAGGTTAAACAGATTAACTACTTTTGATAGTTGTGAAAAAATACTACATTACTCTTCCACAGGGTCATAAAACTTTCTCACCATTCTTAAGTAACAGAAGAAATAATAAAATCTTTAAAAAAAGGGGAAGGGCAATTTAATTTGAGTTTTTAGAACTATTCCTTCCCTAGCCTTAGAAGATTAGTTTTCAAAGTGATGGTGAAATCATTGATGTCCACCTTTTCAAGTCAGAAGAAAGAAAAGAAAGAAAGGTCTTTAAATATCAAACATTGGCTTTTTGGAGCATAACAAAAACAAAAGAAGAAAAACAGCATGAGTGGTTCCATCATTGCAACAGTGTTCTCCAAGTACTTGTTTGCTATTAATGTGCTGTACTATTAGCTAAAGTTTGATACATTTTTTATTTTAATCAAAGTTCATAGTCTTATTATGATATAGCTCACTCATCTTTTTATTATGTAAACATTTTAGATATTTTCCAATTATATAATAGTTTCTACCTATCAATTTTTTTAGGTTTTTCTTTTTTTGCAAGGCAATGGGGTTAAGTGGCTTGCCCAAGGTCACACAGCTAGGTAATTATTAAGTGTCTGAGACTGCATTTGAACTCAGGTGCTCCTGACTCCAGGGCCAGTGCTCTATCCACTGTGCCACCTAGCCGCCCCTACCTATCATTTTTTGTAAAGTTGTGAATTTTATAATTTTCCCCCACCCTCCCTTCCCTCCTTGCTCCACCCACCACAGAAGGTAATCTGGTAATCTTTACATTGTTTCCATGCTATGCATTAATAAAAATTTAATGTGTTGAGAGAAAAAAAATATCCTTGAGGAAGAAATAAAATATTAGAGATCTAGATCACTTTTCTTAGAAAAAGAAACAAAGGCCTAGAGAGGATCAGTGAGTCACTTATTTGTTTCATGGGCTATAGTGTCAGAGACAGGATTCGAATGGAGGCATTCTGACTCCAAATACAATGTTCTTTATTTTGGTTCATAAATCTTTGATATTCTAACCTCTTCTGAATAACTCACTGCATAGGTAAAAGAAAACGATTAACATTAGCCAGCATACATCATAAGAGAAAAATATGTATATTTATATATATATATATATATATATATATATATAGAGAGAGAGAGAGAGAGAGAGAGAGAGAGAGAGAGAGAGAGAGAGAGAGAGAGAGAGAGAACTTGGTCTAATAAAAAAGGCATTGAATTTCCAAAGAGAAACTTTAGTTTAAGAGAGTTTAAGACCCTACTCTGTTACTGATGAGTCATGTGATCTTTGTTAAGACTTTTAAACATTTTGCATACCCATTTCTTTTTTCTTAGCTCACGGGCCAGTTATTGGAAAAATACTCTGTCTTGGCTATGTGATGCTGAACTATTATTAGCATGATTTCACTAATATGAAATATTTAGCCGATGAAAATATTCCTTAGGAAGTGGTAAATAAAGCATAATACTATATAAATCAGTTATATTATAATTAATTGAAAAAACTTCTGTGTATATAATTACCTAAATTCACTTATTACAGACATATGTACATATATGCATATATAAATATCATATATATTTGCAAATATTACTTGACTTGATTTGGTATGCATATATTTGTATGTGTAGGTGTATAATGCTACCAAAACCATGTTGCCATGTCAACATTATTCAAGCAGTAAAAATGAGAGGTGAAGCAAGAGGGTTAGATGTTTAGATAGTACTTCTGAGTCATCATCGCTAAAAACCTTTCTGACACATTATTTGTTCTTGTTTCTCTAACAGACAATGAAACAAGAACCCCAACTCAATTAACCAGAGATTTTCCCCTGACATTCAACTAAAAGAAAAAGAAGCAGGACATGTTATAAGAAGGTAAGATGCCAGGAATTTAAAATTTAGTCTAAAAAGACAAAATGCCTGTCCACTTCACATTCCTCACCACCATCATCACCACAACTCTGAGTATGGAGTATTCTTCTAGTTATGAATTTATCATATTCTACTTTTTCTTTTTTGTTTTATGAATCTCCTTTCCTGATACCTAGTTTGATACCCAGTAGGTCCTCAATAATTTTTATTGATTTTTAACTATCTCTTTTCTCCTCTATCTTTTAAAGGGAAAATTCTTCTTTTGACCAATTAGGCTTAGGATTTGGGGTCAGTTTCTTTACTCTTTAGCATTCTATCTTCACATCAAATAATATGGTGATTTTCTAAGTCTTGCAAATCCACATCTGAAACATAATCCTTTCCCCTTTGTCTGTTTCTGTCTCTCTCTCTCTCTCTGTGTCTTTCTGTATATCTGTCTGTCTTTCTCTTTGTATCTCTGTCTGTCTCTCTCTGTTTCTTTTCCCCCTCCATCTCTCTCTCCTAACATCTTGGTCCCTCTTCCCTCTATAAGAATCCTTCCCTGATTACTCTAGCTAAAAATTCCTTTCATTAAATATCTACATTTCATGTGCATCTCTCTGTTTCCCCTTAAACAGACAAAACCACATTTTCAAGAGTTAAAAAGTACCTCAAGAGTCATCAAATAAAGTTAACACATATTTATTAACAAGTATTTTAAATGCCTATTCTGTGTATGGAAATATAAATACAAGCAAAAAGAAAGACAGTCCCTGATCTCAAGGATCTTATATCCTAATGGGAGAAGTCTACACATTCAAAGAAGTTGAAAGAAGGAGGAGGGAGAAAAGGATACTTGTTCTTGACAATGTCCTTTATCAATCTGTTTGCCCTCTTCTCTATTTGCCAATATTCTTCTTAAACCACAGCACCCCAAACTGAACGCAATAATCTGAATAGGGTCTGATGAGTACAATGACTGTATTCCTCTTAATGCATTGACCTGTCCTTCCCCTCTTTTTAATGAAGAGCCTGGCAGGTACTGAGGGAGCAGATAATGGGGTCACAAAAGTGAAGTGATATTTTTGGTTGAGAAAACTCCTAAGTAACAGTAGAGAAAGATATACAAAAGGTCAGAAACAGAATCCAGTGAAGATTGAAGGATTCCAGTTTATATATGAAAAGAAGACAGATGCAGAAAGTGCTCATTCAACTCATCCTTGAAGACCTTTAAGAAGAGGGAACACACCCCTTATCTAGGCATTCCTTTCACATTCAATTTTTGAACAACTTAAGTTGTTAATAAGTTTCCAGACAACCTCCTTGTTTTGCTTCTGATTCTGCCTTTAAAGAATATATAGAACAAGATTGATTTCACTTTCACAAGATAGTATATCTAATACTTAAAGTCAACTAACCTATCTCACCATGAGTCCTACAAGTTAAACATATTCATTTCCTTAAAGTATCTTTTAGGACATTGAATTATGGAACTTTACCACTCTGGTTGCTCTGCTCTCTGTCTTTCAATGTCCTTTCTTAACCATAGCACCTGAAATTGAGCATAACACTCAAGGTAGGGTCTGATGAGAGCAGAATACAATGACATCATCCCCATTCCTGGAAACTGTGCTCTTTATTTTTTAAGTTTTTGAAAGGCAATGGGGTTGAGTGACTTGCCCGAGGTCACACAGCTAGGTAATTATTAAGTGTATGAGGCAGTATTTGAACTCAGGCCCTCCTGATTCCAGGGCTGGTGCTCTATCCACTGCACCCTAGCTTCCCCTAACTGTGCCACTTTTAATGAAATCCAATATATGACTATTTATCATTATCATTCCATTTCACACTGCTGATTCATTTTGAACTTGTAATACACTAAACTCTCTACATCTTTTTTTTTCTGAACAACTACTATTTATTTGTGCCCCCATATTGTGAAGTTGATTTTTGACAGATAAGTACAAAACTTTACATTTATTGATATTGAATTTCACTTTATTATATTCAGTCCAATATGCTTCCTGTCAAGATCCTTTGGATCCTGTGGGTATCATCCATGTATTAGCTATCCCTTTATGTTTTGTGTCTTCTGCGAATATGATGAGCCTACTTGTTATGCCTTTAATCTAAAATAGTAAAACAAATTTTTAGTAGCACAGAGACAAGCACAGATCTCTGGTGTATTCCACTGGTGACTCTCAGTCATGTTGTGCTTTTCTTTAAATAGTTAGTTTTTCAGTTCTATCATCTAATTAGTTCTAGCTCCATTTATTACATTATTGATTAATCCATATCTCCACATCTTTTCCATGAAACTTTGCTAATATCTATACAACATTCTCCTCATCAAGGAAGTGTTCAGTAATCATAATCAGTTAATTTACTAATTTTGTCAGAAAGGGAAATGAAGTACATGACCATAGAGCTATGTTGGAGGAGATAGAGGTGAGATAAGGATGAAGGCATGATTAAGGGAGCAACTCAAAGGCAGCTCTACAGAATCCCAGCAAAATACTATCATCATTTTTCATGATAAGAGTTCACTTGAGGGAAAAGAGAAAAGTACTATTTAGATAAGTAAAAGGGGCTTTTTTACTTTCTCTGTCTCTCTGTTTCTGTATTTTTTTTTCTTATCTGTCTCTGTCTTTCTCTTTCTTTTTTACGGTTTAATTTAATATGAGCATGTTCTATCTCAAAATGTAAGCTCTTTGAAGACAAGAACAATTTCAGCTTTGTTTCTATCCCCAGTGCCTAGAATGGTGTCTTGTACTTAGTAGATGTTTAATATTAGCTGAATGAATTGAATTGAAATGTATGGTGCAGAGATTGTGATCTTACTTTTCTTTATTAATTCTCTAATTACTCATCTTTTCTGCTTCCACATTAACACTGAGACACATATTTGCAAGAAGAGAAATCCCATGGGTTAATTGAAATAATTTTGAAGGCACATCAGTTTTTTTCTATTTACCATTCCTTCTTGATTCCATTTTTTCATTTCTTGCCTGGATTCACATGGTCTGCTTCTTGTCTTTTTTAATAACTGCCAAAATTATTAGTAATAGTAATTTGGGGGTAGAAAATATAAATAAGGGGAAATTAGTTTCCATGGCAACCAGATCCAGGTGAGACAGTTGTGAACATCCTTTTAGATAAGTATTTCCTTAACCATCTCCTGATAGAGCCCATTAACCACTTCATGGGGGAAATTGAGTGCTGTGGGATAAGGGACCATTGCTTCCCACACTTAGCATTTCATATGTATAATTTGAGATATTTATATTATAACTGTATTTCTCCCACAAGAAACATCTGGGAACTATGTGACATTAGCTTTTTGTTTATAACAGTAGTTCCCATATCCTGGTTAGAGACTGCGATCATCCTTTATGTAGTTCATAAGCCAAATTATGGAAAAGCACAGTGTTTTTTAAAGTTCAAAAATAAATATAAATAAATGCAATGTATATAATAATTTCAAACAGCATCCATATTCATTTTTTAAAATTTTATATGCAGAAATAATTGATCATTAAATAAATAATAGTAATTATTTTATTTTTCAGTTTTTTTTAGGTTTTTTTTTGCAAGGCAATGGGGTTAAGTGGCTTGCCCAAGGCCACACAGCTAAGTAATTATTAAGTGTCTGAGACTAGATTTGAACTCAGGTACTCCTGACTCCAAGGCCAGTGCTCTATCCACTGTGCCACCTAGCCGCCCCATCAATTATTTTAAATAACAAAGCAAAATAAGTGTTTCTTGAGCAAAACTTTTTTATACTTCTGTTTTTATTAGAAGTGATTAAAATGAAAACAATAGTCATGAATTGGATCTTCTGGGTTCTTTTGCATCCTAAAGCTTTATACAATCAAATATTTGAAAACCATCAACATGGGAACTAAAAATCATTAGTTATCATCGTTATTTTATCCTTTAGTTATCTTTATTTTACTCCTATATGATGATTGCTAACTATTTAGTATACCTAGGATTCAGTTTTCCAATATATAACACTGGGGAATTGTATTTCTAAACAGGGAGTAGAAATATAGCAACAAAACATTAAAACGTTTTGAACTTTTGAGAGGACTGCAAGATACACCTTCATACACATATATAATATATGCATATCTATGCATATAAGCACATACATTTAGCTACCCTTCCTCACAAATCCTCATAATACATATTTAGTATGTTTATATGTTATGTACATGTGTGTACACACATGTCTATCTGTATATAAATAAGAATAATGTCGAGTTGTGATTTCATTGATATTGGAAATTCCCCGATGAGAAAATTCTCTCTACTAATGTAAATTAACAGCTTTTCTATAAGTTTTGTAGATTAGAGAGTGGCAGAACACCACCAGAGTCACCCAGTCAGTATGTATTGAAGTAAATTTTCATGTATACCTGTAGAGATATACACATACATACACAATACATATTCAAAGTTCTGGGCAATTTCTTTGTGTCTTCAGAATCTTATATACCTTTGCATAAGAACATAGGTTTAGAAATCAAAGAAATCTCAGTGGTCATCTATTCAACCCCATCATCTTCCATTTGAAGAAACTGAAATTCAGAAAAGTGATCTAAATGTTCCCAGGCTGCACATATATTTAGTGATATTTGTCCCAAGTCCAAACCCATCACTCAAGTCACTGTACCAGGTTGCCTTATCTCACTAATTTCCAAAGCATTATTTTTTTTACTACTACAGTAATATCTTCAGTAGCAATAACCTTAATATGATAATAAGATCTTATGAAAAAAGCCTCAATTTTGGGTTTCTAGAAAGATTGTTAAGATTGGGGCAGGGAACAGATAAAGAAGAATAAATAATGTTGCCACATCCTCATCAGAATCAGAACATGTGGCTATACTAGTTTCAGAGGTTTTTTTTTTAACCCTAAGGAGCACGCCATATCTCTTTTCTATTTGTTGATGTAATCTGGTTCTTTTGATTATTTGTGGAATATATTCTTTAAGGGATGCTTTCTCAGGCACAAGCTTCATATGATTTCATAGTTTGAAAATTTAGTAAACATTAACCCACAGTGTTAATGAGAAAGTGAGCTTTTTCTTTTTTCTCCTCTCCCTTCCTTCCTTCCTTCCTTCCTTCCTTCCTTCCTTCCTTCCTTCCTTCCTTCCTTCCTTCCTTCCTTCCTTCCTTCCTTCCTTCCTTCCTTCCTTCCTTCTTTCCTTCCTTGCTTTCTTGCTTTCCTTGGTTTCTTCGTTTCTTGGTTTCTTTCTTGGTTTCTTTCTTGGTTTCTTGGTTTCTTGGTTTCTTTCTTCCTTCCTTCCTTTCTTTCTTTCCATGTTTCTTTCTTTCTTTTCTTTTTTTTAAAGAAGAGGAGCATTTCACCAGTTCATCAGGAGCAAGTTTATGTGGTAGAATGGTACACATAAACACATATAGCTAGCCACTCAAGGAGAAAGAAATGCAAATAAGACTTGGGAGACAAATTCAGGGTATATATTTATCTGGGGGGGGTGGAAAGCTGAAGAAGGAAAATATAAAATGTAGATTTCCCCCCCCCCCCATCACCATTTCCTATCTGAGAATATTGTTAAGAAATAAGACCATTCAAAACATTACTTTCTAGGACCTAAAAGTAATTTAATTTGTAACTTTAAAGTTTGCCTTCTTTCATTTTATTTTCTTTTAATGCCACAATTAGAATTTGCTTTTTAATAAACTCATTCTTGAGCTGGTAAGAGTCAAAGTATCACTCATGTATCATTTCCTGCACTGCATTTTGGCTGTATTAACAACTTAGGAAGGCATCAACCACAAACATGTTGGTGATAGAAATTTCCTAATGCAAGCAGTCTTTATAGATTTCTGCTATTTCAACGTAAGTCTCTGAGGACCATTTGAATCCATATTAATTTCCTTTCTGGCAGTTATGCGGCTGAGTATGAACTGCACTATTTCACTTTTAATCTGTCAGTAATTTAGTAATGTGTAAACTAATTATGCACAGATATTAATGTAATCGGTTTGGGGAGCTATAAAATCAATGTGTTTTTACAGGCTGCATTAAGGAGAATTGTGGTATTATAATCTCATGTCAGTTACAGATAACATTATGGAATTAAGAAATGGATGTCACCCACACATCTGGGAGCACCCAGTAACTCCATCCAATCAATAACAGCATGCCCTTAGCACTTTCTAAAGTGTGCATGGCTTGGCTCTGCAGTAAAATTTAATATACCTACAAAATGTTCTTGCTTTTACTGTGGTTGGATTCTGATTACATCATCATTACCATCCTTCTCCTCCTCCACTTCATATAAGCACCTATGTGTATACAATCTCAGAAAGCTACATCACAAATTAATTCCTCCAGGGAACTACATAAAAGGAGCATGTTAACAGCTTCCCAGGTGATGTCTACACACCTGTAATTATCCTGGAAATTCAGGAAGAGACAGCTCAATGAAATTTTGACCTGAACTAGTTCACCAAATAAGTAGAGAATATAAGACCAAATCTAGTTCTGAACAAAAGTATTCATGAGTCTTACACACCTGCCTAGGTCAACAGGATGTTTAAGGATATTTTCTACCCATTGAGTGGGTCCTGATCTTCAAACCCTTCACTGAATCTATGGTTATAAGTATTGTTCAGTCATTTCAGTCATGTCCAACTCTTCATGATCCCATTTGGGATTTTCTCGGCAAAGAAAGATACTGGATTGGTTTACCATTTCCGTCTCTAATTCACTTTTCAGGTGAATTACTGAGGCAAACAGGGTCAAATGACTTTTCCAAAGTCACACAAGTATTAAGTGTCTGAGAACAGATTTGAAGAAAGAAGAGTATTACACAATCCAGGGCAGGCACTTTATCCACTATGCTACTTGGCTACCTCTGGCTACAAGTAGGCAGAATGAAAACAAATCTGCAGAATTCAAAAGAGAAAAAAGTCTTAGATAAATTAATATTGACTTATGGAACCTTCTGCTATGAGTCAAATAAAAAGAATTGTTAACTTGAGATTGTAAGACTTAGAATGATGCTTCAGTTTCACATTTAATAGATGTTGGGCAAATCCTTGACCTAAGTTTCCCTGTTTGTGGAATGAGGGGTGGGGTGTAGATGAACTTCAAAGTCCCTTCCAGTTCTAGTTCAATGAAGGCAAGGGGTACATTTTCCAGCTCTGTTATACAACAGTGTTATTAAAAAATTAGGTTGGATAACTTTGCAACTTTTCCACTAACAAAATTTCAATTCAACTTAATAAATAGTAGTTAAAGTTAATACCAGGTACCAGTGATGTCTCTGCTTCAGTAGCTTATCCAGCACTAGGGGAATGCATAATTACTCATTTGGAGAAGCATTTATATAGTATCTGCCTCTTAACATTCTATTCCATCCTTTACTCAGTCACTAAAATGGTTTTTATAATGTGCATGATTGATTATATATTAGCCCCTTACTCAATAAACTCCAGTGGTTTCCCATTTCCAAAAACAAATACAAAACATCCTTCATTACCTAACTCTACTCCTAAATTCCCAATCTTATTCCCCAGTAATTATTCTTCAATTCAGTGACACTGGTCCTCTTGGTTGTCTCACAAACAAGGCCCATAGAGGGCTTTGGACTTCTTTCTCTGCCTGGGCTGTGGACCTGGAATATCCTGTCTTTTGATCTTTGACTAATGATTTTCTTGGTTTCCTTTAAAACTCAAGTAAAATCTCCTTCTATAGGAAGCCTTCTAGAACCCCTGTTAATTTTACTGTCTTCCCTCTGTTATTTATTTTCCATTTATCCTGTATATGGCTTACTTAATATATAATATTTTTCCTGTTACCTCCCACAGGATAGAGAGCTACTAAATACAATGCCTAGTTCATAGTAGGTGCTTAATAAATGTTTATTGATTTATTGATTGATTCCCACATACTATGAACTATTCTAGGACAAGGACTACAAAGACTACCTTCCCCACCCACATCCAAATAGATCCTAACTTCAAGAACTTTACATTCCATTGAAAATAGCTATTATGCATATATGATTTATATTAAATAAAAACATTGTACCTTAGTTGATTTTGAAAGGCCTGAGTTCAAATTCTACAGTATATACTTGGTGGGACCTGAAGCTAGTCACCTAACCTCACTGTACCTCAATTTCCTCAATTGTAAAATGAGGAATTTGATCTTAATGGCCTCTAATGATTCTATAAATATAAATCAATTTCCAGGTGGAAAGACTAGGAGAGAATTGGGAGGCTCAGAAGGGTTCTCATTTGTCTTGGAGCTATGACCTCAGGGGAAAATAGAAATTCTTCATGGCAGAGGTGAGAAGAGAAGCAATTCTAGAATTGGAAAGGAAAGGGGGGAGCTGGAAATCTATACTAGGACCTGAAAATAGGAAAAAGTGGGAGTGGAAATGTTGGGCACAGGGAATAATGAAGATACCCATGTGACTGGAATAGAGAGGGGATAAAGAAGAGGAAAAGCAGTGAATCTGACAGGTAGGAGGGGGCCACACTACAAAGGACCTCTTCACATGCAAATAAGAGTTTCTATTTTATGTTGAAGTTGCAAGAGAACCACCAAAACTTACTGAGTAGTCATTTGAAATGGTCCAATTAGGCTTTTAAGAAAATCAATTTGGAAGCTATGGGAAGGATGGATTAGGATGGATTAAGAAGGATGGATTAAGAAACACTTGAGTTGAGGAGCCAAGATGACAGTGTGAGAGCAGGAATTCCCAGAAACTCTCCTCCAGAAAACTCCAAATGATGTAAAATTATGACTGTAACCAAATTCTAGAGTGGCAGAACTATTGAATGAAAGATTAAATGAAATAGTTTTCGAGCCCAAGACAATTTGGTAGATCAAAGGTCTATTACACTAAGATGGGGGTTGGAAAGAGCTGCAAGTGCAGCCTGGGCCTCAGTCATGTCACACCAGAGCAAACCAGCTCCAGACTTCCAGGAACAATCTGTGGGGTGCCTGGATCCCTCAGGGCTCCTGGGTCCATGACAGCAGGAATGGTTTCCAGACCTCCTGGCCCAGGGATTACTGGGAACAGCTTGGAGTGTTAGCGGGAGAGTGATCATGAAGCCCAAGCCAGCACCAGCAGCAGGGCATTTTTCCCCTGCCCAGGAATCTCTGGCACCCAGCTGCTTCCAGAGCACTCAGCCCACAGACAGTAAGGCCATGGGGAAGGAGTCTGCTACTTTGCCCATACTTAGATCTGGGCCCCCATACTACCATAGAGGAGAAGGGATCCTCCTGGCAGGCAAAGAGGGGAGTGCCTGTGGTCATCCACAGACTAGAGCATAGGCTAGGAGAGCATTCAGAGCATCTCATAAGACTTTGGATGAATTAAGGTCCCTGGAGGGGTGAATGTCCCCCAAAGCCCCAAAAGCTTTGGGAGCATAAAATCAGGTCATAGACTGAGGAAAGAAGCAAACAATAGAAAAAAAGAATATGATCAAAGAAAATTACTTTGGACCCATGGAGGATCACAATATACACCAAGAAGATGACAAAGTCAAAGCTTCTCTATCCAAAAATCTCTAAGAAAAATAGAAATTGTTCTAGGGCTATGGAAGGGTTCAAAAAAGACTTTGAAAAGCAAGTAAGGGAGGTAGAGGAAAAATTGGGAAGAAAAATGAGAGCAATGCAAGAAAATCATGAAAATCAAGTCAACAATTTGGTGCAGGAGATTAAAAGAATTGAAGAAAATAACATGGTCAAATGAAAAGAGCAGTCCATAAGGTTAATGAGGAGAAGAATGCCTTAAAAGCAGAATTGGTCAGATGGAAAAAGAGATAAAAAAGGTCTCTAAAGAAAATAACTCCTTCAAATGGAGAATGGAGCTAAGGAAAGCTGATGGCTTTGTGAGAAATCAAGAAACAATGAAATTAAATTAAAAAATGAAAGCTAGAAGAAAATGTAAAATATTTCATTGGAAAAACAACTAGTCTGGAAAACAGATAATTTAAAAGTATTTAGGCTACCTAAAAGTCATGACCAGGAATAGAGCCTAGACTTCATTTTTCAAGAAATAATCTAGTAAAATTCCCTGATATCCTAGAAGCAGAGGGTAAAATAGAAATTCAGGAAATCCACTAATCAACTCCTGAAAGAGACCCCAGGAATATTATAGCCAAATTCAAGAACTCCCAAGTCAAAGAGAAAATAGTACAAGCAACTAGAAAGAAACAATTCAATTACTATGGCACTACAATCAGGATTACACAGGTTTTTGGTAGCATCTATATTAAGGGCTTGGTAGGGTTTGGAAAATGATATTCTGGAAGGCAAAAGAACTTGGATTACAACTAAGAATCAACTACCTAGCAAAACTGAACATCTTCTTTCAGGGGAAAAGATGGACATTTAATGATATCAGGGACTTTCAAACTTTCCTGCTGAAATGACCAGAGTTGAAAAGAAAGATTGTTCTTCAAGTACAGGACTCAGATGAAGCATAGAGAGGGTAGATGGAAAGGGCTAATTTTGAGGGATTTAATGATGTTGAACTGCATGCTGCTGATAACTCATATGAACCTTCTCATTTATAAGATCAGTTAGAAGGAGCATATATAAACCAGGCACAGGAGAGAGCTGATTATAATGGTACAATATATTATAAAGATGGAATCAATGGGTGAAAAAAGAATGTACTTGGAGAAAGGGAAAAGAGAGGTAGAATGGGATAAGATGTTTCATGTAAAAGAGTCAAGAATAACCTTTTGAAATGGTTTAAGGTGAGGGGAATGAGTGAGCCTTCATTCTCATCAGAAATGTTTCAGAGAGGAAATAAATCAATACACATGCAATAAGGTATAGAGATATAAGAGGAAAGGGATAGGAAAAAGGTGGAGAGGAGGAGGTTATAAGTGATAGAAGAGAAGGAAGATTATGGAAGAGGGTAGTCAGATACAACACACTTCTGAAGAGGGACAGGATTATAAGAGAGAGAGAGAGAGAGAGAGAGAGAGAGAGAGAGAGAGAGAGAGAGAGAGAGAATAAATGAGATAAATGGGAGTGGAAAGGAATAGAATGGAGGGAAATATAGTTAACAATAACTGAGGAAAAAATATTGAAGTAACTTCTCTGATGGATTTATGATAAAGAATGCAACCCATCCCAGAGATGGAGTCAATGATGTCTGAACACAGATTGTAGTATACTTTTTTCCTCTTACTTTATTTCTCTTGAGGTTTCTCTATCTTTTGTGGGGAGGGGGTTTATGTTTACTTTGATGAAAAGACGATGTAGTAATGAGAAAATTAATAATTCATTAAAAAAAGAAACACTAGAGGTGAGGAGATAGAATAGAGTAGGGAACTTGAGGAGATAGGCAAGATTTGCAAATTACTGCTACAATAAATATAATAGTTAACCCAAAGAAAATGTAATAGAGAGGTAATCAGAGAAGAGTAAAACAATTATCATGCAGCTGAGGTTGGGGACACAAGACAAGTCAATTGGGTCACTAGAAATTTATAGTGACCTACTTGACTTGTCTTCTAAGCTTCTTCAAAAACACTTAACAGTATATATGCAGGAGCAGAGAACACAGATGATAAGAACTTTAGGAAGTCAGGATCTATGATAGGACAAGAAGCAAAGTATTCAAGAGTAGAGAATGGTACAGAGTTGAGTTTGCCAGCTCAACACTGTGAAGAAGTAAACTGAGACCAAAAAGGGGCCTATAGGAGACTAGGGAGAGGTAGAGATGAGAGTGCAATGAAGTTCACTTAATACAATGAGGGTGTATGTTGGTGGGAAAGGGCACTGGTATAAGCTTCTAAAGACTTAGCACCTGACAATCACCATTTCAAATATGGTTCTACAGGAATTATGGGGTGACTGGCTCAATCCATATTTGATAATCTAGTTGATTTTGAATGAGTGAACTCACATTCTATGTGAGATCCATGGCTTAATTTCAAGATGGTAGGTAATGTGATATATCTAGCAGATCTCACATAATCAACCAACAAACAATTAAAGCACTTACTATAGGCCTGGCATGGTGTTCAGTGATCCAGTAATGGGGATACAGACAAAATGGAAATAATCCATGATGATAAGGGACTTATATTTTTGAATTGGGAGATGGTGATGTGGTTTAAAGTACTGGATGAATTCCACATGGAACTTGGAATGAAATTCATAATTTAGAATCCCCAGAGGAATAAGTCTTCTAAAATCTAGAAACTCTTAATGGATATAAATCTTCTCTATCTCAGCTCTTCTTCCCCTTTTTCCAAGTCTCTGAACCTCTGAAGATTTTGAAATTTCCACCTCCAAGAAAGGTCAAACATTTTCCTTCTATACTCTCATTCTTTTCCTCAGTGCCAGTCATGTCCACTCTCTATTCCACATTCATTGAATCTCTTTTACCCCAATTTTAGGAGACATGACAGAAGAACTTATGTCAATAATTCAGTCAAGAAATAACCCTCAGGAATTGACCTGTATTCATGGACCACTCAGTCCAATCTCCCATACCTGCCAAATCTACTGTCTTAAAAGAGAACTGACTCTGAAATCAGAGGACCTTGGTTCGAATCTTACTTCTGGTTCTTGATTTCTCCTTGACTGGGCCAAGTCACTTGTACTTTGTGAGCTTCAGTTTTCTCATCTGTAAAACAAAGTGACTGGAATAGGTGACCTCCAACATTCATACAAGATTTAGATCTCTCATCATAAGCATGGACGGTTAGAATGATGCTCATCATCTTTTCTACTCCATATACCACCACCAAAAAGCTACTATAGAAACACACCATTCTTGTTAATAAATTTCATTAAAATATGTCAGGAATAATGACAACTTCAGAATTTTATTTACAATAAATCTACACTAAAAGGATCACAGGAAAATTTAACTGAACCCCGTGGTTTGACAGACAAAGATAAGTGGAAAGCAATAGGTTTTTAGAACTAGCCCTGAGTTAACCAGAAAATTCAATTATCTAGAATCTTTCCTCAACTGCTGTCCAAGTTGCCCAGCAAATCAATGTGTGACCCTCTTTGTTTTTTTCTTCAATGCTCCTTTCCAGCTACAGTTTATAATGTACCAGGTGGGAGAATGAACTTCATTTAAGTGGTTAGATTCTTCCTCATCTTCCATATTCAACCCCCCCCCCCAAATACTGAGAAAACATTCCTACTAAAGATTCAGGACTAGCTACCTCCCAACTCCATGTCCCACTATCCCATCATTCTTTTAAGCTTATAATTATTTTACTTTTTTTCGGGAGGGGGGTTGTAAGGCAATGGGTTTAACTGACTTGCCCAGCTAAGTATTAAGTGTCTGAGGCCAGATTTGAACTCAGGTTTTCCTGACTCCAGGGTCAATGCTCTATCCATTTCACCAGCTAGCTGCCCTTACTTTACATTTTTTATATCAATTACTTAAAACTATTCCTGAAAAGATTACAATTGATATAGTCAATTCATCTTTATATATTTCTTTGAAGATAATAACAGTAATATTATACTCACAAGAAGAAAAAACATTCAATAAAATATTATCTCTGAAATGATATCAAGAAACAAGTTGCATAGAACTTTTCATTTTGAGTTCTGAACTGAATCAATATTCTTTTTTTTCAGAAAAATATTTTATTTATCTGTTTTTCCTACTACATACAATGGTAGTTTTTAACCAATCATTTTTTATGGGTTTTTTTTGCAAGGCAAATGGGGTTAAGTGGCTTTCCCAAGGCCACACAGCTAGGTAATTATTAAGTGTCTGAGACCGGATTTGAACCCAGTTACTCCTGACTCCAAGGCCGGTGCTTTATCTACTGCGCCACCTAGCCTCCCCTTAACCAGTCATTTTTGGCAAGATTTTGAGTTTCATAGTTTTCTTCTTTCCTTCCTTCCCTCCACTCTCTCCCTGTCAGAAAGCAATCTAATATACTCTATATTTTATAACATGCTAATCATGGATCTGTATTGATCATGTTGTGAAAGAAGAATCAGATCCAAACCCAAAGACAACATTTGAGAAATAAAATGACATAAAACATAAGACAACTTTTAAAAATTGAAGTTAATAAGCTTTGGACTTCATTTAAACTCCACAGTTCCTTCTCTGTATATGAGTGGTATTTTCCATCACAAGTCTTTTAAAATTGTCTTTGATTATTGTATTGCTGAAATGAACAAGTCCATCATGGCTGATTATCACCCCATGTTATTGTTAATGTGTATAATGTTCTTCTCGTTCTGCTCATTTCACTCCATATCAATTCATGCAAGTTTTTCCAGGCTTTTTGGAAATCCTGTCCCTCATGATTTCTTAAAGAATAAGTATTCCATATATCACAATTGGTTCAGCCATTCACCAATGGATGGGCATTCCCTTGATTTCCAATTCTTTGCCAGTACAAAAAGTACTGCTATGAATATTTTTGTGCATGTAGGATTTTTTTATGTTTTTGCAAGGTAAATGGGGTTTAGTGGCTTGCCCAAGGCCACACAGCTAGGTAATTATTAAGTGTCTGAGACCGAATTTGAACCCAGGTACTCCTGACTCCAGGGCCAGTGCTTTATCCACTGCGCCACCTAGCCGCCCCACATATAGGATTTTTACCTTTTTCATGATCTCTCCAGGATACAAACCAAGGAGTGGTTTTGCTGCATCAAAGGGTAATGCATAGAACTCTTATAATTATTCAGGACATACACCATTTAAAAAGGAATTAGAAACTTCAGTCCAGGTGGGAAGACCCCAGAATAAATGGAGTTAAATTGTGAATATCCAATAAAGTGGCTATTCAATGGGAAAGGAAATGCCACATGAATTTGGAGTCAGAAGGTTAAAATTTGACCCTTGTTTCCAACTGTTGGTGTGACTTTGGTCAAGTCATATGATTTCCTTTGGGCCTAATCTATAAAAATGAGGAGGTCAGCCTAAATGACTTTTGAGATTCCTTTATACTCAAAATTTATGTTCCTGTGTTTCTTTTCCCTCTTCTGGGCAAACTCCTAAGCTATAAGTACCTAACTATAACAAGTACTTAATTAGGCATTTCATGAGTCTTCACAGTTTATCCCATGATCACATCATTTCTACTTCTAGTCTTATACTTTAGTGAAATTTTTACCCTGTAAGGAAAATATTGATATAAACTATATTTTAAAATGGCACTGTGAGACTTGGAGTGTCATATACTTTTAAAAATTAGTCTATGTATATTATTCAACCATCTTACAAAATGATGGATTACAATCCAGTGGTATTCTAATGATTTTAGAAGAAAGTAAGAAAGATTTTCTGAACTCTGGATATGAGGATATTTTGGAAAGACATGGATAAAAGCTGGATAAGAATGGAAATCAAGTATGGAGAGGTTGTGATCTTTATCTTTTTGTTTTTTAGGTTTTTTTGCAAGGCAAATGGGGTTAAGTGGTTTGCCCAAGGCCACACAGCTAGGTAATTATTAAGTGTCTGAGGCAGGATTTGAACCAAGGTACTCCTGATTCCAGGGCCAGTGCTCTATCCATTGCGCCACCTACCCACCCCTGTGATCTTTATATTTGGAGAGAACTCTTATAGAAAAACAGAACAAGCCAAATAATAGTTGAACTTGACTAAATATATGGATATCAAATAGAAATAATTTGCATAATAAATGTGTTTCTCTCTCTGGCTGCTTCTGTCTCTATTCTGTCTCTTATATTTATTTTATGGGGTTTTTTTATTCTGGTAAAAGAAAAAAATCCATTTACACAACAGAACAGACACATAACCTTTTATACAAATCTATGAATCACCTTTCTTTCTTTCTTTCTTTCTTTCTTTCTTTCTTTCTTTCTTTCTTTCTTTCTTTCTTTCCTTCCTTCCTTCCTTCCTTTTCTTTCTTTCTTTCTTTCTTTCTTTCTTTCTTTCTTTCTTTCTTTCTTTCTTTCTTTCTTTCTTTCTTTCTTTCTTTCTTTCTTTCTTGTCCTCCTTTCTGTCATTCTATTTTGCTGTTGTTGTTGTTGTTTTGGGAAAGTATTGCTAACTGGTTCCCAGTACTGATTTACACTCTGCTTTGTGACTGTCTATTGTCAATTTCTAGGACTTTTGTGGTCCCAACTTGGGACTTTCTTTATACCTAGGTCTTTCCCCTGAACTCTGGCTGTCTCTTGACAAGTCATATGCATCTTATCTTTTGTAGAGTCAGTGCTCCCTTTGCTAGAAGGGACCCCTTTCCAAATATTTGTAGGATTGTCACTTACTCCTTGTATCCTTCTGGAGGAGAAGAAATTAATTAATGTTACTTCTCTTTGAATTTAAACCAATTTGAACTACAAGATTTTTGCTGAAGTAGATATGTGGGATCTGGGCAATCAGCCTCCTATTCAGATGGCCATCTTGGTAAAAAGTGTCCTTTTACTGTCTTTCCACTAATATTACTGCCTGACTGAGCTATACACTGATATTGGGACATCCCAAAATAGTCTTAATCAGTCAGTGTATAATTTTGACTGAAGGTTCAGCAAATCACTGAAGGACCCTCCCCCTTTTTTTCCTTTTACTACATAAGATAGTTCAGCTATCCACTAAAGGTGAGTGCTGAAATGACAGAGTAGCAATGAATTCTGAAGTGTCTTCAGACTGTTGCTTGATGAGTCTACCTCACACTACTTTAAAAATACCTGTGAAGACAAGGATGAGAGGAGTAATTGTCTCTGAAGATTCAGTGTCCCCTAATATTGTTACATCCCAGAATTCCCTCTTTTGATTATACTTCAGATGCTGACTTTATTGATATCACAGCAATGAATTGCTACATTTATTTTCAGCCCAAAGAAACAGTAAAAAATTGAAGTCCATCACTTCAGTGTTGAGTTTTGCCAGTGAAAAATACTTCTAGGATGAAACATAAAAACCTCTGTTTGACTTTTAAAGCTTTTCATAATCTAATCTCAGCTTACCTTTCTACCATTATTTTATATTACTCTTCATTATACCATTTGAAGTCCAGTCAAACTAACCTTCTTATTATTCCTTATCTAAGATACTCCCTCTCCTGACTGTGACTTTAAACTCACTATCTGCCATGTGCTGAATTCTTCCTCATGTTTGATTATTAGAATTTCTAATTTTGTTCAAGATTCACCTGAAAGCCATATTTTACAGAAAAAATTTCCTTGTCCACTCATTCTCCAAATACTATTGATTCTATCCCCCAAAATATAATGTATATTTGTTTCTTTGTACATATTGCTCATATAATATATGTGCAATTTGTCTACTTCAATGGAATATATACTTCTTAAGCATAATTACTACTTCATATTTATGTTTTTATCCTCAGCCTTAATACAATGACTAATATTTATCAGGCAATTAATAATTCCTAGTTGATTGGTGCCAAAGTTGGTTCATACGCTTTATTAAATGACTGAATTAACTATATATTCACTAGAAATTTTGTAGCAACATATAAACTACAACCATGCCTAAACACCTAACATTTAAGAAATATTTGCTGACTAGAAATGAATCAAGATATTCATCTTTTAAAAACTAAGCAGTTTTATTTTTTTCCTGAAGTGTAAAGATAATTTGAGGCTATGCTCTAGAAACTTTACTCTTTGTCCTCTTCACCCACAATTTACATCTTTTCCTTGTTGCTAAGGTGATCCAAATATCTGGGGCGTTGAAAATTGGCACAATGGTTTTATCAACTTTATTACTTAAATTTTTCGTTTGCATGTCAGTCTGGGTATGGATTCCATTAAGAGAAAAATGATATTTGTTCAGCATCTAATAGCTCATGGCTCATCTATAGACATTTGATGAAGACTGTCAAGGAAAGTCATTTGTGCATTCATGGGGTCTGAAACTTGCTTTTGAAGTATAGACTGCTCAGCACCTATTGTGGCTTTATGGTCATAAAATAACTAATTATTTTATCATTTCAGAGTGAGCTAGCCAACACTCACAAACATAAATATGGGATATGCTGTGTTGGCAGCAGCCTGGGGAAAGCAAGCCTCAGAGGCCAGCTTGTCCATCAGTCAGTCAACAAGTATTTACTTGTGGAGTTTCCCTTGACTCCTCCATAATTGCTACATGGAGGGCAGCCAAGAGGGCTTTGGCTTCTTAGGGGTTTCAGTACGTTTATTTTAGACATTTGCTATGGAACATATTCATCATTTTTCTATTTCAGCTCCATCTAAAGTGTGCACTTTAAAATGACAGGCAGGCAAAATAATTTTAATAATATTGCTATAGTGTAAAGAGGGTTGGTTGTATGTAGAGCCAGAGGATTTGGGTTCAAGTCTTGAACATTTTTTTTCTGACATTTATTACCTATGTGTCCTTAAGCATGATCCAAGGACTTTAATCTTATCCATAATTAAGAAAGTTGGACAAGATGACTTCCAAGATCACCTTAAGTATGGAATCCAGATCCTTTAATCTTATATTACAATCAAGTCTCCTCTAGTACCAATAATCCCTTGCCTCCCCTCCCCACCTCCCTTCCATTTTCTTTTTTCCTTTTTTCTCTTTGCATTTCACTTAGTATACTTTCAAGGACTTCCTAATTTTCTTTGTCTTGAAATCCTTTTCATTTTAAGGGCCATGAATCCAAAATGCTCATGATCTTGAATAAAAATGAAAAGGATTTTAGTTTTCAATAATAATAGTATCTTCCATATTTGGGCAATGTTGTCATTAGAAATGTTTGTAAATGTTGCTTCCATGCTCCTTTCAGTTGAAAGGCTTTAAATTTGGAAAGGATAGGAAAAACAAGCCAGTATTTTATGTTTAGAGGAACTTATAATGAAGTTAATCAATATGAAAGGTGATGGTGGAGCAAGTTGTCAATATGAAATTGTTGAACACTTGGGACAACTGATAGAAAAGAGAATGATATGACAGTGGAGAAGAGTTGGTATACACAAAGAATATTTTAAAATATTTTTAAGAAGGAAGAGGACAAACAACAGTGTGAGATGATCAACCTTAACGACTGTATTAGACTCCCTATGGACAATGCTATCCTCATCTAGAGGAAGAAGAACAATACAAAATGAAATGAAATTAAAAAAAAACTTCAGAATCTGATGAACACTATTTATTAAAGATATCTCTTATGCATCTTTTCCCCTTAATTCTAATTCCTCATACCAAAAATGACTAATCTGTAAACATGTTTATCACAAATATGTATGTACAGTGTTAACCTGACTGTTCACCACTGAGGGGAGGGTGGTGGGAAGGGAGAATGAAAGGAAATTTTGGGACTTAAAAATATGCATATGCATATGGATGAAAGTTGAAAAACTTTCATAATATATATGTGTAAAAGTAAAACATCACTTAAAAAGACAAAAGAAGGAAGAGGAAGAACAAGGAATTCGAATTATAGAATGAGAAATAGATCATCTAAGACAGCAGAGATTGTATAACTGTATAGAAGGAGGCAGACAAATTTTATTATGAAAAGAGGATAGAAAAATAAAAAGGGACAAAATAGAAAGCCTGTTAAATAAATAACATCTCCAGAAAATTGAAAAATATGAAATTTAATACATGAGAAAGTTTGTTTGATATTTGGAGAAGAATCATAAGAATGTAGGACAACCTTATATAAATGTTTATTATATGTAAGTATCATTCATAATCAAAGAAAAGGCTTTAAAATGCTGGGATCTATTATTCCGGAAATCTTCATAGAGAGGAATAAAAATATCTTCTGAATGTTAATGCAATTTTCTTTGGAATCAGGAAATTATGCAATACTGTACTGCTTTAAACAATCTTTTAAATGTTGGTGTCTTCCAATCAGATGACAATGCAGTCTCTGTAGACACTTATCCATGTCCTTTATAAAAAAAATACTAAACAAAAAAATGCTCTTGTCTCATATGGTTGTTAAAATGAGATAATACATACAAAGAAGTTTCAAATTATAAAGCTTATATAGAATTAAGCCATTAATATTACTACTTTAAATACTTAGGAAAGAGAGAATCAATCTTTGGAACTTTTTTCTAGTTCTTATAGCGCCACAAATACAGAGATGTTTGGAAATCTGTAATCCTTTGTTTTAGCTTCATTTTTTGTTATGCATTTAATTGTGCTTAGTGGAATTAATTATATTTTTATCCTAATGCTGAGTCATCTTTGTAACCTTAATTTCATAGTTCAAATTAGACTATTAGAAATAAGAAGGAAGAAACAGCAAATGAAACTGTGTTAGAAAAGGGTATCATATGCTTAAAGTTCTCAATTTTGCTAATATATAATTGTATATAGTAGATTCTGATGTCTTTTAATTTCTTTTGATGTGAGTACATCTTATTCATTTCCATTTACTTGCTTGAATCTACTTATTTTTTATCAGATTTGCTAAAACTATGAATTTTGTAATTTTTTGAAAGAGAACATTCATAGCTTTGTTCATAATTTTTAGTTTTCTTTTTTCTATTTTATCTTTATCCTGTAATTTCTTTTTTTAAAATTTTATTTACTTAAGGCAATGGGGTTAAGTGACCTGCCCAAGATCATATAGCTAGGTAATGGTTAAATGTCTGAGGCCAGTTTTGAACTCAGGTCCTCCTGATTCCAGGGCTATTGCTCTATTCACTGCACCACCTAGCTAAAAATAATATTTTGACACATTATTATCATTCTCTTTCACATAGTTATCATTTCTATGATTTGATTGATAATTCATTGAATATTACCCTTGAGTTGAGGTCTTTTGCTTATATGCTCTGTATCAATTACTAGTTTTTTATTTTGTGGTCTATAGAGGATATATTTGAGATTTTTTTTCCTTTTTTACAACTTTTTTACAATTCATTTGTATTCCTAAATACAGTCTGTTTCTATAAAAGTATCTTATGATGTTGAGAAATGAGTATATTTAATATTACTATTCAGGAAACACCATAAGTTTATCAACTCAAACTTCTCAACATGTTATTTAAATATATATTTTTCTTTTTATTTGTCTTTCTCTTAAATTATCAAACTGTGACACAGGGAAATTAAAGTCTCCAGTGTGCTCTAATTGTTATATTACTACATTGCTATGAGTTATTCAATTTAATTTTACATTATGAAGTTAGATGATAGGCCTTTCTGTTCATGCATGTTTAACAATTATATTATTTCATTATCTAAGATACCTATTAGAATAATGTCATTTACATATTTGTCTTGAGATGGTGACTTTATCTCTTGGAGCATAATGACACTTCTTGCTTTTTTGTCTTGATGAATTACTAAAGGTTTTTTTTTTTGGTCTCCTTTTCATTCTGCTTGTGTATTTTAAGGTATATTTCACGTATGTAATGCTTTGGGGGAACTTTGTTTTCTTTTCTATTTTAGCATTCTCTTTCATTTTATGGGATTGTTTAAGCCTTTCACATTTCAGATCATGAGTGACTGATTTGTGTTTTCCTCCATTAATTTATGTGTTGATTTTATCCCCATTTTCCTGAGCACTTTGTCCCTATAATTAGTTTTGCTTATACTATGTTAAATTTAAAAAAAAAAACTTTTCCCCATCCTCTTATTTGAATTTGTATGTATGTATGTGTGTATCAATATTTATCTATCATCTATCTGTTATCTCTCTATCTCCCTCTATGTATCTATCCATTGTTGTCTATTTTATACTCTCCATCCATTTCTCACCAAGTTACACTTCAGATTTCCCTCATTAATTTTCCTCATTAAATCTCCATCTAGATGTCTTCTGCACCTAGAACTATTTTTTTCTGAAATATTTTTTCAGTCCTTGAATATACAAGTTGGCCGTCCTTTCTGCCCATGTAGTTCTTCATTCTGATTGGAAAGTTCTTCCTAGAACCTGCAGTTAAGGAAAGAACCCAATTCAATCATCTTTTCCTTTTTCTCCAGGCTATAATCAACTCCCAGACCTCTCTGAATCCTCCTTTTTCTTTTTTTCTAAAGATCAATAATTCTGGGCATATTTTATATTGCTATTAATATTTCAGCAGTGGAAATTGTGAAGAATGGTTATTCCTCATATACACCTATGTAGTTCAGTTCCTTATATATCTTGCAGCTTCATTTTTTTATTTCCAAATAACTATTTTTCCTCTCATTTCAATTACATTGTGCAATTATTTGTGCAAAAATATAATTTTATATAAGGAAACTTTTTGTTTTATGCTCTGTTATTCTTGCCATGTTTTTTGGTCATGAAGTCTTTCTCCCTCTATCTGCAGCTGCAAAAGCATTTACTTTTTTTGATCATCAAATTTGTTTTTAATGCAATATTTTGTATCAGGCACATTTATTTAGAGGTTATTTTGTCATATAGTGGAGCATAGGGTTTAGTCTATAGAGTATTAATTAGTTTTTCAGACTAATCTTCTCTATGTAATTCCCTTAAATCTTTATTCTCTTAGATTTATTTTGTTCCTTGATGATCCCTCTTTCTTCTTTTATCTCACAACAAAATACCTTTTTTTTAAAGTAGTAGTCTATAAACATGAGAATTTTTATCTCATAGCTAAGTCTTTTCTTTTTTTTTTCTTTTTTAAAATTTTTACAGAGCAATGGGATTATTAAATGATTTGCCCAAGGTCACACAGCTAGGTAATTATTTAAGTGCCTGAGTTCAGATTTGAATTCAGGTCTTCCTGACTCAAAGATCATTGTTCTATCCACTACTCTATCTAGCTGCCCCTAAATTGTTTTTTTTAATAATGTAGCTATTTACTTTCTTTTACTACCCTCCATTGAAGTGTTTGAGGATGAATGCTTTGTTCAGCTTGTATTTTTTGCTTCTATTTTGTTTTTATTTAAAGTATAAAATTCTTCTCTCATACAAACATATTTTTTCCTTTTTATGCTCAGATATAGAATAAGTTAATTTTATTTGCAAAGTAAGCTTATTTGTCTTTTGAGACTATATTTTCCTTTTTTATAATTTTTTGTCTGTGGAGAAATTCTATTAATTTCAATTGTCACTAATTTTTAATTCCCTCCCCTTGTATAAATTGCAGAATTATAGTTTGATTTTGTAATTATAAAATTTAACTTCTACATTCTCTGTAATTTTAAGTAAATGATTTTTCTCTCTATGAAATCTATGAATTTGATCAATAAATACTTTCTTCTGTATTCAAGAGTTCTATCTATTTATTTTCTTCAGTATGATCTTTAGGTTTTTTTCACTTATGACATTGTTTTGGGGGAACTGTATACTATGATAATTTTACCTCTACATAACCTGTCTTCAAAGTCAGATGCCCTGATTTTTAAAGAATTCTACTGTTTTATTAAAATTATTGTCTTTTTCTTTTCTTCTGACATATTTTCATCTACATCTATTTCTTATGTTCAGTTGTTATTCTTTATTTTTAAGCCTCGGCTTTTTCGTAAAGATTCTGCATTGTATTTGAATTTAAAAACCTTCTTTTTTTATTTTCCTTAATTCTTCATTCATTGATATATGACCTCTTCCTGCGCCACTTTCTTCTTTTAACTTTCCCTTTTCAATTCATTTTAGAGTTTCTTGTTATTGTTGCTTAATCCCTAAAGAATTCACAGAATTCTTTTTTTTCTCTACTCATTTGAATGAACTAGAATAAGGAAGGTCAAAGGTTTAAATGACGTTTATCCATGGAATGTCAGGATTGGAAGTGACCTTTGAAAATAGATGAATGAACATAGAACTACGGGTTTTGGTTCTGGAATGGGTTTTAGAGATTACATAACCCAATCCTTTAACTTAGTAGTAGATGAGGAAGCTGAAGCACAGAGAGAATAAAGGTATAAGACCAACTTAGAAAGTTAACCTCATGGCAAAACTGAGACCAGAATATCTATCTCTTCATCTGGGGTCCAAACCCCTTCACTATATGCTTATACAGAGCCTTTCACCTAAGTAAAAATTTTAGTGATGTGCTTACTGAACCATGGAAGCAAATAAAACCTATTAAAGAACGCAGGAACTTATGTCTTCTGTCTCTTGCTCTGCTACTTATCCCTACAAGTTTGTCATAGGAGTAAATAAGATTAGTATGAGAGGACATATTCTTCCACAAGGCAACAAAACTGATTTACATGTATATAAATAGGATTCTAGGGAAAGGATGAAAAACATTGAAATAGTGTCCCTCTAGAAAAGATGATCAGGGAGATTCAACAACTACCATCAAGTCTCTTTGAAAATAGACCATTCAGAGCAAGGACCTTTGAACCAGTCTCTCCTCTTTTAGGTCTAGCACTTGACGTGTGTCAACTCCTTTGTGTGGTTTCTTTTATTAAATAAAGTATGGTTTAGGAACCTGAAGCAACCCAAAGCATTAAGCAGATGACACTAGCCATGTAAAAGATTCTTTGGGGCAGATTGGAATAGTCTGTAGCCCATTGGTTGATATTTATTTCCATGGAAACTGAAAATAAATATTGATACTGTCCTAATGGCCTGTGTCTCACTTAAGCTCCATTAAACTTTCAATGCCTGCAAGAAAACAGTCCATTGAAGTTACAGCTGAGTGCTAGGGAAGAGCCAGCCCAGAAAGAAACAGTGTATAAGCTGTGTAGGTCTCAAGTCAAATTTCTAAGAGCTTTTCAGCCACAAAGCTATTTAGTGAAATCTTCCCAGTGGAGGAGATTGTGCTTTGTGTGGTCCAACTTACTGCTTTCAAAGGCTTCTTCCTGGATTGAAAAGGGTTGTGTGTGTGTGTGTGTGTGTGTGTGTGTGTGTGTGTGTCTGTGTCTATTTGTATGTGTGAGTGTATTTGTTTATGTATGTCAATTTGTTCTTTTTAAAAAATTAGGTAATATCTGTAGATATTCTAGTTTTCTAGAACACTTACCATTCTACAGAAGTTTATCAAGGATATTAAATACTCAGGTTAGAATATGTCTTTGTACCTGCAAAGTAGTCTAGGCCTAGACATCCGGCTAAGTATATTGTTCCCTTTTCCATTTATAATTCAGCTTTTAGGAGCAAGGCATTGAATTTATTGCATGAAAGTATTTTACAGCCTTAAATATGGCTACTATTTGGAATAAGGACCATCCCAGTCTGTTTAATTTACACAGGAGATGTTAGTACCATTTAATGGCATGTAAACATTTTATAAGGTAAGCTCAAATACCAGATTTTTAATATACTTTAGGCAAAATGGACCACAAATGGATTCTATGGATTATTTATTACACCACCCTCTCTCACTGCATCGAGGGTGAATAGAGTTTTAAAAGGTGTTAAACATTTTCCATATAGTTTGTGATACTGAGCAGGATCAGTCAACATAAAACAAGCAATGTGTGAATTCGCCTCAGACTGAGGGTAACTATAGCCTGGATCAAACTTAAGCAATGGCTTTGGAGCCACAAGTCTGCTGGAGCTATAGTCATCATTTGCTTCTCCCTTTGGCCCTGAGGAGTCCAGAAAAGAAAATCCACCTTCAATTTATTGAAGCAATAAATGGGCACAGGGGGTCCAACATATACATGAATACTTACATACACCTATATGCACAGGAATATTGCATTATAAACACACATACACACACAAACATCCAATAGGAACCAATTTCTTGGTATGATAGAAAAAATTACTGAAAATACTTTCTTTGATATTTTTAATAAAGTTAAAGTTTATAAATTATCACATGACCAGGTATGAGTCAGAATATGAAATAGCCATAGAAATAAGGAACATGCCTAGTCTGGGAATGACATGGAAAACATACTGTTGGGGAGTAATAAGAAAAAAATATAAAAGGGATGGGAACCATATGCCAGGTAATTGGGCAGTAGAGACATTGGTCCCCAATGGGCAACCTGATTGAGACCTTGGTTTGAAGAGATGTGCTTTTGAAAGGATACTAATGTATCCCTCTGAAGGTTTCTGGTTAGGGAATATGAGAAAGAAACCACTGTTGATGGCTACAGGAATGCCTGTCTACATGTTAGCTAAGGGTCAGAACCACTTGCTTCTTATTGGGGCTGTTCAATTTCTTAGATAACTAGAAGGTCTATACATATTGTTTATTTATTGAAATTCAAAGGAAGAACAGTTTCACTTCCTCCCCTCTCTTTTTTCCCCTCTTTCTTCTTTTTCCTCTCTCCTTCCCTCTGTCTCACTTTCTTTTCCTCTATCTCCATTCTCCCTCTCCTTTCTTTCCTCTCTTCCTTTCTCTCTTTATATTACCTTTAAATATTTCATTTAACCAAGTACTTCCTATTCAAAGAGTAGAAAAGAAGACTGCAAATGAGACCAAATTTACTACAACATACAGCTTTGGTTTTTCTTTCTTTCTTTTTTAAATTTCAAATTTAATTGCCTTGTCAAGTCTAATCTCTCACTACCTAAGGAAACTTTCTAAGACTATAAGTTACATGTTTAAAAAGAAAGAAAACAATAACAATAACAACAGAGCTCAAACATCATTAAGTCAAAGTATTCCACCACTGGAGTACTATCTGTAATTACTTCCTCAATAAGGTTTTTCAAGACTATCTAATACTATTCCAACCATAATGACTTAGCCACATTTTGACTGCAGGGAACCTGGTTTCTAGCCCTGATTTGCCATTGACTAATTTTGTAACTTTTATAAATTTGCTTCACCTCTCTGGTATATCATTTTCTTTTTCCTTAGTTTAATTTTAAATGTATTTTTTCAATTATATTTAAGGATAATTTTCAACATTTATTTTTGTTAAGTTTTCTCCCACACACCCTTCCCTCTTCCCACCCTAGAACAGTAAGTAATATCTTATAGGTTATACATATACATTCGTGTTACATATATTTCCATATTAGTCATGTTGAAAAAAGAAACAGAATAAAGGGAAGAAAAATACTAGAAGGAAAAAAGCAAAAAGTAAATTGAAAAAGGTAAAAATAGTATGCTTTGATCTGTATTTAGATACCATAGTTCTTTTTCTAGATGTGAATGGCATTTTCCATCACAGATCTTTTGATGTTTGTCCTTCATTCTCAAAGAAGGTCATGACATCAGGGAAGTAGTGTCATGATATGCAAGCAAATTGGATTTAAATGAGGGGTGTTGTGCAAAGTCACCAGTCTTACTTTTTTTCTTCAGAGCCATCTCGGTCCACTAGCTAGATATGGGTCAGGATAACTGCAGATGGCTCCAAATTCTAGGCATTCGGGGTTAAGTGACTTCCTCAGTGTCAAAACAGTTGGTAAGAATCAAGGTCTGAGACCAGATTTGCCCAAAATTGACAAGGGGTTAAGGAAGCATTATTCCTTTACTGTATAACTATGTGCATCTTCTTTTATGGAACATTTTTATAATTATGTTAGTTACTCAGGATTAATTCAAACTACATCTGAGTTATGATAGTGAAATCCAGGTAAACAATATGAATTATTTGGTCTAGAAATTTAGCCCTTTCTATATTACAAACAGCGAAATAAGTTTTTAGCCTTGCCATCTATCTTTTACCAGTTGAATATTCATGTGTAAGATAAGGTCCTTTAATTTCTGATAATGATATGGAGATAATTAGGCAAATGGTGGAAAGACTTGTGAAACCAGCATAAGATTTTGTTATTTAGTGATGTTAATATTATCATGGTCCAAGTTCTGTGTGAATGAAAAGAATAGGAAGACACTTATTTATCTCAAGAGAAGAATGACATGTGGTCTATCGCATGAAAATCTTTTACCACATTTCCTAGGGGCTATTCATTTGAACATGGCTAGAAGTTAATAATGTTTTAATAATAAACAACTTATTTTATGTGCACAGTATAACAATTAATTATTCAAAGTACAGAACTGTCTTTGCTTGCTGTATTATTGAGAGGATCTGAGTCTATCCTAGTTGATAATCACTCAGTTATGCTTTTAAGGTGTATGTTCTCCTGCTTCTGCTCATTTCACTCAGCATCAGTTCATGTAAGCCTTTCCAGGTTTTTCTGAAGCCTTTCTTAAGTTTTTCTTAAAGTGTAATAATAAGCCATTATATTCACATACCATAGACTGTTCAAATACTCCCCAATTGATATTCCCTCAATTTCTAATCTTTGCCACAACAAAAAGAGTTACTATATATATTTTTGTACGTATGGGTCCTTTTCCCTTTTATTTTTTGTGATCTCTTTGGGATACAGAGCAAGTTGCAGTATTGCAGATCAAAGGGTAAACACATTTTTATTACCCTTTGGGCATAGTTGCTTTCCAAATTGCTTTCCAGAATGATTGAATCAGTTCACAACTCCAGCAAAAGTACATTTTCCATATACCATCCAACATATCATTTTCTTTTCTGTCATATTAGCCAATCTAATACATATGAGGTGGTACCTCAGAGTTGTTTTAATTCACATTCCCCTAATTAGTAGTCACTTAGAACACTTTTTCATATGATTATAAATAATTTTAATTTCTTCATTTGAAAATAACTGGTTTATAGCCTTTGACCATTTATCAACTGGGAAACAACTTGTATTCTAATTATTTTGAAATAAGGCTTTTATCAGAAATACTGACTTTAAAATTTATTTCCTCACTTTTGAATTTCCCTCTCTGTATTGGTTATATTTGTGCAAAACTTTTCAATTTAATTCATCAAAATTATCCATTTTGTATTTTATAATATTCTCTATTTCTTTTTTAGTAAAAAAATTCTCATTTTCTCCATAAATAGCACAGGTAAAGGATTACTTATTCTTCTCATTGGCTTATGACATCTAAATCATATGCCCATTTTGACCTTATCTTTGTACATGATTTGAGATGCTGGTCTATGCCTAGTCTGTGCCATTTTATTTTCTAATTTTCCCAGTAGTTTTTGTCAAATAGTGAGTTCCGGTCCCAGAAGCTGGAGTCTTTGGGTTTATCAAAGAGTAGATTAGCAAAGTTATTTACTCCTATGTCTTGTGAACCTAAGCTATTCCATTGATCCACTGCTCTATTTCTTCATCAGTACTAAATAGTTTTTATAACTGCCCTTTAATATAATTTTAGATCTGCCATGGCTAGGTCAACTTAATTTGCATTTTTAAATTGATTCCCTTTAATTGAATTTTGTTATTATTTTTCCTAGCTCTGTAAAATAATTTTGGGTAGTTTGATTCACAAGGTACTAAAATAGGTAGACTATTTTAGGCAAAATTATCATTTTTATTTTATTAATTCAGTTTCCCAATGAGCAACTGATATTTTTCTGATTGTTTACATATGATTTTGTTTCTGTGAAAAGTATTTCATAATTATATTCATAAAATGCCTAGGTTTGTCTTGGCAGGTAGACTTCCAAATATTTATGTGGTCTGAAGTTATTTTGAATGAAATTGCTCTATCTCTTGCTGCTGGAATTTGTGAGAAATGCTGATGATTTATGTGGCTTTATTTTGTAACCTGAAACTGCTAAAGCTGTTTCAAGTAGTTTTCAAGTGAATTCTTCAAGTATACCAACATATCATCTTCATAGAGTTATAGCTTTGTTTCCTCATTGCCCATTCTAATTCCTATAATTTCTTTTTCTTCTCTTTATTGCTAAAGGTAACATTTCTAGTATGATATTGAATAAAAGTGGTGGTAATGGGCCGTCTTGTTTCACCCTGACCTTCTTGGGAACGTTTCTAGCTTATGAGACATTTTCTGATCTTTAAAATGTAGCTTCTAGAAGCATGGCAAAATAAATAAATAAGTAGTTAGATTTGAAGTAAAGAAGACCTGGGTTCAAGATCAACATCTCATACATACTGCCTGTGTCTCTAGTCAAATGTCTTGTCCTCTCTGTTCTCTTGGCTATCTAATATTATCAGATGCAGGTAAGTTGCCCAGTTACATCAGTAGAGGGAATTTCCTCATAACAGTTACATATTTGAACAAAATTCCAGACCCAGTTCTTTGGATGTGAAGCATTGTGGTATGGTGTATAGAGAACTGACTTGGGATCAAAAAAGAATGAAATTCAAATGTCGCCTATGACATATCCAGGATTTTATTCTTAATTTCTCTCTGTGTAATCTCTAAGATTAAAAATTATAGAAAAGATATTAAGTTGAATTGTTATGGGGAATAATGTTATCTATTAGCTACCTATACAAATGAAAGTCATAAAGATCCAGTCACTGTTTCTTTTATCTATAAAGTGAAGCAAGATTGACAACTTCTTGCCTTTTACTAATATAAAAAACATAGAATAAGCAAAACATAAGATAAGCAATTTATTCTAATCACAGATATAAACTGCTGACACCATTATATATTTAATTGCAAACTGATTTTTTTATCACCTAAGTATCTATAAACACTGAAAACATATGTAACCAAAGTTCATTAACTTAAAGAGGAAACTCTTGTGCATTTAAAGAGATTGTTAATGGAATTGATGTATTAGATATAGTCTTAAAATCACTCTGAGAAATTTCTCAGACATTGAGTAAGCCAAATGCTTCAAATATTTTGGTCCTCATCTTAGGAAATGGGCCAGTATTCATGAGATTCAACTGGTCAATCTGTCTTCTTTCACTTCTAAATGTCCCAGGCAAGGTGTCCTAAATTTTTTACTGTCCTCCAGGAATTGCTCTTCCATTTACTCACTTAGAGCTTCTCCCCTCTAGCTGGATTGCCCTCTTCTTCTCTACCAATTATTGGGCAAAACATTCATTTCATTCAGAAATTTTCAGAATTTTATAGAATTCAGAATACTTCCAAATTAAAGCACATCAATGCCTGCAAACATTGCTTATGGAGAAGGAAAACATCAGTCTTTAGTACAAACTTTATGAGGTGCCTAAGTGTAGAAGACTGGAGCAATGCTTTGACCCATTTAAAATGAGAACCAGAAGGGGCAGATCTGTTTACCTCTCAACACCTTCAGAAAAGGTAAGAGGTGCCATTTATCTCAATGTACTGAGTCATGGATCTGAGCTTAAATCTTACAGCAGGTTCTTATTTACCTCCCTGAAACCTTTTGAAAGCAGGAAATAATCAGTAATTGGGGACAGTGTTTTAACTGATTCAAATATAAAGTTTTTGGATGAGAGTCACATTCACCTGTGACAATGTTCCTCCATTAGGGATGCAACATGCTATTGTGGAAAATTGCATTAGATCTAATTTTTGCTTTTTCAAATATTATTTTTTTATTTAGTCATGTTTGACTTTTTGTGACCTCATTTTGGGGCTTTCTTGGCAAAGATACTAGAGCAGTTTAAGTTCATTTCACAGCTTAGGATGTAAGGCAAACAGGGTTAAGTGACTTGCGCAGGATCATACAGCTAGCAAATGTCTGAGGTTGGATTTGAATTCCTGAAGTTGAGTCTTTTTGATTCAAATTAAGTGCTCTCTCCACTGCATTACCTAGCTGCCTCTTTTCAGGTGTGGGAAGATATTTATTTCCTATTCCCAAAATAAAAGCAAAACACTAAATAGTCAAAGTGTTTAGTGCTAAATACTAAGCACTCTTATCTGCAAAAAAAAAAAAAAACCAAATCAAAATGATTCAGTAACAACTTAAACCTGCTGTTACAAAGCACTATGGGACGTATTTAAACCACATCTCTCTTAAAATACATATTCTCTGGCAAGTCAGGTGAGGACTTGGGCCTCAATCATGAAGATGAAAGTTCATTATTGGAGTAGCTAGGTGAAATAGTGGATAGAGAACCAGTCCTGGAGTCAGGAGAAATTGAGTTCAAATCTGGCCTCACACATTTAATAATTACCTAGCTGTGTGGCCTTGGGCAAGCCACTTAAACCCATTGTCTTGCAAAAAAATAAAGTTCATTATCTTCTCTTTTGTTGAAATTTCTAATCAAATGATCTCATATACAAAAAAGAACTTTGCAGACCTTAAGCACTATGTAAATATTATTTTTATTTTTATTTGAATCCCCAAAGTGTGACCTATGATCTCATTGACTTTGGACAAGTTGCTTTCTCCCTTTGGACTTATTATTTCCATGATAAAATGAAGAGTGAAATAAATCATCTCATTGTTTGCTTCAATGTGTAAACTTCTGATTTTTCAGAAGAGTCACATATTAGCATAGTCATTTGCTTATCAACTTAACAGCTAAATCAGAGAATCATACCTTGGAAGACTTGAACCTTTCAACTCCAAAATTTCTGAGGTAAGACTGCTACTCTTTTGCTTGTTGAGTATACCACTTGTTCTACTATATTTAGGTCTTCAGACTTCATTTTCTTCCTCATCCATTTCTGGACTGTTGACTTTCCTCTCCTTGCTTTTCTTCTACCCTATTCCCCACTTTCAATTCTTTTACCATAATAGCGTTAACACTGTCATCATGCCTGGAGAGGTCATATACATTTACTTCCTTAGGTTCCTATTCACAATTCTTACAAATTTCCAAACAAAATTACTTTCCTTGGCCACAGTCTCTTACATGTCTTTTCTTTTGTTATTTGTATCTCTACAACTAAGCACAGTGATTAATCCACAGTAACAAATTCTTAAGTGCTTCATTCTTTGATTCATTCACTTATTTAGTTCAATGTCTAGAAATGTATCTGAATACATCCCCACTTTCCTCTCCTTAATGTATTTCTGGATATTGTTTGAGATCAGAATGAAAAGGAATAGATTTCTATAAAAGAATTTTAGGTAATGATGAGGATTCCAGTCACCAGTCATTTATTAACCATTTACTCTTTGTCAGGCATTCTACTAAGCTCTATAGATACAAAAGCAAGAAATAATCATTTTCTGTCCCCAAGTGGCTTATTTTCTAATTGTGAAATTATATATAATATATATATAATATATATAGTTGTGTGTGTTTACATATGTACACCTAAGTAAATATATGCATACATATATGCATTATATATGTTTTGTATAATATTTACAAAATGAATAAATGACAGTTTTGAGATAAAAAACATTAATAGAGATATAGAACATTAGTTGATTGTGTGGGGGGAGATAAGAAAAAGTTTCAAGAAGAAGGTAACACTTGAACTGAAACATGAAGGAAGTCAAGGGTTCCAAAATTTGCCAATCTAACTAAAATTCTCTTTAGGAAATGTGATCGACACATTTGATGTCAATGTAAACTACAATAGTATCTATGGTAAAACAGTGAAAGTTTCTCTCTTCTAAAGCAAAATGCCAAAAGAAAGCACTGGTTTCAGTCATAACTATTTCCAAGGCAATTTCAGTTGAGGGGCTAAATTGTGTTTCAATGGCACAAAAAAACAGTGTGACTGGGGTTTAGACATACTAGTAGAGGGAAGAAGCCTTTCTGTATAGAGAATATAGTCCCTGGTCCTCCAAAGGTTTGTGAGAACTATAAGCCTTTGGAGAAGGGCACCTTTCTAGAATTCCAGGGTAAAATATTCAAGCTTGATTCTAGCTTAGAACTAAAAGATGATGAGATATGGTTTAGATTTGACAGCTCCTTAAGGAAAGTATGTCTTCCTAAAGAGAAAAAAAAAAACTCATTACCTAGCACCATCAAACAAAGTCTCCTTTGCTTAGTGACCATTATGGCTCTGGGAGATTTACCTCCAAAATCAAAAAAAAAAATTCAAATACTATTCCACAGGATTAAGATTTCTATTAATTATATAAATTCATTGAATTTTAGAGTTGAAAGATAACTTAAAAAACTGTTTAGTCTAAATTTTTCCTTTTAAAGGTAAGGGCACTAAATTCAAGATATGATTAACTATCTTGTACAAATTTAGAAAAATAGTGATATAATTAGGATTTGAACACAGGTCACCAATTCAAAATTCAGTGCTCTTTTTGTTGTACTTTGCTGGCTTCTAAATTTTAATTAACATCTTTTATATAAATGGTAGTGTACCATGTCCTTTGAGGTATAATTATGCTTAAAAAACAGGTTAACAAATGACGTGTAATTATGCTCATAAAACAGGTTATAAATAGGAAATCAAGGAACCACAATCATAGCAGGATAAAGGAGTAGACTTCAAAATCAAGTTTGGACATCCTAAAACACAAGAAAATATTTTTTTTTTTGGAGACAGCAGAGAGAAATAAGAGCCTTCCTCATTCCAAGGAGCAGAAAACATTGCAGACCCTAATAGTTCTAAAGAAATATAATGCAGTTCTGGCTCAGGGGGGAAAACTTGGGGTCCATGCCAGAACAAAAACTGGATTGAGATTTTGACAGGGCTTGAGACCCTTAACAGACCTAGTAGCAGGGCCAACTAAAATCTATATTAGGACCTTCAGTGTGGTCTTGGAAATAGCTTGAACTGGTTCTTTTAATTGTTCAATTTTCAGTGTGGTCATTGTAAACTTTGGAAATCATCAAAAGCAAGAAAATAGGACTTGATTTATTGCTTTGTTGATTGTCTAGATTTCAGAGAGTCATGAAGAAAAAGTTAGTAATGCAGATTAAAATTAAAAAGTGTGTTGTAGTACTTTTTTTTCTTCTAAGAGTCAGTCATTAAACATTTACCAGCACACCACTCTACACCTTGGTCTAATATCTAAGGTTGGAGGAGGGGCATGTTGTAGACAAGACTCTAAAAAGCAAGTCAATATGTACTTAGGTATTTTCTCATTTGGAATAAGAAATTCATGCTCTGAAAATTCGTCTGTTTCTTGGTTTTTTACTTTTGCCTTTGCTTTTTTTTTTTCAGAGGGAGGATGGGCAGAAACCAGGAATGATAAAGAACACTACCAATCCAGGTCCCCCACTGTAATCCAGTCCCACCACTCAGCACAGATACCCTCTCTCTAGGAGCATAAATGTCATGAAAGCTTAGTGAACAGGGGGCCTTGCTAAAAGCAGGGCTGACATTAAACATGAGCAATGAATAAAATGTATAATTTCAGAACCATAAAAACACTTGATTTCATTAGTGCACTGTTCAGGGGCTCTCTCCACAGTCTCGGAAGACCAGGTATTGATCTGCCGATGAAGCGGTGACAAGAAAACAGTACTCTATTGACTACAGCTGCAGGGTCGCCTAATATTGTTTATTGAAGCGAGCTGAACAGCAAAGTGCGAGCAGTGCCCCAGTAATAAGTGGTAATTGCTGGGAAGTGAGGCATTGCATTCCCCATTGACCCTTGCATCCTGATATTTTGATGGATTATATTTAACTCTATTAGGATTGGCATTGTAATATTACACAGGCTAGTCTGTTAGAACAGCAGACCTCCATTTGGATCATTGATTTTTGATTACACAGATCCTCAGCATACTTCATAAGTAATTCTCATTGCTGGATTTCTGATATCAGAGGTGATGGGGATGACATGAATATCAGTTCATATCAATCAGTTAGTTCAATCAGACCAATGGCACAGTAGGACTCTCCAAGTATCTAAATATGGACATAACTGAGAAATGGACTTCTTTGAGGAGGTTTGGAAATTAGCCAGGTTTTAATTGAATACTCATGAGGGCACTGCCATCATGGGGAGCTTTTCAAAACCAGAAACCTTCAAGTCTGGAAGTTTCCATTTGATAAGCTAGAACCTTGCCATTTTTATGTGACTGGGCTTTAATCACAGCCAGGAGATGTGGGGATGTTGTAAGATAAATCTTTTAATGCAGTATAAAAATAGTCAAAGCAGGATTATTCATTTTCTAATGCTATAAGATTTTAGAATATGAAATCATTGTGCCTTGAAATAATGATTAATTAAATCTCTTTACAAGTTTTATTGATGTTTTTGTTCATATGCTATAGTCCTTTCTAGTTGTGGTCTACTTCCAGCTTCCTCCTTAGCTCTCTTTCTCTGTTATATTTTTTAGATATGGCCAATTGGGAATTTATTTTTCTTCACTAAATATGTTTTACAAGGACTTTCCCCCTCTCCTTGCATGGAAAGAGATAGGAAGGAGAAAAATATATTTATATTGATCAAAAAGAAATAAAATTAATTATTAAAAAGAAAAATTGCTAAAATAACTAATAGAGTGAACTTGTTTGATAATGTATGCAACATTCTATTCCCATTGTCTCCTTCCTCATGGAAGAGAAGCAGGAGGTATATTTTGTTATATGTTCTACAAAACCAAGACTGCTTATTACTCAGAGTTTGGCTTTCTTTTAATGTCCTTTTCATTTATATTATTGCAGTCATTGTTGACCTGGTTCCATTTAGTTTACTTTGCCTCCTTAAATTCAAATCTTCTCATTTTCAGTGAATTCCTTGAAAATTGGCTATTTTTTAACCTGAAAAATCCTATTCCATTACTATAGTATGCTTAGTCATTCCCCAATCAAAAGGGACACAGTTAAATATCTATCATTCAAATAGGTAGAACATTCTGTGTTCTATAAATCAAGATAAATAAAGATCCATAAAAGGGGTTACAGAAAAATGTATTAACATATTTGGGAAAGTCTTCAATCTAGGGATTCCCTCATTTGCTGCCCTTATCCCCCACAAAGGCACAATAACAAGAATTTCAAGAAAAAGTGAGCCAAGCAAATTAACTTGCATTTATTATGACAGGCACTGTGCTAAACTCTGAGGTTAGAAAGAAGGGAAAAGGCAAACCCCCCAAAACCTGATTTCAAGGAACTAATTAGGAGGGGATACAGGGAAGAGGAAGGAGTTAACATGCCTTCCACACAATGAGATGTTGTTGCTGTTGATAAATAAAGGAAAATATTGAGAATAAATTGAAGACAAACTAGGAGGGAAGGTACTAACAAGAATGAGGAAAAGCCTGTTGGAGAAAATAGTCAAGAAAAGTTTTATCACAGGTTCAATCTGTCCATCCTTTCTCATAGTATCTGGTCTATACTTACAGCCAGTGTCACTCAGTACAATACAATACTATATCAGAACAAAATCAAATCTCTCCTTATCTAATCCCAATTCATTGAATGAAGTAGCACTTGTGATATCCACAGAATTTCTCCTAAATTAAGACAATATCAATATCCCCAGGTGATTATCCAAAAATATATATGTGATTTCTTCAGCTGTAGTAGCTCACTATGTAGAAATTCCCTTCATTGCTTTATAACTAAATAGATAAGTACTTGGGGTAACCTATTCAGTATGAGACTATTCTGTACATATGTGTAACAAGGGTAATTTAAATCCAGATCTTCTTGTCCCCATACACATGCTCTACCCAAATATCACTCTTTTAAAAACATATGCCTTGGGGATATCTAGGTGGTAGTAGATAGAACACCAGCCCTGGAGTCAGGGGGATCTGAGTTCAAATGAGGCCTCAGACACAATAATTACCTAGCTGTGTGATCTTGGGCAAGTCACTTATCCCCACTGCTTTGCAAAGAAATTTTAAAAAAAGAATTAGAAAGAAGTAGAAAAACATAGGCCTTAAGAAAATTTATACTTTTTTTCTTACTCCAAAAATCTCAGAAATTTTTTCTACAAAGAATGATGGATAGCATTGTTATAGCTCAGCATAATATTGCTGTTGAATCAAGCCAAAGTGAATGGAAAAGACTTCTTGTGTTCTCTCCTCCTCCTCTCTGTGCCAGAATAGACTGAAGTAATCGTGGAACAATTGAAGGGTCCTGAATTTGGAAACAGATGATGAGTAGAATGCTAGGATCACAGATTTAGAGCAGAAGAGCCCTCAGAGATCATTTTATACATAAGCAAATTGAAGCTCAGGGAGGTTATTTGACTTGTCCTCATAGGTTAGAAGCATGATTTGTACCCAAGTCCTATGAATACAGAGTCTTCTTACTACTATACCAGCTAGTATCATAGTGGATGTGGAACACTGGGCCTAGAATCAGGAAGACAAGTTCAAATCTGCCTGCAGACACTAATTGCATGATTCTGGGCAAATCGTATAACTTCTATTTGCCTCAGTTTTCTTTCTCAACTGTAAAATAGGGATAATAAATGCATCTACTTCACAGGGTTGTTGTAATGATCAAATGATTTAATATTTGCAGAAAAGTAGTTAGCAGAGTACTTGGTAAAAGTCATGCTAAAAAAATGATTATTTCCCTTATTTCAAACCACTTCCAAACTAGGTTTGCATGCCAGGTTTGTCACTTGCTGTGTGACCTTGGGCAAGTTCTTTACCCAATCTGGATTGTGTTTTCTTTCATTGTAAAATGAGTCTGTTAGCTGGAAGACCTCTCTAGACCTTTCTAGCTCTCAATATGGGACCCTATTATCTTCAGATAAATCATGATAGTTTTCATAGTCATCATAAGACACTGTCAAATATCTCTACCAACATTAAAATGTCATCCTCCTTAAGTCTGACTCTGAGGATCCTGATCCCATGTCCTTCCTACTAAAGGCATTTTGTTATATGGCATTTTAAAAATACATTAAACTTTATGATGACTCTAGCAAATATGTTAGTGAATGCTGTTTCAAAATGGGCAGAAAGCAGTTGAGTATAAAGGTCACCTAAGCCACAGGGTATAGAATTTCTTTTTGATGATAAATGCTTCTCCCATCATAGCAAAAGTAGGTATCAGCTTCTCTAATGCTATAGTTAAAAAATAGATTCCAAATAGTCAGACTAATGACTGTCGAATTAGAAGCAACCTGACTCTTAGATGCAGCTAGTAATTAACTTTTAATATCATACAGAAGCATGTCATGTTTTTGATCCTTGACTTTGTTTAGTTCTCTCCTGACATTTAAAAACTAGCATCTACTAAATAAGGTTGTTAAATTCAGAATACTGACATCAGTTCTAGCTGGTAGCAAATATATATATGGAAATTATGGCCAGAAAGTAATTTCATAGAAAATTTGCCTCTCCAGGACCTTAAATTTGTATTAATGACTACTGCTAGATTAGTCAAAAATAGCAACAAGTTACTTACCAGTAATTAGAAAATGGAATTATGTAAAGTCCATAGGAATAAAAGTCTCAGTGTGGTGGAACCAAAGAAAGTAGGATTGAAATGATTAACTACTCCAACCCATTCAGGGAATAGAAGTCCCAGAGGGAACTGTCTTACCCAGATCATACAACTATGAAATTATGTCAAAGAACCCTTGCTTTCTGACTCCCACTCAATAGTTCTTTATGCTAGGTTAAAGTATACCCCATTTTGTAAATAAATTAGCCTAGACCTCATGAGGGAAGACTCTATTTTGAGAGTGCAGAGAACTTCCAGTATGGGAATTTCCTCCAGTATAAATCCTAAAGAGTTGATTGAAGCACATAATGGTTCCATGATTAATCCGAAGATATTCATGTGTTCATGGTTGGCTTTAATCCCATTTCATTATAACTTCTGACCTAGCAGCTCTATCCAATTCATTCCCGAATGTTTGTTCTTGCTTTTGTTTTTACTTTCATAATCTCTGGACATTTTGCAGCTTGTTCATTGCCCATTTCCAGATATATCTTAAAACCTTTATAATGTACGAGTGAGATTTAAATAAAGGTTCATCATAAAAATAATAAATACTATCACAAGATGGTATACCACTTTAGGATTGCAAAGAGCTCCACTTTAAAAATGTGGAAACTGAAGCAGGTAGATGTTAAGTAACTTACCCAGGGTCTTAGAGTTAGTGTCTGAGACCATTCCTGATCTCAGGTTCAGTGGTCTATCTATTCTATATATTCTTGCTTCCACCAAAGTTACTCACAAATAAATCAAGTACATGTCAATTGACTACCACATTTTTGAGGCAATTAGGTTTTACAGCAAACGAAACATTGGGTCTGGAGACAGGAAGATTTGAGTTCAAATCTAGTCTCAGTCACCATCTCTGTGACTCTAAGCAAGTCCTTTAACCCCTCAATTGTAAAATGAGTATAATGATACTTCCCAGGGTTGTTGTGAGGGTCAAATGAAATTTTATTTATAAAATGCTTATCATAATGACTGGTACATAATAGGTAATTGATAAATATTTCTCCTCTTTCCCTTTAATAAATTCACTATATGCTGTATACTGTGCTAAATAAATACAGACATAAATAAAACTATCTACTATCAAGGAACTGGGAAATTCTCATTTCATTTGTAAGTTGAGATATAGACAGAAAGACAGAGACAGAGAAGATAGAGAGGCAGAGACACAAGGAGGCAGTAGACAAAAGACAAAGAGATAGAAAAGCAGAGAGACAGAAAGAAAAAGAGATTTCCTGAAGTAGAGCTATGAAAAAGAGAGAGGAAAAGAGAAATGTAGCATATGATTCTACTAAGAGGCAACAAAATGTGATAGCAAAGGAAGACCCATAAAAGTAGCATCAGAATTCAAGAAAAGTTTAACTCAAGTCATGCCTCTAATATACAGGCAATTCTCTTCCTCTTTACCTTTCTCAGACTAATTGTAATCATCTGCAAAATGTAAATAACACATCAGTAGTAATTCACAGAATTTTTGTGAGGCTAAGATGGGATTATTACTGTGAAGTACTCTGAGAAACTAAAGTATTAAATAAATACCAGTTATATAAATAATAGATCAGGAAATTATTCTCAAAAATTAGACGAAAAATTTCTCCTCCCACCCCTCTTTTCTTAGGTGGGAATGGAATGGGACCTGTACATGTCAAACACCACGTAAAAGATGTAAGACTCAGTTGATTCTTTGGTTACTTTTGTTAAGCCTTTCCCCATCTTTTCATTTCCTTTTATTATTAGGGGGAGGTACAAGGAATAGATTAATGGGTAGGTAAAGGAAGGAAGAGGGACAGATATATTTGGACATTAAGGTGATACAAAAAAATGAAAATTACCATCACTGTCACGAAGGGGCATTTGTCAGCTCAAGACAGCTTGGTTGCTCTTTGTTTTATTTTGCTTTGCTTCTTATTTTTATTTTTACTTGGTTGCATTTTGTTAAGAAGGTTAGTAGAGAGAGGAATATGACTTTCAACTAGGCAGAAGTAGACATTTTGTAATTTATGGGCCATTTGCTATTTGAGTATTTAGAATTTAGGGTGTGCTTCTAGTCTTGAAACTCTGAAACTATTAAAATGTCTCACCTAAACATAAAAAATATATTTCCAATATTGTCTTTTTTATTTGGTTTTTTTCAAATCCTTGGTAATGATGTATGTGTGTGTACTTATTACTCTAGGACCCAGAAGACTTAGGTCAAAAGGCTTAGTGAGTTAGAGTTGAAATGACTGTTGGCAATCTAATCTTCTATTCACATTCCTGAGCTATCATCAATTGTAAATGGCCATTTACAACTAACTTTTCATTAAATGATGAGTCAACACAAGTAAGGTTCTAAAATGGCATTAGACAAGTTTTGGAATTTCGATCCTCATGATTTCAATGGAGATAAAGGTTTTGTTGTTTTTTTTTTTAATTCCAATAAAACAAATCAGGAGGGGTTCAGACTGTATGTTCCACTAGCACCATGTAGGTAATTAAACCTCCTAGAGGTGGGGTTAGTGGTGATACGTGACTTGGCAGAAGGGAAAAAATGAAGAATTCTCCTTGCCAAGTTTAGAACCTAATCAAACTTCATGGTTTTTGAGTGCCGAGCAGAACTCAAACATATTGTAGTTCAAGGCTGTTTACTTTTGACAAAATGTAGCTTCCTATTTCTAATGAAGGAGGGAAAAGACTTTTAAAAGTTTATGAAAAGGGGACTAAAATGGACTTAAAATATTAAGCAGCTCTTACTGGTCTACAGTAACATTTATATGACTTAAGCAAAAATGAATTAAAGAAAAAACATGTGGAATAGCTCTCCTTTGAACTGTCTTAAAGGAGATGAACCATAGATGGATCTTTTCTAGTCTTTCATGCTTAGTACCTATGTGACCCTGAGCAAATCATTTTCCTTTGTGACTTCACTTTCCTCCTCCTTAAAATGAAAGCTTTGAATTAGATAGGTTCTAGTGTCCCTTTCATCTCAAAATTTATGATCATATATTTAGAGAATAGATTATGACACTAGGGCAGTTCTAAGAACCAACAAAACAGAAATATTCTTTCTGGAGAAAATGTAAATGTCAAGTATAGATTATATAATTTAGGGTTCAAAAAGCCTAGAGAAGTCTAATTTACTTATTCAGATTAGAAAGCTCAAACATTGCTCATTTCTATTGGGTAAGAAAGGTAGACCCATTAATTTCTGAGGCCCCAAGAGTGTTTATTTTGATCACTTTAGAACAGGAATCTGGTGCTTACTGATTCATTCACATTAAAAACAAAGAGGTTCCACAATTAATGACTCACCATGCTAAAAGAACCAGGAGCCACTTTTAATTTGCTGAACTGAATGATCATTCTAACATCACAAAGGATTCTTGGCTCCCACCTGCATCTCTCAGAACCCAGTTTAAATTGAAAACATGACAGATTTATCAACTTAAAAAAAAATCATGGTTTCATCAAGTAAATGTCCTTCAATTGGGGAATGGCTTAGCAAACTGTGGTATATGTATGTCATGGAACACTATTGTTCTATTAGAAACCAGGAGGGATGGGAATTCAGGGAAGCCTGGAGGAATTTGCATGAACTGATCCTGAGTGAGATGAGCAGAATCAGAAAAATACTGTACACCCTAACAGCAACATGGGGGTGATGATCAACCTTGATGGACTGGCTCATTCAATCAGCACAACAATCAAGGACAATTTGGGGCTGTCTGCAATGGAGAACACTATCTATATCCAGTGAAAGAACTGTGGAGTTTGAACAAAGACCAAGGACTATTACCTTTAATTTAGGAAAAAATCTGATATCTTATTGTCTGATCTTGCTCTCTCTCTTATATTTTATGTTTCTTCCTTAAGAATATGATTTCTTTCTCACCACACTCAATTTGGATCAATGTATACCATGGAAACAATGTAAAGACTGACAAATTTCCTTCTGTGGGGCTAGGGGCAGGGAAGTAAGATTAGGGGAAAAATTGTAAAACTCAAAATAAATAAAATCTTCATAAGAAAAAAAAAATCATGATTTCAAATGCATGTCTATTCATCTATAATATACCTCAGACCTTAAAAAGCATAAAAGTGGATTAATTAACTAGAAATGAAGTACTTGGAATGTTTTTATTACAATTACAAAAATGAAATATATACATAAAAATTAAGAGAACAATTAGATGCAATGTATTAACTGAATATTATGGGCATCTTGGCTGTGACCATGACATCACTAAATTCAAATCAGAGTATCTGTGGTAAATCACTTCTAAGCTGCCTTCAAAATTAGGTGACATTTTACATCTTGATTCTTTTTCACAGAAATTGTTCATTCAACTAAAGAGCTATAATTTTCATGAAACTCATATAACCAGATTTTTTTCCCATCTATATTAGATTTTTCTGTGGCCAAATTTTCTTCTTAGAAGTGTGAAATTCAGTTTACTCAATCAACCATCCAACAGACATTGAAGAAATAAATGCCCCCTATGCTTGATCTGGGAGAGATCAGTCAGTCAACTAGCAATTATAAAATACCTAATATGTGTCAGACTGACAAAGCAGCCCCTTCTCTCAAGGAGCTCATACTTAATTGTAGAATACAATATGCAAGCAACCATGTAAAATTAAAATACATTGGAGATAAAGTAGAGATAACTAATCTCTAATGGAAGGCACTAAGATTAGGAAGGATGGGAAAGACTTCTTGAAGAAGGTAAGACATTAGTTGAAACCAAAAGGAAATCAGGAAAGTCTAGAGGTAGAGATAAAGAGGAAGAACATCCTAGGTAGGAGAGATAGTCAGGGAGACTGCCCAGAGTCAGGAGATGAAGAGTCATGTACAAAGGAAAATATTATCTTTGATCTGCAGAGTATTTGAAAGAGAAAGGCAGGAATGGACAAGATTATGAAGTGTTAATCTTGTTTGTCTTGGACATTGAGTACACTGAAAGAAGAAATATTGCTAGACTGGAAGGGTAAGTCAGCACTAGATCATGAACAGCTTTGAATGTTCAACAATCAAAAGGAGTTTGAACTTGACTTGATAGAGAGTAGGGAGCCATAGCAAGTTCTATACATTTGATCCACTTCAATTCATTTAGCTATATTAAGTGTATTAAGTGTCCACTTCAATTCATTTAGACATACCAAAATGTATAGTAAGTACAAAACCTTGTACTAGAAGGCTGAGGATACCAAGGCAAAAAAAAATGTCTTGGAGGAGTTTATGCTTTTTAGACAGTGATGTGACATATACATATACATATACATATACATATATATATATATATATATACATACATACAGGTAAGTATGACAAATGGAAAGGAATCAAGATAAAAATCACAAGGGAAATGGAGAAGAAAGAAGGTATTAACAAACAATAGGAGGAGTTCTGGGGTGAGAAGTGAGGCACCACAGAGTAGGTAATGTCTGAGCTGAACCTTGAAGGAAAGTAGAAATTCTGCAAAGTGGAGAATAAAGAGTAAATTCAAGGTATGGCGGAGGGCTTCTGCAAAAACTAAAGCAAGTGAGGGAAAGGTGATATTGGTGAAAACATAATTGTCCAGTTTGACTTGATATAAGGTAGAGAAGGAAGACTGAAGTTAGAATAGAGTGGTCCTAAAATGGAAAAAAAAATAGAAATTTATGTTATCTTAGAGTTAATTGGAATTGGGTGATACTAAAGGATTTTGAGTAGGGGAATGAGATGATAAGATTTGTGGCTTAGAAAGATTATTCTGGACTTTAGAAATGCCTGGGAAAATTTACATGAACTGATGCTGAATGATATGAGAAAAACCAAGAGAACATTATGCACATTAACAGCAACATTATGTGATGATCAAATATGACAGACTTTTATCTCAGCAGTACAATAACCAAAGACAATTCTAAAGAACTTGGATGGGTGATGGAAAATACCATCCACATCCAGAGAAAGAATTATGGAATCTGAATCCAGATTCAAATCATACTATTTTCCATTACAATTTTTGTTTCATGCTTTATGTTTTTTTTACCCCCTTACACATTTTAATTGCCTTTTGTTCTGATTCTTCTTTCACAACATGGCTAATATGGAAATATGTTTAACAAAGTTAAACATGTATTACTTTACCAGATTATTCACTGTCAAGGGGAAAGGAAGGGAGGGAAAGGGGGGAGAGAGAAATTTTGGAATTAAAAATCTTAGAGAAAAGTAAATGTCGAAGACTATCTTTGAATATAGTTGGAATAATAAATAAATTTAATATGAAAAAGATACTATTCTGACTGCTGTGAGATGAATAGTTTGAAGTAGATAATCAATTTTGTGTCATTAATAGTCTTTATAAAAATAAATAGCTTCTGTACAGCCCCTGTTATTTTCTGAGCAATGTGCTAAGAGTCTTACAAATATTTCATTTGATCCTCACAGCAATCTTGGGAAGTAGGTGCTATTATTAATCCATTTTACCATGAGAGAACTGAAGCCAGCAGAATGTATATTACTTGCTCAAGGTTAGTAATTGTCTGAGGTAAAATTTGAACTCAGTTTTCCTGAATCTAGCACTCTCTCATGGTAGCATTGTGAATGGAAAGAACATAGAAGTGAGAGATGTTGTGGAGATAGAATTGGCATGACTTGGCAACTGATTGGATGTGGAGTGATGATAAAGAGACAAGAGTCAAGGAGGACTTCAAGATTTAAATAACGGACACTTTGGTTAAGGAAAGAGGCATGACTGAAAGTAAAGAAGAAACTTTATGTTTTTAGATACTGAGCTTGAGATTCTTATGGTACATGCAAATGAGAATTTCTAATACCTAATTTGGTGACAAAGAGCATGACTGGAGTTGATCAGAAAATTGAGAAATATATAGCTTTAATCAGTTGGTGAATCAATAAGCAAATACCAAGTGTTTGAGATGTGCTAGGCACTGTGCTAAGTGCTGCAAAAAAAAATCTAGGAGTTACTAGTAGAGATAATAATTGAACTTAGAGAGTCTAATGAAGTCACTGAAGGTATGTGGGGAAAAAAAGACCAAATATGGAACTCCAGGAATATCATCATTTAATTGATGTGAAATAAGCAATAATCCAACAAAGAGGACAATTAGCAAACCACTGCTGAGGAGAATTATAAGAGTGGTGTAAGGAAAACCAAATAAAAAGAACGTATCCAAAAAACCACATGATCTCTAATGTTGAAAGTTGCAGAAAGTTCATGGAAGATCAGAATGGAGTGACATCAATTGAATTCCTTTGATAACTTTTGGGAGAAAGGTTTAAGATAAAGGGAATGCCATGGATAGATCACCAGCCCTGGAGACAGGAGGACCTAAGTTCAAATCTGTATCAAACACTTAATAATTGCCTAGCTGTGTGACCTTGGGCAAGTCACTTACCTCATTGTCTCACATTTTAAAAAAGGTGAAAGCCACACTAAAGGGGGCTGAAAACTGTTGAGATAAGGAAATAGAGACAGTAAACATAGAGGGCACTTTCTTGGCTATAAAAGAATGAAAGATGCAGTTTCATAAATTTAAGGGAAGGCAAGGTCAGGTGAATCTTTTGTTTCTTTTTTTATTGATGTCTTACTTTTTCAAATAAATGTTATGAAATTTTTTTTAACATCCATCCTTTTGCCTACATATATTTCTAAATTACAAAATTTCCTTCCACCCTTCCTTCCCACCCCACCTCCCCTCAGCACCAGTCAGATTCATATTGTATTTACACATTTGTGTTAAGCTTGTTTACAGGTTAAGTCATTTTTCGTATGAGGAATTAAGATTAAGGGAAAGAAATATATAAGAGATTTTTTTTAAGTGAATGTAGTGCTCCTCAGATTTTAAAGGATTTTGTTTTGTTTTACTTTGTTTTTCCTTCTCTGGATAGGGATAGCATTGTCCATAGCCTGTCAAATAGGGTTGTCCCAGCTCTCTGAACTGCTGAGAGGAGCTGCCTCTATCAGGGTTGGTCATCTCACGATGTTGTTGTAAATATGTATATTGTTCTCTAGGTTCTCTCCCTTTCACTCATCATCAGATCCTATAATTCCTTCCATGCTTCTCTAGACTCTGACCATTTATGGTTTCTTATAGAACAATCGCATTCCATAATATTCACATACTATAATAAGTTTAACCATTTCCTAATTGATAGGGATCCCCTCAATTTCCAATTCTTTGCCACAGAGAGCTGCTATGAATATTTTGGAACATGTGACAATTTTCCCAATTTTTACGATTTCATCTGGGTATAGACCTAGACCTGGAATTTCTGGGTCAAAGGCTATGACCAGTTTAATTACTCTTTGGGCATAGTTCCATAGTGCTCTCCAGATTGTTTGAATCACTTCACAACTCCACCAGCAATGCATTAATGTCCCAATACTCCCTCAACTTCTCCCACATTGATCATTTTCCCTTTTTGTCATCTTAGCCAATCTGACAGGTGAGAGATGTTACTTCAGAGTTGTTTTAATTTGCATTTCTCTAATCAATAATGATTTGGAACATTTTTTCATATGACTATATATAGCTTTAATTTCTTCATTTGAAAACTGTCTATTCATATCCTTTGACCATTTATCAATTGAGGAATAACTTGCATCCTTTTTATTTGATACAGTTCTCTATATGTTTTAGAAATGAAACTTTTATCATAATTCTTAATTGTGAAGATTGTTTCCCAGTTTTCTGCTTTCCTTTTAATTTTGGCAACATTAATTTTATTAGTCCAAAACATTTTTAATTTACTATAGTCAAAAATCATTCATTTTGTAGTTTATAATGTATTCTATTTCTTGTTTTGTCATAAATTTGTCCCCTTTCCATAGATCAGATAGAGAATTTCTTGTTCTATTCATTTATCTATGGTGTCACCCTTTATCAATTTTGATCTTATTTTGTTATAGGGTATGAGATGTGGGTCTATGCCTAGTTTTTGCCATACTATCTTCCAGTTTTCCCAAAATTTTTGTCAAATAGTGTGTTCTTATTGCAGAAGCTAATGTCTTTGGGTTTGTCAAACAGTAGATTACTGTAGTCATTTATTACTATTTTTTTTGAACCTTCCTAATCCTCTGGCCCATTATTCTATTTATAAACCAATACTAGGTAGTTTTGATGACTGTTTCTTTATAGTATAGCTTTTGTTTCTTTTTAAGGAAGGAGGAGACATGAGTAAATAAGAAAGCAGTGCTGAAGTGTTGGAATTATTAGAGAAGAATAAGGTGTGTGTGAGAGAGAAACAATCAGAGAGGAAGAGGGACAGAGAAAGAGACACAGCCAGAATGAGCAATAGGAAAAGCTTTCAAAGAACCTTTCTTTTTTAAAGAAAGTTTTCAAATCAATGAATAAATTAATGAAGGAATGAAAAGGGATTTATTACTTCATCTTTTCATGATGCAAATAGAGGGATTTACCTTTGCAAAGCAAAATGCTACTTCATCTTCTGAGACTAGAGAAAAGGAAATAGGGTCAATGAAGATATCCAGAGGTTTTTATTTATGAAAAAGGGGGAGAACATAATGGGTGGCCTAAATTTTCTCAGTAAAATAGAATATGACTTCATCTGCTGCTGAAAAACTTATGTATAGAAAAAGACATGGGGCAAATGAATAAAGAAGGTTTGGAATAACTATTTCAGTGAATTGGTAGATAATCAATTAGGGAAGCATAGGAGGATTGCTATGCAATACTAAAGATCCAAGTAAAATTAGAAAAGATCAATTTGTATTAGAGTCATGGAACATAGTTCATGTGAAAGCATTCAGATGAACCAAAGTGAGAATCAATTGACAATGATTTATGTATCAGGCACTGTGCTAGTCTCTGAGGATACAATGACAAAATTGAAATAGTGCCTAACCTCAAGAAACTTACATTCTTTTGTGGGAGACATATACATCCATAAAACATATACAAAATAAATTCATGGTAATTTTGGGAGTGGAAGTGTAAAAGTAGGTAAGAAAGATCAGAAAGGGCTTCATATAGTAGTTAGTTTTTGATCTGAATATTAAAAATAAGGGATTATAAGAGATTCAACTAAGGAGAGAAGATGTTCTAGGGTCTGGAAAGCATTGAGATGGAAAATGTAGGGTCAAGTCTGAGGAATAGCAAAAATATAATTTGGCTGGACATGAGTCTAGGGAGGGGAATGATGAAAGATAATTTAGAGTAAAATTTTAAAGGGCTTTTGCTACAGAGACCAAAGCTTTTGATCGGTTATATATGAATGGTAATGGCAGGAGCAGGATGGATTCAAGAATAAAGAGCAGTACATATGTGATTTTGTTAAACATAGGTTAAAGACTGAGAAGGAAAAAAGTGAGATCAGAATCAGAGTGGTGATTTTGGAAAACTGAAAAAAGTTGAGGTCATTATTATAAGGAAAAAATTGTTTAGAAGAATAGAGAAAGAAAAGGTAATGAATATCATAAATGGATGTTTCAAGTTCAAGATCCCAGAGAAGGAAATGTTCAAGGGTGATGCTAAAGTTTAGCCACTCCTGTGGGTGGCCAAGGTAACAAATATAGGAAGGTAGGAAGATTATTTTGATGGTAAGCAATATCAAGGAAAGATGGGAGTGCTGAGACTGGAAAGAGGAAGACCTGTTTTAATAGGCTCTTACAATAGTCCAAGGGGGTCATAACAAAACCTGAACTTGTGTGGTAGTCCTGAGAACTGAGAAGGAAGGAATAAGTTGGAGAAATATTGTTAAGATTGACTCTATATGACCTGATTGGATAGAAGAACTCAAAGGGGCAGGGAGGCATCAATGGTTATAGGACCAGAGATTTAGAGGTAAAAAGGACTTTTAAGGTCATTGATTTAAAAATCTCATCGTTTTTTTTTCCCCAGATGAAAAAAACCCAGTACTTGACTAGGGCCACACAAGTATATGCATCTGATTTGAACCCAATCTTCCTGTTTTCCAGATTACCATTCTATCCATGACACTACTCTAATTTCTTGGAGGAATACTATGTGTAATGCTATGTGCTATGTGTAAGCCAAATTTGAGATTAAAGAGGAAGGTAAAAGAAAGAATAGTGGTGGGGATGGGAAGTGCTTCTTCATATAGAGAATAAGTTCTTTAAAAAAGATTAATTGTGAAAAATTCATTTAAACACTATTATTTTTCTGTAAAACATATTTATTTCTAGAAGACTGAGTGCATTCTTTTTGGAGAAGTTATAAAAAGAGGGAGCATGGATAGCAGAGTATGAGAAAGAATGGATAGGATGTGACCAGTGAAAGGAGCACCAAATATATGCTTAGCTAAGAAACTTCACCTGACTGGAGAAAAAAGACAAGTGTTTACATTTTATGGATGAAAGTGAAAGGAATAATGGGATTAGAATGGGCAGTCAACATTCTGTATATAAATAAGGAAATGTGAAATAGGAAATGGGATTAACATTGTTTTTTTCCACTTTAGTTAAACTATGCATATTTAAATATCTTATAGATCTTGCCAGAAATTGTTTGACTTCCTCTTGTTTGACCTTTTTAACTTTTTTCTTTCTTTTTCTGGATTACAAAATGCTTTGTGTTACTGTATCTTATTTTTATATCACCTTGCATATCCCTCTTCATGCCCCTTCTTTATATGAACCAGATGTTATTATACAGAAGGAAAAAGTAAATAAGCAAAACTAAACCAAAACACTGAAAAATTTGATATTCTATGAGGCATTCCATACCCATAGTTTCTCCTCCAATCTAGAAAAAAGTATTCTAATAGTATTTACTCTAAATTCTTTCTTGGTTGCCACTTTAGTTTTTTTATAAGTTTCCAATATTTAGTTTTAGACATTACACAGATATATTAAATAGACTCAAATAGCATTTATATCCCCTTAAAGTCTGAAAGTCAAACTGGTATAATCTAAGATTTGGATCAATATCTATTTCAATTTACAAAGTACTATGCTGGGAGCAGCTGCATGGTGCAGGGGATAGTGCACAGGCCCTGGAGTCAAGAGGAAACTGAGTTCAAATCCAACCTCAGAAACTTGATACTTACTAGCTGTGTGAGCTTGGGCAATTCACTTAACCCCTTTACCTTATTAAAAAAATACTGTAGTATTCCATAAGTGAATAGAACATTCAGAGTCAAGAAGAGATGGATTCAAGTCCCACCCCAGACCCTAGCTGTGTGATGTTGGGTAAAGCACTTGATGTTTCTGGGTCTCATTCTCTTCATCTGTAAAATGAAAGGGTTGGACTTCATCCCTTTACAATCCCTTCTAGTTCTTAACCTATGATCCTATAATTAGTTGGTAAAAAAAAAGATGTGAAGTACTAGTAGTCTCTAAAATCCTAGTTACCAGGAAGAAATATTTATTTCCCCAGGACTTAAAATACATGTCATGCAACAAAATAGCAGGATTTATAAAATCATACTTCAGGGATCTGATAATCCAGAGGAAGAAAATTGTTTAAATGCAATACAACTTGCAATTGCAATGATGTAGAGCTGCAGGACCAAAATTTGAGACTCATGTTTGGAATAAGAATAGCCCTTTTCTAAAATCTTGCATAGAATCTATTTATATTTTGAAATCAAGACTAACCTGAAAAATCCAGTGTCTTTGGTTATAGTATATAGATAATGCTAATCTGATGGATATAATGATTATGCTCTTTATATGCATAGAAGAGTCCATTCTCTCCTATCCTGGAAGAAGACTCATTGTTTGTTGCTTAATCTGCCTTAAATTTGTACCCAACAAACTTTTTTTCAGTAATTGCTTTCTTTAAATATGATTAATGCAGACAACACATTTTTAGAAAAAAACAAATAAGACAGCAAATATTTGAAATTTTATTGTATTACATAGGTAGTGAAAAATAAATACATCATATTTTAAGCCCTAAGTTTTAGCAGATTTATTTTTTTTGCTAATAGAATGGAAAATTCAAAAAAAAGTCAAAATAGCTATGCAGAATTATCAGTATTCATATACATGCACATTAGGGTGTAAAGATAGATAAACAGTAAGAGTGGCACTAAGAAAGAAAGATAAGTTGAATAATCATGCTCAGAGGAGGGATGGAATCAGAAGAAAGAAATCAGGAGTTTTGAAAAGTGAGATTTTAAATACAATCTTTCTGAGACTCATGTAATTCCTCTAAATGACAATCTGGTCTGTATTGCTATCTAGATATGCCAAGTTATGGGGTTGGACAGTAGTGAGAGAGAAGAGAATATGACAGCTTCTGAGATGACAAAATTTCCACAGTGCCAGAAAACCCCAGCCTAGCATGATGGAACTTGTGTCTAGAGAAGCCTGCTGCAGTGAGAATATCTTCATTTAAACGTATTTGCCCTATTCAAGTGATCTGGCATGTAATTAAAGCCTACAACATAATAAAAATTAACTGCAGATCAGCATTTGTTACATCTGTGACTCACCATGGTTTTGCCTACTTAAAATTCTGCTTAGCTTCAAGTGGTAAAGGGTTGGGTCCAGATCAATAGGAGCCCAATTTTTCAAATTTCCTGTGGCTCAAATCTAGGTAAATTTCTTCTTATTCCTTAGTTGACAATAACAGATAATGGCATTTGCTGTTCTTTCTTTTCAAGCTCAAAGCTTCTGGAAATGACTCATCTTCTGTGTATTTCACCTAACATTCAAATCATTTTTTGCTCATTTTGGTCCACTCTGGTCAGAGACCACCATGGCACGACTGGTCATTAATATGTCATTTCCCTTTCCTGTTATCACAATATAAAAGACCTCAGCTCTGACCTTTCTATCAAAACATCCTTTGTTTAGAATGAAAGCTATTCACTGTTCGGCCCTTATCTATAGAGCTTAGCCAGAGGATCAAATCCAAAGAGTAGAATTCGTTTACTTTGTATTAAATGAGCTCAGTTAAGAAGTTTCAATTTTGGCAGAAAGGTGCATTAATCACAACGAAAAGAACAGATCTCACTTTTCACAGCTTCTGGTTGGCTTTCAATACAGTTACACAGTGGAGCTTTTGTTTCTGAAAAGTAGCACTGTATTTAAATACAGTAAATATAACAAAATTACCTTCTTAAAATTACACTAGAGTTCCTACAGTACAGGATGTCCATAATGACCTCAGTGTTGCATGACTAACTTTACAGCCTCCAAAAGGTTCTAAATTAGTTTGGACAGATGGGTTTTATCCAGAAGAAATCAATGAGTTTTTGTGAGTCTGACTTAATTTTTATGCAGCCAGTACTTTGAGATGAAATTAAAATATGTATGAAAAACATATTAAAGTTTCCCTTGGGTTCATAGTTGTTTGTACATTTACAAGGTGTTAAAGAGATGATTTAAAAACTAACTATATAAGGGATCAATGCAAGCAGACTATGATTTATGGTCTTTCATGACATTTTCGACACTTCTAGCCTAATGTCTTATGTGTGTTGAACCACTAATTATCTTTTAATTCATAGGGGCTTGGTGGTATTTTATAAGTGTAATATAATATATAGAGCTGTATCACATGGAAAGTCTCAGAAAACAACATGCTTTATGAGTTAGGCTCAGGAAGTAGCATGCGGTAGCAAATTTGGGTCGAACCTATTTGGAAAGGTGGCTTCAATGATGTCTAAAAACTAATAAGCCTTGTCCCACTCTCTCCCTTTCTCCCTCACCCAGATTCTCCAGCTTTTACTGTTTGGGGAACACACAGGGTTAATGGCTAGTATTTTGGGAGAAGAGAATTAATAATGATAAGCAAATGCTTTAGACTTGTTCCTCAACATTGTTTTTTTGTTTGTTTCAGTTTTCTATAAAGTCCAACTCATTTTCCCTTATGATGGAATATGTTTGATTTACTTGGTGGGGATGCATTGTCATACTGGGATGAAGCCTCTACAACACCAGACAAAACACACAACATGGGTCAGAGACTTGCGGTGGGGGTGGGGTTCTGCGAGAGAGGCTCTTATCCAAGGTTCCTGAGACAAATCTTTAATCATTCTTTGTTTCCTACCTCACAAATTTGTTATGAGGAAAGCATTTAATAAACCTTTAGCTGCTACAGAAATACAAGTTATTAACATTTGTGATTTATTTTATTCAATCTTTTGGTCAACTCATAGACCTTATCTTTTATATACACTGTAACTCAGTTCATTCATTCATTCATTCATTCATTCATTCATTCAAGAAGTATTACTTTAATTGCCTTTTTTATGAAAAGAGAATTCAACTATAATCAACAATGAGGTGGCAATATTTAGGGTGCTAGAACTGGTGTTAGAAAGACCTAGTCTCAAATTTTGCCTCTGTCATTTGTCCCTATTGGCTGTTTAGTCACTTAACAAATCTCAGTTTATTCCTCTGTAAAATGAGATGAATAGCACTTGTAATAATTATTTTACATGATTGTGGTAAAGACAAAATGAGATAAAGTTTATACAATGTCTTTATTATAAACTTTAAAGCACTATAAACACATTGAATCATCAGAATATAGATTTAGAGCTGGAAGAGTTGTACCATTATTTCCCCTTCTATTAAATTATCATTCTCATTCAGAAGATTTACCAATTTTTCTTTTTAGTAAAGAAATAATCTTTCCCTATCCATAGTTGCACAAAAAAGTACTCGTTTCTTTTAATTTATTGGTGAAATGAACTTTTTAAACTCTGTATTTCATTGGAAACTAATTATTATATATTCTGTAAGATGATTATCACTAGCATAATGTCTGGCCTATTAATCTAAAATATTTCCAGTGTGTTGTCATGTGTAGTCATGAAAAACACATTTCCATGTAAGTCATGCTGTAAAGAAAACATATAACAAAAAACTCCAAGAAAATAGTAATATCTGCATTCAGACATCCTCAGTCCTTTCTCTGGAGAAGGTGGGCTCTTTTCCTTATAAGTCCTCATAATTTTCATGAATTATTGTATTAAGTTATTCTCAGTAGATCATCTTACAGTATTTCTATTCCTGTATACAATGTTCTATTTCTGCTCATTTCACTTTGCATCAATTCATGTTATGTCTTTCCCATGGTTTGTCTTTTTTTCCCTTTTTTCCAATTACAAGCAAATATAGCTTACAGCATTTATCCTTTTGCAAGCTTTTGAGGAACACATTTTTCTACCACCCTTCCTTCTCTTCCCCCCTCTTCCCATGGTACTAAACAATCTCATATATGATATATATATATATATATATGTATATATATATATATATATATATATATATATATATAATCCTGTTTAACATATTTCCACATTAGATATGTTGAATTAGAAATAAGAACTGTACTTTCAGCAAGAAAGTTGAAAGGAGTGTACTTTGACAGAGGGTATTATTAGAGAAAAGTACAATTCTCAAGAGACATAAGTATTATATACCATAATGATCAATTTGTACTTACACACCATGTTCAAGTGTACTTCCTGCAACTTTCCCAATAGAAATTAGCTATCATGAAGTAAAATGCCATCACTTCATGAACCCAAGAAAAGCAACCCTCATGAGTTAAAGTAAATCATCACATTATGATCAATTTATACCCACAGTCTCTAATTATTCCTTTCAACTATTCTAAGAAAAATAGAATTCTCAAGAGTTCCAAGAGTCTTTCCATTTAGTCTTAATCAGTAACATTTTTTCTTTCTTTTTACCTTTTTTTTAACACATCTCTTGAGTCTGAAATTTGAAGATCAAATTTTCTGTTCTGTTCTGCTCTTTTTATCAGGTAAATTTGAATGTTCTCTATTTCATTAAAAGTCCATGTTTTCTCCTGAAAGCATATGCCAAATTTTGTTGGGGCATTTGACTTCTTGTTTGTAATCCAAGTTCCTTTGCCCTTCAGAATATCATATCCCAGGCCTTCTTATCCTTTAATGTTAAAGTTAATAAATCTTGTGCAATCCTGACTATGATTTCCTGGTATTTAAATTGCTTCTTTTTGGCAATTTGCAGTATTTTCTCCTTCAGCTGAGAATTTTGAAATTTGTCTCCAATAATCCTTGAAGTTTTTATTTTGGGATCTCTTTCTCAGGGGTGAATGATGACTTTTTTTCAAGGACTATTTTGTCTTCTTGTTCTAGGATATTAGGGCAGTTTTTCACAATTATTTCCTGCATAATATTGTCCAGGTTCTTTTTCTGATTGTGACTTTTAGGTAAATCAATAATTTGCAAATTATCTCTTCTGCATCTGTTTTCTAGATTGAGTGTTTTTCATTACAGCACTTTACAATTTCTTCTATTTTTTCAGCCTTTGGTTTTACTTAATGGAATCTTGGAATCTTATAGTCCATTTGTCCAATTCTAAGCTTTAGGGCTTTGTTTTCTTCAGCTAGTTTTTGTATTTCCTTTTCCAATTAGCCAATTTTACTTTTAGAGGATTTGATTTCTTTTTCCATTGGGATAATTTTAGTTTTAACGGTATGGCTTTTTCATTTCAATTTTTCATTCTCCTTCATGACACCAATTTCTTTTCTCCATTTTTTCTTCCCCTCTTCTTTGGCTTTTAAACTTCTGAGCTCTTCCAAGAGATATTTTTAGAATTGAGAACAATTCAAAAACTTCTTTGAAGTTTCATATGTCGATATTTTGTCATTGCTTCCTTCTTCTGAGGTGGAATTTTTATTATCCCTCTTTGAATAGTAGCTTTTTTTATGAAGAGCATATTTTTAACTTGCTTTTGGAGTTTTTTTTGCTCATTTTGATGGTTAAACTCTGCCTCTGGGATCAAGGCTCCAAGTTTTTTTGTGTTGTGATGGAGGCCTTATCATTTGCCTGTGACAAATTCAGGTGCTAGTGTTTATTCCCTGCATTAGGTTAGCCCAACCCAGGCCAACCCATTGTACCGGTGTAACCAGGGCTTGAACTTTGTCTTCTGAACTGGGGGTTAGGACCCTAACTGATCACCAGTTGTACCCACTGGCTTGCTGAGCAGAGACCTGTGCTGTGCTGTGGTTAAGAACCCCCCACTGGTTTTCCAGCCCTCCCCTTTATACCCCTCATGAGACAGACCTTTACTCATGTTCTTCCAAGATATCTTGAGTTGAGAATTTCTTCCATTCTGTATTTTGTGAGTTCTGTTACTATAGCCTTTCTGTCCTGTTCATTTAAAAATTGTTTCAGGAAAAGCTCTGAGAGCTTCCTAGTTTCATGATGCAAACTTGGCTCTTCCCCAGGAGTTGCAATATTGTTTTAATTCTTATTTTCTCTGATTACATTACCTATTGCTCATAATATTTTTTGAGTCACATAATCTTTGAAATGATATTTTAATCTCCATTTAAGTTTAAAGCATTTGTAGGAAATGCTATTTAATATAATTTTCTTTGTATTATGGTCAATAAATGATGTATCTGATATTTCTGTATTACAATATTGGTTTAAGATTTTTTAGAACATAGTCAGATTTAAAAGGTACAACATAGAGCTGAAAAACATATTTACTCCTTTTAACATATTCAGTAATTGCTACTTTATCTAATGTAACATTTCTAATATTCTGTTCAGATCCTTAACTTTTTTCTTGTTAACTTTCTATTATATTTGTCGAAGTGTGAAGAGGTGCACATTGAGATGCTTTTATAGTTATATATTGTTGAGGTCTCCCTATAATTTAGCTTTCCCTTTAGTATATACCATTTATATATATATATATATATACATATATATATATATATATATGTATACATATACATATATATGTATATGTGTGTTTATGTAAGTGTGTATCTGTAAGAGTGTATATGTGTGTGTGCATAAAGTATTTGTATTATTTCATTATTTCTAGGTGCTTTTAAGCACAATGTATTTCCCATGCTTGCCTCTATTAAATTTCTACTTTTGCCTTTGTCTTTTTTGATATTATGATTATCATTTTTGTTTTATAAAATCTACCTAAAGCTTAATAAATTGTTTGATCCCACAAATTAACTATATATGAAGCATTATATTCCAATTATGTTTCTTTTAAGCAATATATTGTTGAACTATGTTTCCCAAATTATTTTCTACCTTCCTCATTTTTTCAAAAAATAAATTCATACCATTCTTTCTACCATATAATAAACATTGTTTCTTCTTCTTTACTTTTCTTTTTTTTTTTTTGCAAGGCAAACGTGGTTAAGTGGCTTGCCCAAGGCCACACAGCTAGGTAATTATTAAGTGTCTGAGACCGGATTTGAATCCAAGTACTCCTGATTCCAGGTCCGGTGCTTTATCCACTATGCCACCTAGCCACCCCACATTGTTTCTTCTTTACTTCCTCTGAGCACCTGTCAGAAAGAATAAGGTGGTTTAAAAAAATGCTATCAAAATTGAAAATTAATAACTGAAATTCTAGGTCCCCTCTTTCTTGAGCTAGTATACACTAATTATTGGTTACTATTACTATTATTACTATTATTTCTCTTCTTTTAATACTGCTTATAATCTACCTTCTGAAGTTAATATTTATTTTGAAAAATATCAGTAAGGTACAATAAAAGTGACAATTATCTAGTCAAGCCACGATTGAATAAAAAAAGAAGAATTAGAGGAGTCCAAGGGTAGTACTAAAGGGTAGTGTTGTTGTTAAGGCTCCATTTTAGTTCAAAGATAACTCATTATATCTTAGTATTCTTTTATCAATTCTATTCTCCCCTCGTGTTCCCTATTTCCTACTTGTCTTCCTATTGAATTTACTATATAACTATATCAAACTTTTTGTATTTGAATGTAATCTCTCTTTTGTCTAGGTCAGACAATAGTAAGGTTCATGATAAGTCTTCTTTTTCCACCCTCTATTTCATTTTAAATACTTTTTTAATCTCAATTTTTCAATATAGCTAATCCTCCCCTTTCTTCAATTTCCCCCCTCTTTTTCTTTCTTCTGTTTAAAAAAAATTTTAAGACCGCATTCTTCTAGGCCTGATTATTATTTTATAGTCCTTCCATGATCCTTAAAAACTGTTTGGATTCTAAATGTACATGTAATTACTCCATTCTCAAAACTTTGATTTCTTCTGTTGATTAAATATATTTGCCTTTCTAGGATTTTTCACCTCTAGCATTTTCATTTCAAAGTTTCTACCCAGTTTTTGCCTTTTACTCATAAAGATCTTTTTAGGTTAAATTATTTTTGTTTGTATTTTTTTCTTTTGGGACAGCAACATCCAAGATTTCTATCTAAAGTCATTGCAGAATAGTCTTGAATGATTGTGATTGTGCTTTTTAGGTATATGAATTCTTTCTGGTTGATTGTAATGTTTTTACTTTCACTAGGAAACTAAAGATTTTGGTTGTAGCATTCCTTGTCATATTTACATTGAGATTGTTTTCCTGGAAGTGAATGTTAGATCTTTTTATTTTTACTATTTTGATGATTTTTTGTTTTATGTTATTTAGGATTTTTATAAGGAGCCCAATGATTCTTAAGTTATCTTTCCTCTATTTGTTTTAATCACTTGTTTTTGGTTTTTTTCTTTTTTGTTGCTGCTGTTGTTTTTGGTTTTTGCAAGAGTTAAGTGACTTGCCAAGGTCACACAGTTAGAGAATTATTAAGTATTTGACATCACATTTGAACTCAGATCCTCCTGACTCCAGGGTTTGTGCTTTATTCACTGCAGCATGTAACTGTCCCTGATGTCTTGTTTATGAGAGTAGATTCCTTATATTTTCTTCTAATGTTTCAGCCATTTGATTTTGTTCTAATATTGATATCTGTTTCATGAAACCATTGATTTCATCTTTGCTCCATTCTATTTTTTAGTTAGTTCACTATTTTGTTAAAGTTTTCTACTTTCTGCTTTTAGACATTATTCTCCTTGTAGTGTTTTGTCTCAATAATTGTAAGCTCAATTTTCCTTTCATTTCTTCCAGGAACTTGTAGAATTCTTGTGACTAATATATTCCTTTTTTAGAGTTTGTACTAGTATTAGTTTTCCTCAGGTCTTGATTATACTAAGCCCTAATATTTTTTCAATATATTCAGAATTTCTTTTGTTTGGTCATATTTCCAATTTCAATTCCTGAACTGGTATTTCATGACAGAATCAGTGTCTAACCCCTCCCACACTGTTAGATAGGTAGACTGACCTTGCTTGGTCTTATCTCCACTGTACTCTTTCTGTTGTTCCCATAGCACTTCTAGACAGGTTGACTAGGACTGGGTTTTGCTCTAATCCCTGGATGTTGCCTCTATATCTCAGTGGTTCAGTGAAAATATTAGTCTTGAATTCCCTTCTCCTTGTACTTCCTCAATTGTGAGTTGCCTGTATACCTTCTTATTAACCTGAAAAACCTCAATCAAATAGTGTCAGGTTTCCTTGGAAGTCCCATGAGCTGCCTGTCAGGTTGCTGTGCTAGTCCCATTTCCTATCATGTCTCTAAGAAGAGTATTTCCTTCGCATCACTTGGAATATTCTTCATAGTGATAGGGAGCTTTAGAAGTGAGGTGAATTTAGGGGAAAATAAAGGGGGGGGAGAGTGAGAGAGAGAGAGAGAGATAGAATCACTTATTTTGATATCTTTAAGCCAGTAAACTAGACAGGATTAAGTTCTTTAAATAATCTCAAAAAATCATAGTAAGAAAAAATGGAAAATTGAGAAAGATACCATCATAACTGTACCTATATCTGGCATAGAAGATCACATATAGTTTAAGATTTCTATAGTTCTTATCTATGGTTTGTTAGTTTATGAGTTTGAATGCAATAGTCTCCAGATATGATTTTTTGACAAAAAACCCTGAAAGCAAAAATAAATGTATTAATTCAAATTTTAAAATCTAAAATATTGAGCATGTACCACTATTTGCACATATTTGTTTACTTATAAAATTCACATCTGTTATTCTAATAATTTTGCATGTTAGAAGTGTCAAGCATTTGGTCCACAGTTCTCCTGCAGACCACAAATCTCCAAGTTGCTGCCAAACCAGATTAAAATATAACTGGAAAATACTTACAGAATAAAATACAATCAAAATATAGAAAATGTAACATTTTAAAACTAGGTTAATATGTGATCCATGAGGCTCTTTATTTACAGTTTAGTGGTCCCTGTTTCTATATGAGTTTGATATCACTGATGTAAATTATAAAATTGTAAAAAAAATAGAAGCAAAAAAGGAGACAAAGATGAAATCGTAGATCCCAGAGAATGTAGGGAATCTTGTTAGTTATTGAACTTTAGGAAAGTCACTTCAATAGTTGAGTAGAGGATGGAGTGGAATGGGGACAGACTTGAGGCAGGGAGAACAATTAAGAATTTATTGTAATAGTCCAAGTGATAAGGGCCTGAACTAGGATGATAATAATCTGAGTAACAGGAATGACAAGTCAAAAATATGAATATGTAGGTTTAGTTTGAAGGAAAAATTATAAGTTGATGATTGCATTGAAATAGTGAAAACCAATGTGTCTGAAAAGATATTGGTACCCCCCACAGCAACAAAAGAAAGGTAAGTTTAAGAGAAAAATAAAAAGAAATTATACTTCTCATTGAGCTTATTAGCCATCCACACTTGTTCATCATGTGTGACTCACTCTCTCCCATCTAAAAGTAAAGGGGAGAAAGGAGGCACTTATTTCCATTTAAAACAGAGTACAGTCCAGAGGGGGTACTTACTACAAAGTAATCTGGGGAGTAGGAACTGGAGAGCAGAGTTTCCCCAGGGGCACATGCAACCTGTTGCATATAATGGTTAATTTTGATAACTTCTCTGTGAAGGGAAACAGGGGAATTTAGGAATTTTTACAGCAAAGGGAATTGATGGAACAGAGGAACTGTTGGGAGATGATGATATTAATTTCTAATTTGTCCTGGAGCTATATATTAAAATATTAGATGAAAATGAGACCAGAAGGAAGAAAATTCCTAACCAAACAGATAAAATTGAAAAAATCTGAAGCAAAAAATATTACGTAACCAAGATACGAAGAGAAAAAAGAATGGGGCAGGTATTGTGGAGCATGGTGGGGAGGAGGGAGAGAGAGAGAACTTTGATTCAAATATTTATGATTAAGTTAATATATAAAAATCCCCTATCCAAATTCCTATCCCTATTACAGAAATATTGGAAACCTACATCATTGTATGAGATCAGGAGCAGAAAAGTGGCAAAAAAACATGAATAACCAGTTCTCAGGGAAATAATTGCAAACTTTAACATCCGTATGAAAGATTGTTCCAAAGAAATAATTAGAGAAACAGAAATCAAAATAACACTGGTTTCACCTCAAATCCAGAAAATTGGCAAGGACATAAATATATGGAATGATCAGCCTTAGGGAGACTGGAAAGACAGGCAGAGTAATTCATTCAATGCAGCTGTGAATTGGTCCAATCATTCTAAAAAATATTTTGGATTCAATTAAAAGTGTTTAAAAAGTTACCTAAACCCAAATATGTCACTGATAGGCATAAATGCCAAACTGGTTAAAATCAAAGAAAAAAACATATACCACAAAAAACTCACATATACCACAATATTCAGAGAAATAAAAAAGTAAAAAAAAAAGCTAGAAATTTTCAGTATCCATTGATTGGGAAATAGCTGAACAAACTGAACAACAAGCTGAACAAACTACAATACTTGAATATCATAGATTATTACTTCACTAAAAGAAATGATGAATAAAGGAAAGAAAAAGAAATTTTCATTTTTGCTTTGATATAGAATATTTCATCTACCATTAGACATGGTTAAGATATTGGTTAGTCGCTGAAGTACTTTTTTCTTTCATTTTTAATTTTTTTTCTTTATTTCACAAAGGATGGTTTGAGGAAAGGAGAAAGGAATAGTATAAATTCAAATATGAATGTGATATAAACAGAAAAAGTATCAACAAAAATAAGATTTAAAAAACAGGATCATGGTAAGGGAAATCAATACTAAGTGAATTGTGGAGATTGGGTGTAGAGGAGATGTTTATGAGCCAAATCTTGGAATTTTCTGTTCATATAAAAGCAAATCAACAATCATTTATTAAGCACCAGTACTAAGCATTGGTAATATAAAGAAAAATAAGAAACAGCCTCTGCTCTCAAGGAGTTCACAGTCTAATAGGAGAGAAAACATAAAAAACCCCAAAAAAACTCTTTAGCGACTAGATCTAAACAGGTTAAATTGGAAGTTAGCATAGAATGAAGAAACAAATATTATGGAGTATTAGAAACAGGATCTTATACATAGTAAGATTTTACTATGTACTATGTACTAAGATTGAGGAAAGCTAGAGAAACCAAGGAATGACTATGAGGAAGGAACAAATTCCATTCAAGAGAGGTGACAGATGGGATGTCTTCTGTGAAGAACAAGGTCAGTGTTACTGAATTGTAGAGTATGTGGAGGTAAATAAGGTACAGGAAGATGGAAAGGCTGGAAAAGGACTGATTATGGAAGACTTTAAAAACCAAATTTTATATTTGGTTCTGGAGGTAATAGGGAGCCATTGGAGCTTATTGAATGTGATGTGTTTGTATGTGTGTTTGTATGTGTGTGTGTGTGTGTGTGTGTGTGTGTGTGTGTGTTTGCGTGTTAAATGATCAGTCTGAGATTTAAGATCATTTTGACAGTTACCTGGATAATGGATTAGAGTGGCGTGAGACTTGAGGCAGGAAGGCTGAACAGAAGATTATTGAAGTAGTCCATACAAGACGTGATGAGGGCCTGAACCAGAGTGGTGATGGTTTCAGAGAAGAGAAAGTTTATATAAGAGAGATATTAGAACTTGGAACTACATTGAAAATAGGGTAGGAGTGATTTCAGAAAAAGTGAGAAATTAAAAATAACAACTAGATTATGAACCTGGTGACTGAATAAATTTCTACCCTAGTAATAGGTAAGTTAAGAAGAAGGAAGGGTATTTTGGGGGGAAATTAAAAGTTCAGTTTTGGATATATTGAGTTTAATATGGCTAGGAGACATCTAGTTCAAGAGATCTTAGGTAGTTAGAGATATGAGACAGGTCAGTGGAGGGGTTAGGGTTGGATAAATAGATCTGAGGATCATCAATATAGAAATGATAATTGAATCCATGGGAACTAATGAGCTTTAGGGGGAAAAAGAGGTCTTAGGAATACCAAAGTCTTGTGACCAACATTCAAGTTAGATATGGATGATAGCTTTAGTGTTGACATTGTTCTCCTTATTCCAAGTCTCTCAACTCACCAATCCATCCTTCTTCACACCTGACCTTAGAGAAAACAGAACTCACTATGGTCAAGAATATTGAAGGAAAAACAACTTTATACGGATTATAAAGGATCATTAAGATTCCTAATGAAAAGAAGAAAGAAAGGGAATTCTAATTGGTGAAGACAGCTTGAGGAAAGACAGAGAAAGAGTTTTAAACCCTCTCTCCCTTGTTCCCAATACCAACTTATATTTCCATACCTCCCAGCGTTCCTTATTCAGTTCACTTAATATCCCTCTTATTTCCAGATAAACATTTAATCCTACCCCACTCCTTCAGATTCACACCAGGGCATGTTATATAGGTTAGCTCACTCTCTCATTTTGTTTTAGTGCTTCCTTTAAAAGAGAAATATGATAAAGCCAGGAATAGACTTTGACATTCTGGGCCCAGGAAATCTGGGCATGAACATGAGGAGATTATTAACATAACAAACCATATTTCTACAAATGTGTATTGAGGGACTTTTAAGATCCTGTATGGGAGCTATACAATTTATGGCTTGGTAACTACATTACTGGGTTATTAAGTAACTGACATGTGAACGAGAGTTTCAAAGATAATACTGCAACTATGATTGTTTTATGAATTCAGGGGAGTATTCATTAAATATTTAGAACTTTCAATGGTAGTTTATTGCACTTTAAATGTACAAATTACAGACAGGTTATTTTATCCTTCTCTTTGGCAATTTCATTGTTAAGTGTTTACCATGTGTTTGCTAAAAGAAAGATTCATAAATGTTGGAATTTTCCCTCACTGATTAAAAGAAAACAAATCCTGGACTGAACAATTGAATTTTGACTTTAAAATACTCTTACCTAAGGATTATAGATTTAGAGCCAGAAGAAGTTATCTAATCCAACCCAAGGAGAGAAGTGAATTTCTCAGGGTTACTCATGTTATACCTAGGAGAGGGTGGATTTGATTCAGATTCATTGAATTTGTATCTGAACTTGGTTACTTACTCTCTTTATGACTGGAGAAAATTACTGAACTTTTCTGAGTCATAGTTTTCTTCAGCTGTAAAAGAAAGGAGGTAGTACTAGATGAAAGTCTAAAGTTCCTTTCAGTTCTAGAGATCAATGATCCTCATCCTCCAATGACTCTTTCTTTTGCAGAATGACATCAGTGAGATTATTCCTTGGACTGGCTTAGGTCATGAACTCTTTGCTCTTAGATTTATTATGGTTCAAGGACCAAAAGTATTTCTCATCTATTGGTAAATCTGATGATGATCCTTTCTGCACTGAACAGGTCTTAAAACAGCAGACATATAGCATGTCACCAGTCTGAAAATTCAATTAAATAAATTCAATAAACAGTTATTAAATACCTACTATGTGATAGACATGATGCTATGTGGATACAAATAAGAAAAAAAGAAAGTCCTTCCCCTAAAGGAGCTTACTATTTAATGAAAGATATTGGAGAATTGCCTGGAAACCCAATAAAGGAAGACTTTAAGAGGAGTTTATTGCTTTCTCTTCTAAACCTCCAATCAGAAGGGAGTGACAACTGAGGGAATTGAGAAGATGCTGAGTATCAGAAATGAATAAATTTGATGGTGATGAAATTGCAGGTGGTCAATTTATCTTTTCTTGTATGTGTTTTAGCTTTTGCAAGGCAATAGGGTTTAAGTGACTTGCCCAAGGTAACACAGGCAATTATTTAATATCTGAACTCAGGTCCTCCTGACTACAGGGCCGGTGCTCTATCCACTGCACCACCTAACTGGCCTATATTGGTGAATTTATCTTAAAGGAGATATGTTGTTATGATGCTTCATGAAGTTGAAAAAAACAAGGTCACTGATGGAAAATGGAGGACATCTCCAAAATAGGGACATCTTGGAATGAACTCTTATAGTCTATATAACCAATGCTATACAGTCTGGTAGGACTTTTTTGAAGGATTCTAGTATTTGCCTAGTAAAGAAGTAAACATATTTCAGCAGGACACTCACATATCTTTATTCATGTTTAACCCTCCATCTTCCAATGTTAGGCTTTTCTCTTTCCATTCACAATGAACATAATGCTTCCTAATATGAAAAATAAAGGGAAACTTGAGAAGACCTAGAAAAACTTATGAAAAGTGAAGTAAGCAGACAAAGAAATCACTACATAGAGTGACTACAATAATATAAATAAGAAGGAAAACAACAGGAGATAATTACCATGCTTGTCCCAAGCAGATCTCTAAGGACTACACCTTTTTTTTTTTCATTAGGTTTTTGCAAGGCAAATGGGTTAAGTGGCTTGCCCAAAGCCACACAGCTAGGTAATTATTAAGTGTCTGAGACTGGATTTGAACCCAGGTACTCCTGACTCCAAGGCCAGTGCTTTAACCACTATGACACCTAGCCGCCCCTTGTTTTGCCACATAGCTGCCCCTACCCCTCTTCTTTTTAAAGGTGGGAGACTATGGTATGGAACTGCAAAAATACTGCAATTGAGGAGGACTCAATTGATTCATTAGTTAGTGTTCCTGATCTTTTGCCTTCCTTTTTCTTCTTTATGATAATTATGATGCTTTGGGTGGGTCAGGGGGAGAAATGAACTAGGAAATAGAGGCAATATAAAAACAAAAATTATCATTTTTTTTAAATTTAAAAAGTTCCCATTACATTCACCTTTGAAAATTCACATAGGTTTCCTACTAAAAACATCTAACTCCTAAAATCAATTGGATTCTGGGATTTTCTACTCCTGTGAGTTGGAGAATTAGCAAAGCTTAATGAAAAGAGTTTGTGCAAGAAGGTACCACAACAAGCTCTAGACTCTATGCTAATAATTCCCCCTCATGTATGACTTCACTTTGGTCTTCTTCAAAGCTGAGCATCCTTACCTATGGTGAGATACTTGAAGGCAGAAATTTCTCTGTCTCAGTCTCTCTGTCTCTCTGTCACTGTCTGTCTGTCTGTCTGTCTCTGTGTGTGGGGTTGTCTTCATCTCTCTACTTCTCTGTCTCTGCCTTTGCCTCTTTCTCTTCCTCTATCTTCCTCCCTCCTTCGTATCTTTGTATCACCAGTACCCTTTATCTTTCATAGTGTTGACAAATAATAATGCTTGCCAAATATGTTACATTTCCTATAGATATAGAAAGTGTATTGGGTTAGAGACCTAAAGTTAAATTACATTTTATTTATAGTTTGGGTGTGGGTTAGATGATCTCACACAGGTTATTTTAGGTATTAGATTGGCTACCCTATGTTTTTTCAAGGGCCTTGAATTTCACATAAGTTATACTCTGGTATACTAAAGTGATCAGGAGAGATCTCTCTTCTTTTCTTGCCTTAGGCCATCCATACATTGCAAAGACATTTATCAAGTGATGTCAGAGATCCTTGGATTCAAATTATGCCTTGGTTATTTATAATTTATTTATTATGACACCCACATACACACACACACACACACGCACACACGCACACATATAACTTAAAGAAGTATCTCTAATCTCCATGGGCCTTAATTGCCTCATCTTCTAAATGAGGGAATTGGATTAGATAGTTTCTGAGAATGAATGCTTTTCAAAAATTTTATTTCTTTTATCCCTAGTATTACATCTCCCTCTGCAAAACTCTGAAATTTACTTTCTAATTTTTATCAGTGTATAAAATCCTACATGATGCTGCTTTTAACTGCAATTGAAGGTATCTTGAGATTCCCAGTGAACACAAATGATGATGATTAAATTTCAGTTATAGACCTCTGACATCCATTCCAATCAATACTATGGTAGCTTCCATGATTAACAATATTATGGAGTTTCATCTACTGCAAACTCTTTAGTAAGTGCTAGGGGAGAGTTTGGTACCTTCTAGAATATCCTCTAAGAAGCACTCCTACAAGGAGAGACCTAATGGGAAGCTTAGCTACAAAGTCTATTTTGAGAGTTTATATAATGTTAGAGTAAAAAACTACTTCTGGGACAAATTTGGCAGGGAGAGAAAGGTTTTCATCTGGGAAAGGATTACTGAGCCCTGAAATGTGATGAGCAGAGAGAGAACCTCTTTCAGAAATGCATTTCCGTTCTGACAACAATGATATCTAGTCTAACAAAGTCAGAGCATTCTGACTTGCCCAGCTTAGATGCTCAAAAAAAATAGAAAAAAAGGAAAATTGCCTAAAGAGTGGTGCTTCGTTAGAATGCCTTTAAACATGTCTTTCATTCCAATATATTGAATATAATGTAGTTCTTTTATAAGGAGAAAGATATTCTTTCTGTAACTGTCTACCCCTGCTGTCATATATCTTTAATACAATTTGAGAGAATATGCCATATTATGGAGATGAAAAACAGAAAATAATGAGGGGTACATAATTCCCTTCATTCATTTCTGTAAGGAAGAATAGAAAATTTTCTAAAAGGAGGGAGAAAAGAAAAAAAACACCTGCCAATTTCCCCCAGTCACTTCCTGGTGGAAGTAAAGAACCACTGTAATTTTCTAAATTGTTGATTTCAGTGCAAGGTAACAGAGAATATTTGCAGAGTTCAGAATATTTCTCATGGGAAGAGGGCTGTAATATACTGGATTATAGGACTGGAAAGAGAAGGGATCTTCATGGGGATGTAGTTCATACACTACACTTCACTTTACAACTGAGGAGAGATAAAGTACAGGTATTAACAGTGCCAGAATTTGAACCTAATCATCTGATGACTAATTTATCACTCTTTTCACAACACCAGGCTGACTTTGTAGCCCAACTTTTGGGGACTCTGGGTCTTGCGGGGAAATAAAAGCATTAAATCATATCTCTGGCTTTTGTTATTCATGAGCCCTTTGATCCAGTGTTAGCTGGCCCCCAATTAAATAATCCCAGGTTAGAAATCTAAATATTGCTATTTTCAAAGCTATATAGCTACTGATTTTGTAGCAGGCAGCATTTTATATTATCTGTTCACAGGATTGTTAGCTTGAGAAAGCCCCCTTGTTTCCTCACTCATGGCTTTCTGACCAACATCCCTTCTTTTAAAAAAAAATTATTTATTTAAGGCAATGGGGTTAAGTGACTTGCCCAAGGTCACACAACTAGGCAATTATTAAGTATCTGAGGCCACATTTGAATTCAGGTCCTCCTGACTCCAGGGTCAGTGTTCTATCCACTGTATCACCTGGTTGCCCCCATCATTCCTTCTTGACTACAATGCCCCCATCTTTGTTTTCAGCTGTAAGGAATTTCAGTTATGAATAAGTGGATGAAGGTTCAGAATCAGAGCAGTCTGTCCTAGGACTACATTGCCACACTTCTATCTACACAATCAGCTTCATTCTGCTAATATTTAACATCTTCTCCCCAACCATTTTTTTAACTTATTAATGATCCACCCATTTAACACTGATCAAGTTCCAACAAGGTCCTGAACTGTTGGGCAAAAAACCTATTCTCCAGGAAATCTGTGAGCCAGCATTCCCTTGCAAGACACACATATCAGAGACTGCTGATCTTGCTTCCTTAATGGATCGTAATTCACTCTGATAGCTATGATTTTTGACATTAAGGGATCTGGTTCAGATCATAAATGGTATACAAATCAACTCTTATAGATTAAATGTTGCCACAGTCCATAACTGCTAAATGAGGGTCATGATTTCAGGCTAGCTAATAGACTCTAATACAGTAAATGATTTTTATGGAACAGAGTACAAGTCATTCATTATAAGTGTGAAATTTTAAATTGCCTTGAAGAAGAAAAGCAAGATGTGAACAACCATACCATCTGCTTGTTTAGGAAGGGTGAATTGGGAAATTCTTGCTGACTCTGGCTGTGGGGGATGGGGGAATGGGTGGTTATGAGGGCAAGGTTAAATGGCTGAAAGTTAGCCTTGGAGTCTATAATACAATCTATGTTCCCTGACCCTAATATACAATATGGCTGAAGGGGTTGAGGGGGGGCAGGGGGGTTGTGATAGTAGTTGGGAAGTAAGGAGAGAGTTCACAGAGTATTCAATTCAATTCAATAAACATTTATTATGCATCAATTATGTGCCAAGCTCTAAAGAGACAGAGACCAAAATAAATCAGTTCTTACTCTCAAAGAGCTTATATTTATGAGTAGGGGAGAGGAACACAATTTGTATATGTCTGAATGATTAATATCAAAGATTGAAGCAGGTTGATCTCAATGGGATAGCAGAGTGTAGGATTTGCAGGCATAACCTTTAGGTTTGAATTCCAAGATAGTTACTTATTGTGTAATCTATTTGGGCCTCAATTTCCTCATCTGTAAAATGCAGGGGGCGAGGATGGCATGAACTCATTGATAAGCTAAGGTTCCTCCAACTATAAAGCTATAATTCTATGAATCTCCCAATCATTTTTTCTAATTGATTCCAACAAGAAGGGATGAGGCCAAGGGCATAAGTGCAAATTGCCCTAGCGGATCACTTAGTAATATTAGAGATGGGAAGAAAAGAGATCAAAAGAGGAGAAGAAAAGAGAGAAGGGAAAAGGATAAAAGAGAAGAGGAAGGGAAAAGGGAGAAGAGGGAGAAGAAAGAAGTAAGGACAAGGGAGAGTTGATTCCCAGTCACAAACTATCCTTAATTCTGCCTTAGTGTCTTACAAAGAGGCAGTGTGTACAGTGAGACACACCCTAATCTGAGAGACAGGAGATCTATGTTTTACTTTTGACTTTATCATTAATTTGCTATATGGATTTAGTTGGACAGCGAAGATGGATAAGCATTCCTTAAAAAAGGCTCAGGAAAGCCCTCACACTAGAGGTGCTAGTCCTGAGGTGTGAGTGTGGGGTTAGAGAGAAGGATGTACAAAAGTAAGTCTAGAGGAGAGAGTGAGGCTGATGACTTTGGCCAACTCAGTCTCACATAGCTAATTCATGTACAAGTCAATATATCTCCTATATTGTCACTGGTCCTCTTTGGAAATGAAGTACAAATAACATATGAAGGGAAGAGCCTTTCCTTCTCTCAGTCTCAGTGTCCTTAATAATAATAATAATATGCTTGAGGCTTTCTAAATTCCCTTTCAGTTTTAATGAGGTATTTTATAAAAATGGAATCCTTTTTTACAGCTGCAAAATAGGTGTGCTAAGTAAGAGAATATAATCCAAACATGGTGGACTACTAAACTCTACCCCCCCATCTCATCTTTTCTATTTCTATTTCTTGTTGCATTCATTCAGGTTCTTTCTCCCAGGTCTGGAACACATTCTCTGCTGACCTTTGCCTACTAAAATTCTTTCTGCCAACATAGTATCATAGGATTTAGAGCTAGAAGGGAATTTAAAGCTCCTCTAGATCAAAACTCCCATTGTTTAGAAGAAGAAACTGAGGCCCAAAAGAGCTTAAGGGATTTCCATAAGTCCAAATAGGTAGTGAGTGGTTGAGCCCTTCATATCCCAGAGTTCAAATCCAGTACCTTAGTATAGCAAGCCAGACCCAATGCCCTGCCATCTTCTCTATGAAATCCTCCCTGATACCTGACAGAGAAAAATGACTCTATGCAGGTTTTTCAAGGGTACTCTTCACTGCCTGGGTCTCCTATCATATGCTTTTTAATTTGTCCTCATTTGATATTCCTTCTGAAAGAGTGAACACTTCTTGAAGTCAGGACAAAGCTGATTTGTCATCTTTGGTCCTTAGTATCCAGTGACCTCTCACAAGGTCAGTTTTTAAAAAAATGCTGGTTGAATTGAATTGTTGAAAATATGTCTTAGAATAGGACAGATAGTTGATAGTTGATACAGTGGATAGAGTATTGGACCTGTAGTCAGGAGAGTCCTCTTACTGAGTTTAAATTTGGCTTCAGACACTTATAAGTTGTATGAGCTAGAAAAGAAAATGGCAAAACACTCTAATTTCTTTGTGTCTTTGCCAAGAAATCCAAAAGAGGTCATGAAGAACTGGACAAGATAGAAAAAAAAACACTAAATAGCAGCCAAAAAGGGTTTACTATGAGCCTTAATTTTAAAATTTTGAAAAAGTCTTAGCACCTATCACTAGGATCTACATTATTATATTCAGAAGATAAAATTTGTGCTTTTGGCTTTTCTTGCTCTTTGTTTTACAGCCATTAGATGCCCTAAGAGATCTCTTTACCTACAAAAGTCTTACTTTCCAAATCTCTGAGAAAGACTTGACAAATTTCAACAACAAATAATTCAAGAAGTCTGAAGAGGGTTGCATAGTCAACTTAGTAAAATTTAGTAGTCCTTACAAAACTCAATGGTTTGAATATTTTAAGAAATAATTACATATGCAAAGCTCTTGAAAGCCTTGTCTCAGGAGAACATCAGTTAAGACTCAGATCTCCTGAAAAGACCTTCTGTGATTATGGAGGAATTTGTTATTGGACTTCTAATGAAACAAGACTCTGTAATGATCATCAAAAACAAAGAAAAATAAAAAAAAACTAAGGAGGAAATAATTCTAACCAGCTTCTATACTTAAGCAAACATGAAGAGATGAACACATTTTACCCAGGTTTGCAGCAGTGACCAATTTTACCATTTCCCAGATTCTTGATTGCTTAGAAAGGAAACTTTCTGTGCTAAGTTTCATGCAGGTGTGGAAGTTGTATTCATTTCCATTCAAGGTCCAAGAGAGGCAGAAAAAAGTGGACAAACATAGGAAGGCCAAATAATTGCATTGAGATCCTTGCCACCTTTGAAATAATGAATCCTAATGCTTCTTACTTTGTGACCACCAGATCCACTGGTTTTAGACTTCTCTGAACTATTCATTATGCCCTCTTTCCCCAGGAAACTCAACATTGGAAACTCTCATGCTGCCTCATGATTGAATCTAATTGGATCTCATATCTACTCAGTACCTTAAGACCCTCTGATTGGAGGGTAAGGACATAAGTTCCTGGGTTTCTATTTAAGGAAGGGCTCAGCACAGTCTTCTCCCCATCTGTCACCAGCTACCTTTTGGACTTTTTCATCATGTCCCTATAATGGGCATCTCCCCTCCCCCACCTTCTTCACCCCATTCATATCAAGAAGTCATGAGATCATATGCTGGCTTGACTGCTTACTCCCTTCGTAATAACTAGTACAGAACTTAGTTCATAATGCTTAATATATATGTCAATTTGACCTAAGTGAGAGAAGCAAAGGAAGAAGGGAACTAGATTCTGGGGAGTTACTCCCCAGGCAGCAGATTAACCCAATGTTGATAAAAGACCCAGCTGGTGAGTGGTCAGTTTTTATAACACTTCCTCCATTCATCTTGGCAACCATTTCTGAGTTTAGAGTCACCTCTTCTCAGGCATCCAGTTCAGCAATAATTAATACCCTGTCAGTAATTCCTTCACAAATATTGGGGGAAAGTGGAAGTGGAGCACACTGAATCTAAAGCTAGTTAAGAGCTCCAAGAGGTTTGTTCTGTAAAACAGAGACTCGGTTCCACTTCACTTAAACTTCCTCTGCCATCAATCATTTCTTCTGGAACAGTGTCACAAGAGGAACATGCCTTCTTAATACAGGCAATGATTAAGTACCTGAATGGCAGAGCCTATGTCATTGGGAGTTTGGGGGGTTTGCTGAAAACATGCTTAATGAATATCCCTTTATTCTATCCCAGGAGTCAGAAAATTCTTTAGTTCTGATTCCACAAGTAGGGTCCAGTAATATTCACTTTGGAAGAAGGAGGAGGCTTTGGAAGAAAAGAGATGGGAGGGGGAAATTAAGGAGGAGGGTGTTAAAGAAGAGGAAAGGGATAGGAACAAATGAAAGAAGAGAAAAGGAAGAAGGGGGGGGGAGAGAGAGAGAGAGAGAGAGAGAGAGAGAGAGAGAGAGAGAGAGAGAGAGAGAGAGAGAGAGAGAGATCAGGGAAAATTAAAAGAAGTGAAGGAAGAAATAAAATGTGAGAATGAAATAAATAGGAAAAGAGGAAAGAAATAGGAAAGGAAGACAGTTATAGAAGAAAAGAGAAAGAGGAGAGAAAGGAAGAATTGGAATAGAGCAAAGGTTAAAAAGTAGGAAAATGAGGAGGAAGAATGAGAGATAGGAAGGGAGAAAAGGAATAAAGGAATAAAATATAGGGTGTGTATATATATATATATATATATATATATATATATATATATATATATGTTAAAAAGAAAAGTCATTAACAACGGTCTTTGGTCCTCACTAACACTTGCATCAAACTTTCCCTACTTTATTTTTAAACTAGAATTATAGGTTTAAGAACTAGAAATAATCTTAAAGATAATGTTGTAAATCTGGTTTCTTCATTTTACAGATGAGGAACTGAGGCAAGCAAAATTAAATGACTTGCCCAAGGTCATACAACTAATAATGGCTGAAACCAGATTTGAACTCCGGGGGATGAATCTTCCTGATTCCAGGCAAAACACTATCCACAGCTCCACTGAGCTGCCAATATCTACAAATACATAGTCAGAGAATTCTTTAGTTCTGATGTCACAAGGTCCAGTAATATTCACTTTGGATGTGGAGGAAGACAGTTGGGGGGGGGGGGGGATTAAGGAGGGAGAAAAGGAGAGGAAAGGCTTTTTGTTCAGTGGTTTTTGTTACTGTTTGGGCCAGGGGAAAGGCTGACAATTTTCAATTCAAGATTTAGGGAAGAGATAAAATTCTCTATTTCAGCTTGAGATATCCATAGCAATCCAAGTAAAAATGTCAGGGTTGAATGTATGGAGAGGGGAGTTTACCAACAGAAATTGCCCCCAGAATTTACTTCAAAAGGTTCTAGAATCTTGAGTTAACAAGTGTTTTTAAATGCTCAGACATTACAATATCAATCAGGAAGACCAGTTTTGTCCATAAGCCAGGTGATAGAAAGAACTCTATCACTAAGGGTAATTCAAACAAGAAAGTCCACTTCAACTGAAATCATTCCATGCCGCCCCATTATGCCACTGCCTTTGAAAAATAAAAAGACCACACAGATCATGTTCTAATTTTTAGAATTATAGATCTTTCCATAGATCTTGTTTTATCTTCCCTGTTAGACTTGGAATTTCTTGAGGACAGGATTGTTGTGATAGCGCCTCTTAAAGGAATGAAGAGCTAGCCAGGGAGAAAGGAACTTGCTTCTTCAGTAATTTTGTGAGGTTGAGGAGGCCCTTCAGCTTCTCTGAACTTCTGCTTCATTCTTTTTTTTTTGGCAAGGCAATGGGATTAAGTGACTTGCCCAAGGTCATACAACTAGGTAATTATTAAGTGTCTGAGGCTGTTTCAGAACTCAGGTCCTCCTGATTCCAGGGCAGTATTCTATCCACTGCTAGATGTAGCTGCTCTACTTAGTTCTTTTATAAAGGAGGTTCCATAATATCTACCCTGTCTACTTCATTAGGTTGTTATGAGGAAAATACTTTGTCAATCTTAAACACTATATAAATGAAAGCTACCATCTCATCTTACTCAGTTTTTAATCTACCACAACATATAATGTTGTGACCTACATATAGCAGTTATTAAATGCATGGGCCTCAATTTAAATTAAATTTAGAAGTTATTCTGAGTCCCCCTCAGATTTTACACTCCCTCTTACTCATTATTGACAGGAATTTTCCCATAGAAACCTCAGAACAAAAGTCTGTGGGAACCCATGGGTCCCTAAAATATTGTGGAAAAGGCAGATGAGGCAAACCAGAGATCAGCAAGATGATGGCATTGAAGGATGGGATGGGTGAGGAGGAAACTTGAAGTCAAGCTGCCAGAGCCAACAAAGAGCATTCCCCATGGCAGAGAAGGCGGAAGGAGGCTCTCAGAACAAAACATGCCCAGCTATGCTTGTGAAACCAGTCTTCCGGCTCTAATGACGTTTACAAAGCACTTGAGCTTCTCTCTGGTGGGTTAGTGCTGTCGCCAGCATCCTCAGATGGAATGTGGAGTGAGGCTCTGCCTAAAGGAGGCTCTCAGGATGTCTCTGGTGGAACTGGACTGAGCAGACTTGGGCACCATCTCCCTGGCCAGCTATTGCAGCTTGCTTCAAATAATCAATCAAATGCCTGGTGAGCTGAGGGAAGAGGAGGGAGAAGACTTCAGCAGAAAATCATTGTTTCACATTTACATTTCTCCTCCTCTTTCCTCCTCTCCCTCCTCTTTTCTCCATCCTTACAGATGGTGAGTCCCCAGAGGAGGGGTTGTGAATAGAGAAAATATTTACAATATTAGTTAGAGATACTTTAGCTTTAGGACTGGAGGAGGAGAATGCAGGAGTACCACTTTTGTAAACCAGTTGAAATAGTAGTTAAAAGGACAGAAACAATTACTTTCCCAGGGAAATTGGCCAAGACCATTGGCAGGGTGTGAAGTGCATGATCAAAACCAATAGCCTTCACTGTGAAAAATGCACTTTTATACTTTCTCTGTCTTCATCTCTGTTCCTGTCTTTGTGCTTCTTACCCACCTCTCTCTCTCTCTCTCTCTCTCTCTCTCTCTCTCTCTCTCTCTCTCTCTCTTTCTTTTCTCTCTGTCTCTGTTTATTTTTCTCTATCTATGTCTGTCTCTCTCTTAAATATAATGAGTGTTGAGGCAACATGGTAGAGAAGGACAGCTTTAGAATTAGGGACTAGGTTCAAAACCCAGTTCTGTTTGTTGCTCTACTTACATCTGAATGATTTTTGGGCAAAATCACTTAATTTCTGGACCTGAGATTCTTCATGTATAAAATAACCACTGTGCCACTGGAGCATGTGGCCATTGTAATCTCTTCAAATATTAAATCTATGGTCCAACCAAAACAATATGCTATAAGAGAGGTGACATAGAGGGCAAGAAAGTAAGAAGAGCTAAACTCAAGCCTTGCTCTGGACCCTATTAGCTATGTGACCATGGGAAAGTCACTTAACCACTTTGAGTAATCACTTAATCTTAAGATGACTCCCCAAAATTATATGTTTCAAATAAGTCAGAAAGCTCTCTCAGTACTGTCACAAGGAGAAATGTAAATTGATGGATGCAGTACAGGTTAGTACTGGATCAGATGACCTTACTATGAACAAGGCACATCTTTCCCTTCTTGTCCTCTTCTGTTCCTCTTCCCTTTGCCAAATAATTATATGCTTTAAAGACCGACTTTGAATTCAGACAAGGAAAAGCAAAGTAATATCTCACTGTTCCTTGATAAACATGAAAAACATTTATTGGGAGTATATATGGCCTAATGAGCTCTACCTGAGAGATTCAGAGATCTAGCCCATCTGCTCAAAGGAGACTGATGTTTCCTTAAAGGGATAGAATTAATATTTTAAAATGAGTTAACGATAACACAGATAAACTTGTGGACTTTTACATGTCTAATGTTTGGTGATTTTATACATAAGTGGCAAAAGATATCAATGTAGAAGTAGTAGATCTTATACAATTTTAGAAGGAGAAATCACTTATAAAGCATTCAGAGTTGGAAGAATCTCCTGAAGTTGAGTTCAATCTATACCTCTTCAAGAATTCCTTCTCCCATAAACCAACCTGCTTGAAGATCTCCAGACTTATAACCTATAAAATGAGTCTATCCTACCTTTAGAGAGCATAAATTTCAACCTCATTCTCCATAAGATTCAGGCAAAAATCTTTCCACCAATGACATCAAATCATCAATGACTGGGGTATTACGAAGTGGCTGATAAAGAGTTAAGAACTGAACAACAAAGGAAGATTTCTCATCTATCTCAGCAAGAATTAGTGAACATGACAGTTTGAGGGGGAATAATAATCAGGAGATATTCTCAATCTATACATAAAGTTAATGATATAATGAACTTATGAAATAGCCCACTCACTCATAAAGTAGAGAGATTTTGAAATCCCATTCATTGCCATCAAGTATTGATTTAGATTGTTTTTAAGGAATTATTTGTTGAATGAGGACAGAAATACTTCAAAATGAGAAATTAGGAATAAATACTTGCTTCTTCCATTGGCAAAAGTAGATGAGAAGCTTTTGGCTAGAAAAAGAATAGTAGTAACTTAAGACCTACCACTTTAAAATGATCTAAACAGTCCAATTTTAAAGTAGCAATACATCAAACGTTTCTTGGTTTTATGGGCTCAAAGAGGGTTTAATATTCTCTTCCCCAACCCCTTTCCTTTTGCACTTTAAGGGAATTTAAAGTTTTTTTCCCCACTTGATACATTTCTGCAAACTTGTGGAACTCTAGTTAAAATATTAGTATAAATATATAGAGAGCCCCAATCCTTCTGCTCTTATGTATTGAGGGCAGGGGTCAGGGTACAAAAGGCACACACAGTTATTTCAGCTGCCCAATGCTACTCTCCACGCTCTGTTAAGCATAGCAACAATTAGGCCCAGTATGACTGCATATTCAAGAATGCAATGGGCAAAAAAATAAAGATTTTTAAAAAAGCAAATCTATCTGTAAGGTAACATTCTCTTAAATTGGAAAAGAAAATTCAATGCATGTGGAAGGGAAAATGAAAAATTTAAATTTAAAAAGAAAAAAGAAAAGCAGAATCAAAAACTGTTTATCATTGTGATGCTTTGAGGTTTTAAAACCAATAAAAATTATAGTTGAATTTCAAGGTGTTGCATTCTGATGCTCTTTCCACATAACATACAAATGACATGAACTGCTGGGAGTTTAATTTAGAAGCAGGATGGAGGCCTGGGCATAAGTGTTTGTGTTAGTATGTTTTTTTGGGGGGTAGGGTGACAGTACGTGTCATTCACTGATGCATGAAGACTATTTTCGGACTCTGATTGGACGTACTCTATTTTAGAGTTTAACAAGTTTTCCAAGAAGACCTTCAGCTGGACTGCATATGATTCCCTGCTATTTTTAATATAAATGCAATGTTTTTAAATCCATCGACAGTGTCCTAAACCAGATTTGGTCCTAAGCAGCTGTGCTGAAATTGTAAAATCTCACCCTTGTGTCTGGTTCCACATCTGGTAACTCACAGCTAACAGTTACAACTTTCGTATAGTAATTAAATGTTTTCTTTAAAAAGGGAGGGGGGGAGGAACCCAGCAATCATATATGGCAGAATACATTATTAAGAGAGTATTTTGATTCACAACAACAACAGGCAAAAAGAATTCAGTGAGAATTTTATAGGTAGTTGGGCACTAGCAGCTACTTTTTTTTTTCTAAAGGTGTTGATCAAAATAAGCACATGTTAAAGAAAAGTAAAGGCAGCTTGTAACTGGGGTGGATATTGAGTAACATTAAGCTACCATAATTACTAGTCAGGCGAATGTCTACTCTTTGATGTCAACTGTAGACTTTCCTTTTTGTCTCTGAAAGGAAGAAACTTCAAAAGCTTTAATTTCAGGACAATAAAGTACTCACATTAATATAGGTACCAACTTTAACTGCACTTAAGCTGGCTCAGGAAGTTTTCTAGCACATGATTTGTTAGGATGGGAGAAAAAATTTAAATGTTACTAGAGGTCCTTTTATATGTAAAATACTTAAGTAATATCCACCATTCTTTCTGGAAATTTGTACTAATAAACAACACTTTCTGGAAATACTCTAAATAAATCCTATAGAATCATCCATCAATCCTTTGATGAAAAATAGTGACTAGAGAAGATATATAAACATGTTGAAGGGTATGACATTCTTATGGTAAACCTTGACAACCTGAAATAATAGCAATTGCTAATATTCCTTTTGTATTTTACATTATGCAAAGTGCTTTACATAATATTTCCTTATTTTATCTTTACAATGATGAGGTGTGGGTGGTATTAATGTCACCATTTTATAGATGAAGAAAGGAGGGTTGAGTGATGGAATGACTTGCCTTGGGGCACACAGCAAATATCTGAGGTAGGGTTTGAACTCTGGTCTTCCTGACTCCAAGTCTAGGACTCTGGGTCACCTGGCTAAAGCAAAGATGATCCAAAGTAAAACTGGGTTATGGAAGTTTGTATTGAGCCTTTCACTATTTTAGGAGTTCTGTTTAACAACAATATGCCAGATGTATAGGTCTTTAGATGCAGTTCCTCTAACAATGCATTTGGGGTATCGGAATGCAAAGTGGTAAGGAAAGAGAAGGCAAAGGGGCTGCTTAATAGTCTTGAGATGACTGGGATAAGTGTGGGCTGCATATAAAGAATTCTATCCTGGCTAGTCTTTTCAAACAACAGCCATGCATGCCACTACTTAGCTATGTGTAAAAGAATTGGTGACTATGTGGATTCCTTAAAACTCACTGATGCCTCATTAGAACTCCTGAAAATACCCCCCCCCCAGAGGTCTCTGTTGCCTGCCCATATTTTCTGTAGTTCTCTTTAGTTGTAGATCAAAGAAAGTCTTTGTTTTGTTGCATTCTCTTGGCCCTGAGTCCATCCAAAAGCTCTGGATTCTACATATCTGACACCCCACAGAACTGCTAAAGAGGGAGAATGACATAACACTTACAAGAAACAAAGTAATGATAATGATCATGACAATAAGGATAATAGGTAACATGTACATAGTAGTTACTATGTACCAAGTTCTGTACTATTAGCAGCTCCTATTCTTGAACTAAAAGTTTACAATTGTGTCGGCATGTTTAAGCATTTTTTTTAAAAAAGAAATTAGGGTTAAATTTGCCTCCAGTGAGATCCTACATTGATTCTTCAGGATTTCATGGAAGAGACCCTGTGTTCTCAAAAGCAAACTTCAAGCAGGAAAGTTTTTAGGATAATCTTGGCAATGAACTGTGTGTCATTTGTTAGAAGACTTGCCTAGAATAATAAGTTTATGGATGAATATTTTGTCCATAAAAATTCAGAGACCACTTACATACTAAATAAAGAGAGGTGCTTTTTGTGGAATTAATGAAGTGCCTCTCAAAGACCAAAATCAACATTTTTGAGATGTTAAAAGTGTTAAGAGGTAAAAAAATCAAGTATTGTCTAGGTTAAATTATTTTCTATAATCACCGTACAATAAGTATGAATCGAATTAACTGGAAATCCATTCTTATTGACTTGGACCTGACATCTTCCTTGGAAATTGGCAGAGAGGGGCAGGATTATCTGTATAAAAGGCTGGTGGTGTCACTTAGTTTAGCTACAAATTCTTCACTTTCACTTCTTAGAAATATTTTCCCCCTTGGTTTTTCCATTTCCTTCCATTGAAGGTTATGTCCCACTTTAAGGACAGGATGGGGGTGGTGAGTGGAATTCAGAAAGGGAGGGGAATAGACTAAAAACAATGAAAGTCACTTTAGAGCTATAAAAAGGTTGAATAGTATAAAGTCAAGTGTTCTCTTCCCGCCCCCAGTGAGTGGCTTGCTGTGATTCAGGACACTGAATAATGCATCTGCTTCCCCAGTTGTAGACATAAAATGATACTTGCTGACACTGTGTGTTGCAGAGCTCCCCTGAAAAGGTGTGGTATGAAGCAGAAATTTTTGTTGTTGATGTTACTTTTTTATATCCACACCATTTACAAACCATACCACACCACTTGCAGAGACTAGCAATGAGAAACACCTTATAAACTGAAGAGGTAAAGCAACCACAACAATAAAATTTAAGATTAACTGGGAGGATGTTCTAAACTAAGGTTGGTTGTCCCAGCAGCTTTAAAGGACAAAACCTATAGAGTTCCCTGATTTGTTGCAGGGTGTGGGGTTGAGTTGTGAATAGTTTAATTAAGACTGGAAGACTTTGGAGCGGGGGGGGGGGGGATGACCTGTATAATGGGAATATACTGGACTGGGAATCAGAAAAATTGAGTTGGAAACCTGTCTTCAGGATGTATCAGCTATTTGACCTTGAGCAAATAACAGAATTGTTTGTGCCTCAGATTCATCATAAGTAATAAGATGGAATTATATTCATGACTTCTCAGCTTTAAATCTAAATGGAGTAATGTAGTAGGAATAGTTTTCATTCAGGGATCTAAAGATTTGTGTTCATATTCTGTCTTTAACATTTATAGTGTAACTTTTGTTAAGTCATTTATCCTTCATAGAATTCAGTTTTCTCATCTGTAAAATGGAACCAGATGATCTATAATGATCATTTCAGTTCTATATCAATATTTACAAGATTCTATTATTGGCTATGTGACTTTGGCCAAATTACTTCACTCAGAGCTCATAGTTTTTTCTCTTGTCTGTAAAATGAATAATGGTTGTTCAGGTAATCCTTCTAAGGATAGTTTCAAGGAAAAGCCTCTGAGAACTGAAAAGTCATTTAGAAAGGTCAACTATTGACAGTAGTACAAAAACCCTCTTATCCAAAACACTGCCCAGTGAAGAATAGTAGAGAAAGAGCACCTAACCTATTATAGCAGGTTAGTTGATTGCACAGGATTTTCATCAAGTTTGCCTAAAACTTTGCCCTCCACAGTCCATCCTAGCACAATGTCCAAAATGAAGCACCACATTGAACAGTCTTGTGGCTAATCAGGGAAACACAATCAGGACATTCTCAGACAACTCACCCCATTTGGATGACCAGTTATTTGTGAACAGTCCTATATGTTGCCCCCCGCAATTGTCAGCCATTTGGGATAAAGAAAAAGTCACTGTGGGGGAAAAACCCCAACTTTTGAGCAGCTCTTTCATTGCAACAGAGTATAGAACCAGCTGTCTGAAGACAATAGGCCTGGAGCACTTTCTCTCTCTCTCTCTCTCTCTCTCTCTCTCTCTCTCTCTCTCTCTCTCTCTGATAGCAAACATTAACCACTGGTCTGCAACTGGACCACCTGCAATGTGTTAGTCATTAAAAAAGGTCACCATTACTGAGCATTTTAAACTGTGAATAGCTTCAGATTAAATTAGGTGTAAAAAAAGTCATTTCCTCTCTGTGATAAACTAAAACACCTGCAGCCCAGCTCAAGTTTACCAGGAGACACCAGCCCCCCCAATACACACCATTTGGAAACCCAGGAGAGCATGGTTTTGTCAGCTATCTCTCTCTTACCTCAATTATTTAGATTTTCCAAGTTGTGTGATTATATGCACAGTTCCTTAGGAGGACTACAGGCTATTTTATGCTTGGGTAGGCATACATCACAACTTTCATTTACATATGCCTCACTGAGGATTCTTCATGAGGCCTCCTAGAGCTGTTTCTCTTTTCCTTCCTGCTATACTGAATATCATTTTGGTCTGATCCAATCCAGTATTCCACATCTGTCCACAGCTGTGCCAATTGCAAAACCTTATGAACACAGATGATCTATCTTAGGATCATCTCTTGTAGACCTTATAAATGATCTTTCCAAACTCCAGAACAGTATTGTAGAGAAAAATAAGAAAAGAGGAATGACTTGCCTAATGCCATTCAAATAAGTATTTGCAGAGCTGAGATTTGAATACAAGTCCTCAATTCTTTCCTTAATACTACAAGGTGATTTTTTGTTTCTAAATGGTCAACTAGAGAACCCTGTTGTGCACTGAGAATTTTGCTGGGAAGCATCTGGTTCATGTGTTAAAACAAAGATCTCACAACTTGCACTTAAGGCATCTCCATATATACATGTATATTTATGTTTAGAAATATACACCTGAATATGAATACACATGTGCATGCATTTATACAATATATGTATGCATGTTTTATATTTGTGCATATATATGCATATATATGTACATATTCTGCCAAATGCATTGGTCTACTCATAGGCTCAGCATGTATCATGCATTCCTATTTTTGCTGCTTCCTTAATGTTGTTCATCTCCATTTTGCCTTCTTTGCCTCCCATACTCTCAATGATTTCATTCCTACCAAAGGCTGAATTTATTAGGAAGCTCTTATTGAAACCAGTAATCTGCTCCTTTCCAATTTTTATAGCATTTAGTGTCTCTGGTCTCATTTGGCACTTGTTATAGACTATCTTTTTATAAGCATTTTTGCCTGTGATAGGATTTGTTCCCTCCCTACTCCCTTAATCCAAATTTAAAGACAGGGGCCATTGTTATGTTTCACATATAATTTCAGAAATAGAAGGGAATGCAGGAATTCATCAAATCTTTCTATGCCCCCAAATGTCAAGAACCCCAATCAGTAGCTATAAACCCCCAACATTTGTTCAATGTTTGATAAACTGAAGTTATACACATAATTAATCAATCAACACGTTAAGTACCTGCTATCTATGTCCAGCACAGGAAGGGGTGGCGAGGATGAAAAGATAAAAAATGAAAAAATCCTGTCTCCACAAAGTATACATTCCAAAGGTTGAGACAATATAGACAATGAGCAATCACTAATCAATAAGTATTTATTAAGTACAATATATGCCATATACTGTACTAGGAATAAAAGATTCAAAGAAAAGCCAAAATGTAAAGACACTTCCTGTCCTCAAGAAGCTTACACTCTCTTGCACATGTTTAGTTACATAAACACACACACACATACACACATACACACACACACACACACACACACACACAAACACACAAAACATCAGATATAAGGTAAACTTGACCAGGAGACTATTGTAGTTGAAGTAGTAGGAAAGACCTCACAAAGAAGTTTTTGCTTTCTTCATTCACAAAACTTTTTATCTGTGCCCAAATAGAAAAATGAACTAGTGAAACCCACATATAATACACTGAAATTACAATGATCAACCACGAAGGTGAATTAAAACTGAAGAAAGAATTTTGTTATGGGCATTCAAAGGCATTTTGCCCTAATGTTCTTGACCAATTCAGCAAATATTTTACTTATGGAGAAACAGATATACTTATTTTAGAGCTAAGAAAATGGACACACAAGATAAATAAAACGATTAAAGTCATATCTGTTAATTTAGGAGACAATATTATAGATGAAGCTGGAAGAGATCTCAGAGTGCATCTATTACAAACTTTAACTTTACAGATCAAAAAACTGAGGTTCAAAGAAGAAAGGTGATAGTATAAAAGGCAAAATCTCAACTTGAGTCTCCCTAACTTCAAAATGAGACCAGGTCAATCAGAATCTAAAGGCAACATTCTGTATAGTGTCATGCTGCCCCTTAAATCTGAGCTCTGCTGCTTTATTATCCAAGTGGCCTTATTCTAATATCTATTTGATTGATGGAAATACTTAAGAATAAGTCATTCCTCTAGCTAATGGATAGTCTTCAAAAGAATAAACTGTTAAATATTAACAAATATAAAACATTATTCTCAAAATCACTAATAAAAAAATTAAATGAAAGCAATTCTGAGCCAAATTCAGCAAATTGGTTAAGACAAAAGATAGGAATCATTAATATTGAAAGCACTTTGGGAAATGAACATATTAATATAATGTTTGTAGAAATGTAATTTGGAATTATAGGATCAAAGAATTAGAACTAGAAATAGACCTTTGAAGACATTGAGTAGAGTTAAACCTTCAAGTCCTTTCCCTTTAAACCAGAGATCCTACAGCTAGAAATGCTCCAATGAGGGATAATTTTTTAAAAGGGCCTTTATAATAAAAATATTTATCAAAAACTTTTTGTAACAGAAAATAATTGGAAAAAATGATGCCTATTGATTGTTGGGCTAAATAAGATGTGGAACATGAATGTAATGGATTATTATTTAGCTTTAAAAAACAATAAAGACTATAGAGAATAAGAGACAAAAGAACAGATGCAAAATAAACAGAGTAGATGAAAACAATATATATGTATCTATCAATAACATAGACAATATATAACATAGATACAGAATATATATAGCATATATGCAATACATATATAATTATTGTAGAAGTATTTAATACCATATTTGAATGTTTATACGTGTGTATGTATAATTATACTAATAACTGTATAAATGAATAGAACAACAAAAATAATCAAAACTAAGTGCTACTAAATTATAATGAACAAACTTGATATAAAAGAGGAGATTTGAGAGGCCTCTAAGCCCATTTTTTAAATTTATTTTCTTTTTTTCACCCATTTATTTGTAGGCATCTGTGTTTGTATGTTCTGGGTTGTATATAATATTGGGCTTTTCCTATGTGTTGATTAGTTTTGCTAAACTGTTTTCCCACTTTTTGACTTTGTGGGTTGAAAGGAGGAATGATACATTGGAAAATACAAGTGATATATAAATAAAAGATAGCAATTAAAATTTATTTAAGCAGATAGTAATAATCTCTATGGTGCCAGCTCAGCATACCAATTCTCCTCATAAAGAATAGATGTAAGTTGGTGAAAGTGAAATATTAAAACTTTCCTATTATTTAGTGCATGAGAGGAAAGGTACATATTGTAAATACCTTTTAGAATTAGTTCTAGGAGGGACTATTCCAACTCTAATTTGAGGTTGAGGAAACTGAAGTCTGCATCAAGTAAGTGACTTGTCACTTAAGTCACAAAGTTAATGATCAAAGCAGGATTCAAACCTATGTTTTCTTTTGAAAGACCTAGCTATGTGACTGCATAAATCAAAATATGAGCTATTAATCTTAACATTGTATTTCCTGTTTTCCAAGCTTACAAACATCAGAAGGAATAACACTTAAGCTCACATAGCTTCCAAAAGTCTTAGAGGGATGAAGTATTGTGAATAGGAAAGAAAATTGGAAAGAAAACTGGATTTGAAATAGAAGGAATTGGATTCTGTCATTTATTACTTATATGACTGGGCAAATTGCTTCACTTCCACAGGTCTCATCTACAAATTAGGGAGTTGGAGTATGGTCTTTTAAGGTTCTTTCTAGCTTTAAATCTATGATCTTCTAAAATGCATTACAACTCTACATCTGTGATCCTATGTCTACATAAAAGACCAATATCTTATTCCATTCCTTTGTCTCACTACTTACGCATCATTTCCACCAGGTGCTGGTAAGAGTTATATAGTCTTAGGGAGAGAAAAGTAGTAATAATTTCTTTTCTCTTTTTCAAGATCAAGTCTGTTCATTATGAAAAGTGACTTTAATCAGTTCTTTAAGAAATGTGTAAGAATGTCCTTTAAAGGCAGTACGATGAACTCACAAGGCAATGTTTAATTTGATGGAAAGTTTCAAGAAGGAAAGAAAAAAATATCAGAAGAAAATTATATGACATAAGTAGACCTAATAGCTTCAGTTTCAAAATTAGCTTATAGAGGCAGTATTTCTTACCAAGATTTAGATTTACTTCTAGATTTAGTGGCTATATTCCATATAAGCTATGAAGTAGCCAAATGCTTACACATTTCCTATTCCCAGCTATTATCAATCATTTAATTTTATAACTTTTTTCCAGGTTTAGTTTCTCAATTTGTCTTTTTTTTAATTGGTTATAAAATTGGAAGTCGGTCTGTGAACAGAAGGAACCATGTTAATGTGAGAACCACCTCCCCCTTTCTTAGTGTCAGTTCAAATTAGAGCATGAAACTGTGGGCACTTTGCTTCTGTTCCAACAGGCTCACTTTGGGAGAGCCCCTCTTTGGATTGTGGCTGGAGCTGTCATCGCCACTCACTATTCATTTCTCAACTCCCAGGTTCCATGACTGGGTCCATCCCAGCTGCTCTGTGGGGAGCAAAAGCCTGGAGAAAAATAATGTAACTGAAGAAATAGTGCCTTCAGTATATGGAGTACATTGGCAGTGAGGGGAAGAACCCAGGGAAATGAAGATCAATTGTGAGTATAATAATGAAGCCAAATATTTCAAGATTCAAGTTAAAGTATTAAAAAATGGAGAAATGAATGAATGACTACAAAATTTCATAATTTCAGGCAGAATTTGAATCCAAGGAATATTACTTCAATAGTCTCTCCCTCTCCCCTTCTTGGTATTGTAAACCCAAATAGCAAAACCACAAATAACTAGAGCCCTCACTCTCTTAGGAAATTGTACTGGAATGTTGATGAAAAGGACTCCTACTCCAAGGATTTTTCCACTGGACTTTGGACTCATGTAGACTAGTTTCCCTTTCTTCATATCCACAGCACGTAGTAGATTGTCTAGCACTTGCTTGATGATTGACTGACTTATACCTAGAATTCCCACATTAAAGGCTCTCTGTGGTTAAGACATTATGAATCCCATTAAAATGCAAATTTCATCTCAGAAGCTAACCACCTGAACCCCAACTAGTTTCTCAGACTAACTGTAATTAATTAATAAATTCCAAGAGCCTTAAAGGAATGAGGAAAATATGATGGAAAAATAATCCAGAATCCGGGGCAAGAATACCATTTTAAGAAAAGAATTAATCCAATGTAGGACCACTGAGGATCAGAAAAATCTCATGGGGGGCCTAAAGAAATAAGGGGCACAGAAAAGAGGAAGAAGGCAGAGGATTATAAAGACAAACTTTTCTGGTTCAAAACTTGGTCAGTCACTGGAAATAGCTATAAAATGAGAAGGTTGGACCAGATTTACACTAAAATCAGGTAGATGGGTTTTCACCTTTTACTTAGAAAGGAAAGCTCTTTAGAGGGCACTTTTCTTTAATCATTAAGAAATCTATGCTCCTTCAGAGGAGCTCAAAAGGTCATATAGGCTACTTCTCTGTCACCAGGTATGTGAAGGTCCAAACCAGAGATTTTCCTAAATGGAACACTTGTGTAGCCAGAGATTATCTGCATTGGTTACAAAACATACAGTCATAATATGGTACTCAGAGCACCAGAATGAGAACTGAAAGAAATGATTTCATACCCAAGTCTACATGTCTAGCTATGGTCCAGCTTTAAATTTTGCTATTATAAGTTATAGCTGGATTGTGGACTGCCTCAGTATAAAGATTTCTAAAGATGATGTGATCTGAAATCCTTCATGAAATGTGAGTGTGTGTGTGAAAGCAAGGAGAGAAGATTGAGAGAGACACAGAGAAGAGAGAGAGAGAGAGAGAGAGAGAGAGAGAGAGAGAGAGAGAGAGAGAGAGAGAGAGGAGAAGAAGAAGAAGAAGAAGAAGAAGAAGAAGAAGAAGAAGAAGAAGAAGAAAGAAAAAGCAAGAGGTACAGTGAATATAAAATCAATGTAAGAGTCAGACAAACCTAGATTCAAGTTCTGCCTCATACCCAATGACCTTGTGATCCTAAGCAAGTCCCTTAATAAATCAATGCTACCACTACTACTATTATCACTATTTCTACTGCTGCTGCTGCTGCTGCTACTATTAATATTTTTAGAAAATATCTAAGTAGAGAAGGAGTTGACTATTTTTGATTTGTGTAGGGACCTGGGAATTTACTCACAGGAATGGTAGTATATATATATATATATATATATATATATATATATATATATATATATATATATATATATGTAGGCATATATACACATGTGCTTAAACATGTATATAAAGGAATTACTATTAATATAACATATTTCTACATTATTTCACAAGGTATTTGATAGTTCAGGAATATGAGTTTTTGTCCCCTTTTATAGATAATAAAGTTGAAGACCCAGAAACCTGAAGGAATTTCTTCAGAATCTGAGAGCTAAGAAATTTCAGAGCAATTATTTGAACCTAGGTTTTCTAATTGTAAGTTATATTCTTCTACTACAAACATGGTCCATATATGTTTTTGGCCAAGAAGACAGTGTGGGAACACATATAAGACAAAAACAAAAATAAAAACTCAAATAGTCTTCAAAATCCAGTCCTAAGATTCCTTGCTTAGGTTAGATCAGCTAGCAATATAAGTCCCATTTCTGGGATGAAATTCTGGAAGATGGAATATGAAGATGCCTAGGCAACAAGTCCTGGCCAATATTCTGAATTCTTCTTGACACCTGCCAAAGGGCAGGAATGGCTTTGTTTCTCTTGCTTCCTCTATTTCTAGATCTCCTATCCATTCCTCTGTCCTTTTAATGGCTTTTTACCCTCTGCTATGGAAAATTTGGAGCCCCTTAATTGCATTAAAATAAACATTTCAATTTATTATTTTTTCATTTGTCAAAGTCCAGGGATCCTAGAACTCCTCCCCTCCAGCTCTTTCAAATAAAATTTGCAGAACAGAATCAGTCCCTCTGAGCATTCTATCAGGATTTGTATTTTCTATCCCCCCTTTATGTGTGTCCTGACCCTGACTAGGTGCCTCCGGAGTCTTTTAAATTTATTGAATAAGATGTACTGTGCACCACTAACCTCTCATACAGGCCTCCTACTATTTCAGCCCGGGGTCTGTGTTTTTCTTTACTCAGGACTTTTTTTAAGCTCTTATTTTATTCTAAGCTTTTAGAATATTGTGCTGACCTGTGTGTGCACATTTGTTTTTACTACTTAATAGCTTTTAATGTTTTGATTTTTAACACTGAACAGTGGTTAAAAAGCAACTTTGTATCATTATCTTTCCCTTTTTGCACTGAAATATACTTTTTAAAACATATTTCTCTTGAGAAAATTGTTTTTGCATTTTCATTTCTACTACTACCTATTTTGTGTCCTTAGACAACCCATCCCCTAAATTCCTTTAAGGAGACATTTATGTCAAAAATCAACTCTACTTAAAAAAAAAAAAAAACAAAGAATCATCTATTTATAAAGTAAAAGGAGAATCTAAGACCTTCTATTAGACAGCAAAACTGAAGAAGATGTCTCTTTATGAGTGCCTGATAACTCTTGCTTGAAGCTATCTGGGAAAAGTAAACCCACATCCCCTGAAATAGCTCAATCTACTTTGAATAGTACAAATTGCTAGGAATCATATTTTTTTTGCATTTCTCAAATATAAACCTAATCTCTGAACTTTTATATCCATTCCCCTTAGTTCTACTCTCTGGGAATAACAATTTTCCACTAAAAGTTCCAAGTTAGATCTACCTTCTCCCTTCCTGACACTCCACCTACCACACATGAAATGATATAATGATAGGTATACAGATGCCTCCACCTCTTTTTCCTTTTTAAAACAATTGAACATTAATCAATCAATAAACAATTATTAAGTACCTAATATATACAAAATACACAAAGAAGCAAAAGATAACCCCTAAAAATAAGAAAGCTAGCCCCTGCCCTAAAGGAGTCTAATTCCCTGTTCTTTCAATTGATAGTATATGGCATGACCTCGAGTCTCTTCATCATCTTAATTGCCTTTTTTCTAGTCATTCTTTGAGTTATCAATGTCTTTCCTAAAATGTGCAGACCTGAACTGAATACTCCAAAAGTGATGTGCTATCTGATTAGGACTGTAGCCAGTCCATTAACTCCCTAGGCCTGAGACCTTAATAATCTTAACAGTGATACAAAAATTATCTTATTTGGAGTTCGAGTAACCCTTTGAGATAGGTCACTATTATTATCCCCATTTTTATAGATGAAGAAACAGAAGCTAAGAGATATTATATGACTTTCCAGTAGTCACACAGCTAGTAGGTATATGAGGTAGAATTAGAATCCAGGTCTTCTTAACCCCAGGTTTAAAATATTGTCACGTTGCCTCCTCTGATGCAATCCAAGATCACATTAATCCATAGTATTCATCCTGGGATAGAGCAGCAGACTTTCAATCCAGTTCTCCAGAAGAGACAGTGCTTGCTATTAATAAAAGAGAAAGGGAGAGGGGGGAGGAGAGGGAGAGAGAGAAAAAAGAAAAAAGAAAACAAAGAAAGAAAAAAAGAGAGAAAGAGAGAAGGAAGAGACCTTATTGATAGCAAATACTTAATTCATTTTTAAAGACTTACTATATTTTGGACCCTATGCTTATTATTGTGGGATATTGGAAGTTAAATTAGTGAGGCAGCTAAGTGGTTTTAGTGGAGAGAATGCTGGACTTGGAATCAGGAAGACCTGAGTTCTAATCCTGCCTTAGATTTCACCTCTCTCAGTCTCTTCAAATTTGTAAAATGAGTATAGAAATAATATTATTTCACAGGACTGTTGTAAGGATAAAAAAAACGTTAATAAGGCTTAAAACTGAACTTAAAATTTTAGGAAACCCTGAATACATAAGGCATTTTGCAATGTTATTAACATGCTTTTTATTATTATAAGAACTGCCCCACCCCCCAACATCTAGTTGTAGCAAATTATCTAATAGTAATTGCAGGGGACACCAAATGTAAGTTGTTACTATAGATGACAAACATCTCTACAATCTACCAGTGAACAGGCTTGATAGATCTCAGTGTCATCAGAGAATGTCTGATTTTTTATTCTTTGTCATGCTTCACCCTTCTCCCAAGATAGAGAAGGAAAATAGTGAAACACAATACATTTGAATGCCCCCTTTTTATTGACCATAAGCATTTCCATATATACCTTATCTGTCCAGGATATATTAGGTATTCAAGCCTGTTTAATTCTTCATTAGAATAATAATGGAAATAGTCACTAACAATAATGCAATATTTCAAATACTTTCAAATCCAATACACAAAAGCCTCTAAATCCAAGCTTTCTCACTATTATGATTGCATAATAAAGAAATGAAACAATTGTAGTCAATAGCCTAGGGGATAGAAAACATTGAAAATTGTCCATAAAAATATACAAAATGAATTAATATTATTGTGGAAAAGTCTAACCTTTCCAAATATACAGATATACACATAGACATATATGTATATATAAATATGTATTTATAAATACACATAAAACACATATATGAAAATCTATCATTTATCCATCTATTTATCTATCCCTCCTAAGATTTAAGGCAAAAAGTTACTCCTAGGTTTTCATTTTCTTTCAATCTTCATTTCCAAGGAGGAAATGGTTTCAACCAAGCTGAGTGCCTTTCTCATTTTCTCTTTCCCCTTTATGCACTAGTACTATTTATTTAAAGCATTATTTTATTGCAGCATTTTCTTTTTAACATAATTCTTTCCAAACATATGTCTTTTTTCTCCCTACCAATAATTGCAACAAAGATTCAAAAATAAAGAGAAAAAAATAGTTTAGCAAAATTAACTAATCCATTGATCATGTCTATAGCCATAGTTACCCAAATCAACAATGAAGGGAGGAAGTCATACATCCTTGATCTTAGGGAATTTGGAAAATTCTGAAAACTCCCTTTTCTCTAACTTTCCATGAAATATCACCTTCCCTTCAGGCAAAGAACAAAAAAAATCAAACCAAAGTAAATTTATTTTGGCAAGTGATGAGTGAGTTATGAGCAGAGAGCACTTTGGTTAAAAATCCAGAGAAGAAATTCAGGCTAGTGCCACACATTCCATCTCAATTAGAACCTCATCAAAATGTGTGGTCTCTAAATGTAGAGCCAAATGAGATTAACTGATTGAACATGCTTGCATTCTGGTTACATACTTGTTTAAGTGGTTGCTGCTTACCACTTAATTTTATTCTATAAAACCCCCAAGAAATCAAGTATAATATTACTCGCAAATGAGGAGCATTAGCTCAGAAAAAATATTTCACTTAGTATTTTACTTTTTAAAAATAATTATTCAATATTTAGGTATGGATTGAGTCAAGTCAGTAATTTTTGTAGAGCCACCAGCAGTGTCAGTAACTCTTGAGGAGACAGGGGAAAAAACTGATAAGATTATTGAGGGCTGATTACAATATTTGATAGTACTTGAAGAATAGTATAACTAGACAATCTTAATTTCCCAGATAGTTAAAAAAGAAACTTGGAATTGAGATCAGGAAGACCTGAGTTCAAATGCAAACATTTGCTTCCTTTGTAAATGTGGGTAAATCACTTAATCTCCCCCAGATTCTATTTCCTCATCACAAAAATTGAAGGAGATGAATTTCATGACTTCTAAGATCCATTGTAGTTCTAAACAGTTGATGCTATGACATATAATCATATAACTGAACCATCCATTGAAAAATCATATTCCAGTAATGTAGAAGGATGATTCTAGGACCTTATCGTGAGACCTGATCTCAAGTTATAGCTCAGATACTGAGTGATCTTTGATAAATTACTTCTCTTTGGAATTCTAAAACTTTAGAGCTAGAAAGGACATTAAAAGTCATCTAATTTTAACTTATCCTTTTATAAATGAGATCCAGAGAAGGGAAATGGTTTACCCCAACTCAAACAGCATAATGGTAATCAAGTTGGGAGTACCAGTAATCACAATTTTATTGTCTTTTGAGGTTTGCAAAGCACTTTCTTCTTTTAATCCCCATGAAGTGGACAGTTCTAATATTTTTAACATTTTGTTGATTTTCTCCAATTTATCTTGTGTATAACTTACTTATACATAGTTTGCATGTTGTCTTCCCCCATATACTATGAACTCCTTGAAAGCAAGAACTGTCTACCATTATTTCTTTGTATCCTTAGCATTTAGCACACTGCCTAACACATAAAAGGTACTTAATAAATGTTTACTGACTGACCAACAATTTACAAATAAGAGAATTGAGCTTCAATACGTCAAAAAATAAAAGTAGCTGATTTTCTGGCTAAATATACTAGAGCAAACAGTTGACTGTTTAAATGTTTATATCACATATTACAAGTATGATTATATTTCTAGAATTCCCAAGGGGAAGTAGGTACTATGGGTCCATTTAACAGAAGAGGAAATTCAAGTTCAGAAAAATTAAGTGACTTGCCCAAAGACACATAGATAGTGGTTTTGGAGCTGGAATTAACATTGGAGTCTACTAACTCTAAGTCCAATGACAACCACAAATCTAGTTTTCTTTCTATTATACCAGTTTGTCTCTCCATGATATTAAGTGACTAGATCAAGGTCATACACATGACAATCATTTGTCAGTGATGGGATTTAACCTCAAGCTTCTTTGACTCCATGTTCTTTCATCCATGACTTCCTCATCTATATAACCAGGTAATTTGCGGTAGATAATCTCTCAAATATTTCCACCTTCCGATTTCAATCTTTCACTCATATTGATTTCATTTCAAACTTTCTACTGTATAGATTACAAACCGCTCTACAACTTTATAGATAACATTCAAGAGTTGATAAAATCAAAAAAAAATATCTATCATTCTATGGCCAAGTCAGTGATGACCTTCTCTGAAAAGTGCTAGATTGGTTATTGGGCAAAAAAATATATAATCTGTTCTTTCATCTTGATAATCCACTTCAGAGTTTGTAGCTTTCCAGACTATAGGCTCAATTTCATATCACATTGTGGCAATGGTGGGGAGACTATTAGATAGCTAAATAGGAAATTCTATGAAAAGCACTGATTTACCTAGTCCTTTATAGAAGTCCCTTGGGTTTTATTTCTAAATTTCTTCCTCTTTTCTATTTGCTTAAACATATTATCAGACAATATTTGTTCAGGTACCCAGGTCAGTCTAAGAGCTCCCAGGATTTGTCCTGCTGAACTCAAATTATTCATTTATTAAATGCTAGTCAAAATTTGAATGAATCACCCAGATTGTCCATAATACCATATTGATGCAGATGAATATATGTTCAAAGCAACCAAGATATAATGAGGCATCAAAACTAAGACTTAAAAAGGAGACTCCCTTCTTTCTATAAGGCAGTTCAAGGAAAATGATCATGGGTCCATCTTAAGTCATTCCAAACCATAACCTCTCAGAACCTCATCCTCCCTGATAATCAAGCCAGAGGTGAGGGAATGTGGGGTTAACTATCTGCTGTTCCAGGATTTTGATCCCAGAATTCAAATTTATGGCCTGAAGCATGAGAGTGAAGCATCAGGCCCAGGGAGAGAGCTGAACACACAAGATATGCAGCGCTAGGTCATGCTTGTCTGACATCCGAAACGGACCCTCTTAGAAAATGTCATGAAATTCATGACCAACTGTCATAGGTTCCAAAGAAGAAAAAAAAAGTCAATTCCTCCATTTCCCCCCATTCTATCTGAAAACAACCTCCTCTTATGCTTTTTAGGTGAGTGTTCCTGTTCCCTACCTTATTATGCCATCACCACCATCACTATATTACTATTTTTTATCCTTCATTTCATTTCCCCCCTTTCAAATATTGGTATTTTATACTCTCTTCTCCTGCAACAGTGACTATAGTTCAATTATGCTCTTGCATATGTCAGGTATAGTACAGACTAATTTAATCTTCATTACACATTGCCATATTGCAATTATACATGCTCTCAGAGTGTTAACACATATTTAAACCTGTTATTCCTTTGTCACTGATATACAAAGAGGTACCTGAAAAGAAGCAGATGTCATAATTACACGCTTATTCAGCTCATTTTAAACTAAGTCTCAAAGTAAATTGCAGATGAGCCAGGCATGTCTTGAAATTAATGTAGTGATAGGACACTAATGCTGCGATTCATTATGGTTTGTCAATGTGCCCTACTTCTGGAATGTGTGATAAAATTATATTAATACTGTGCGCTAATGAGATTAATGAATTTGAACATGCAAGAGAAGAATAGGCCCCTTTGTTCAAGTATTGAAAAAATAACATATAGGTAATTAAAAAGAATTAATCAAACCGTGTACAACCTCATTTATATTAAATTAATTTGTCTGGTTTCATTTCTAATAATTAATCACTCTTTGCAAATTATAAAGCACTTCCAGGCTGACTGAAACACTACAGTAGGAGTTGAGATCTAGAATATTTAGAGCTATCAAGGTGGTCCCTGCGGGTTCGTATTAATTAAGGTTTAACAGTTTGGAAAATTGTAGCAATATTTTATGATTCATGTAATTAAACTCTGTAACAAAATGTCACAACTGCTAGTTACTTCTGCGCCTGTGATTTATATCTTCCCCCGATTTCGAAGGAAGCTGCAGAAATGAAATGTTCTCAGACATGCAGACAATCAAAGTGGAAACCAGCCAGTTGGGTGGAGAAGGCAGGGTTTTGCTCTGGCAGGGTTTGCATTTCCGCCCTCCAAATCAACTGTTGGGGTATGCAAATCAAAATAATTCATATTAAGTAGCATATGGTAGAAACTTCTCTTGTGTTTCCAGATATACACACTAGTGATAAATACAGAAGTGAGGGTGGGCCTTGAAACCCTAAAGTCCCTTCTGCCTGAGTATGCTAACAGACCTGAGGGAGTAATGTTACCAGCTACCTTAGTGGGAGATTCCCTGAATCCCAATGACAACTACATTTTCCATCCTCAGTGTTGGTACATATAGAGGAAAAGAAGGCTGCTCATTCCCTTTTGGTGTCCAACTTCACCTAACTCACACCTGTGGCTCCAAGTAGCTGCCACACTCTAATAAATCATCTCAACAGACATGGTAAAACCAGGTTGAGGGTAACTGATGGGTTTCCAACCCATTAATGATGTAAGGGGATGCATGCTTGAAGCTTGTGGTTTAATGGGCAGATGAGAGCAAATTTTTTTTTTTCTAATGGCCACAAAGGCAACTAAATCAGGAGTTGTGGAGTGCCTAGAATTTGGTAAGCATTATATATGCCTAGGTCAAGCTATGCATCCTAGCTCATCAAAGTTACCTTGACTTTTATCCTACTGCTGGACTTCAGTGACTCAGGAAGACAGAGTAAAGCTGATGACTTTACACAGTGCTGCCTCACTTAAACCCAATTCATTGAGAGAGTCAAGATATCTTCTTTGAAAAAGAAAGATGAACAGCAGCAACTATTATTTAGGCATGTTTTTCCTGGTAGAATGGAAGATCTTTGAGAACAGAGACTTTTTTTTATTTTGGGCTTTGTAATCCCAGCACATAGTTATGTACAGCTGTTCTTGGCTGTCACTTGACATTTGTTAAATATTTATCATGTTCCAAGCTCTGCCCTAAACACTGAGGATGCAAGGATAAGTAAAAGAGTTGCTGCCTGAATAGAGCACCAGCCCTGGAGTCAGGAGTACCTGAGTTCAAATCTGGCCTCAGACACTTAATAATTACCTAGCTGTGTGGCCTTGGGCAAGCCACTTAACCCCATTGCCTTGCAAAAAAACTTAAAAAAAAAAGAAAAGAATAGAAAAAGAGCTTCTGCCCTCAAGAAATTTACATTCTAAAATGGGAGGGGCAACTTGCTAATAATTAGATGCATTCAAGATTTATACAGCATTGGTGGATCTTCTATCTAGTTGAGGGGACTGAAAAGTCTTCAAAAAATATGACTTGATTCTTAAAAAAAAAATCAGTGACCCAAAACCCAAAAAAGGCTTGGTAAAGGGACAGAGAATGCAGGGGTAGGTGGGGGGGGCACAGTGTAGGAAAAAGGCAAAGATGTGATGCAGAGATAATAAATGGAATGTCACAGTCGAGGAATCATTTAGGTAGTTGGATTATATAGTTTGTGAGGTGGAATAAAGTGTAATAAGACTGGAAAGGTGGAAAGGTGCCAGAAAAGTTTTAAATGGATCCTAGAGGTCATGAGGACCTATGGGAACTCATTGAGCAGAGGAGTGACATGGATAATCTATTCTTTAGAAACAAATCACCTTGACAGTTTGAGTGAAGGGTGGAATAGAATAGGGAGAGACTTGAGGCAGGGAGACTGGTTTGAAGGTTGTTGCAGTAGTCCAAGTGACAAATAATGAAGAGCTGAACTAGACTGGTAAGGAGAGAAATGAGCACATGAAAAAGACATGTTGATTGTAAAAATGTCAAAATTTGCAATAGTTTGGATATGTAGAGTGAGTAAGTGTAAGGATGACAAAAGGTTAAAGGTCTGGATGCCTGAATGATAGTGGCATCCTAGATAGTGGTAAGGAAATTCAGAAGTGGGTAGGTTTTGGGGGAAAGATAATGATTTCTGTTTTGAACCTATAAGGTTGAAAATTTCAATAGGATATTAGATTCAAAATGTCCAAAACAGTTCAGACTGTTTGACTGTAACTGAGGAGAGTGCCTATGGCTGACTATACTTATAGAAATCATCTGTATAGAGAGGATAATTGAAGCAATGGAGGCTGATGATGTATGATTATAACATGTGATAACACAGAACTTAAGGAGAGGAAAGCCTAGGACAGAATCTTGGAAAACATTCATGGTTACTGAGCAATACCTGAATGGAGAAAAAGCAATGGAGACTGAGAAGGAATAATCTAATACCAAAAGAATCCAACACAGAACCAAAAGAAACCAACTCAAGAAAACCTATGGAGTTGAGATTGTCAGTGAAAAGATGATGGTCAGCAATGTCAAATACTTTGTTGCAAAAAGATCAAGGATAAGGATCTGAAAAAATTCATTAGATTTGGCTATAGAGGTCATTTATAACATTAAAGAAGGTAGTTTTATTTGAATTATGAGGTTAGGCGTCAGATTACAGAGTTTAGAAGAGAAGTGGAAACATAAGGTAGAAAGATTTCTCAGGGAGTTTTTCCATGAAAGGTTAAGTTACATTTGATATTTTTCCAGGACTTATAGCCTGAAATGTCCAATAATTAATTGATTATTTGGGACTGAAGCTCAAGAAGAGACTGAGGCTATATAGGACTGAGTTCTCTGCATGGAAATATTAATTAAACCTAGGGGAGCTGATGAGATCAATTGGAGAGAAAAGAAGAAGACCCTCAATAGAGCCTTTGGAAAGACCCAATGTTAGGTAATATGGTATGGATAAAGGGCCAATAACCTAAAAAAAGGAATAATTAGATAGGCAAACCCTGGGAGATTAGGTTAATGAAACATTAGAAAAGAGAGAATTTGTAGAAGGAAAAAATGGTCAGTACTGTCAAATGTATCAAAAATATTGATAAGGAAGAGGTCATAGACAACCTTGGAATGAGAATTTAAATAAAAATGAATGAGTGAAGAAGAGTTGGAGGCAGTGAGTGTGATCATTTGTTTCTAGAAGGTTGACTGAGAAAGAGAGGAGAGATATAGAATGATAGCTTGAGTCTAGTAAAATATGTTTTAAGGATAGGGGAGACTTTGTCATGTTTGAAGACAGTAAGGTGGAAATCAGTAGAGAGATTGAAATGCAGAGAGGGATCATTATTGAGATTATAATCTATTAGAGAGTACTAGAGGGTTTAGGATCAAATATAAATGTAAAGATTTGGCTTAGGTAAGAAGGGACTCTTCATTGTTAGGGGAAGATGTTATGAGGGAATAATTCAGATTGATTCAAACTACCCATGTTTTCTGCAATGTCAAATTCCTATGGCCTCCATTCCTTTGAAACTCTAATCCTATGGTCCACCATTAAAATTCTTACAGGATCAGAATCTCAGAGTTAGAGGGCATCTCAAAGCACAGCTAGTTCAATTCGAACTTGAATGAGAATTCCTTTTAAAATATACTACCTAGGGGTTGGCTAGGTGGCTGCTAGGTGGCGTAGTGGATAAAGCACTGGCCCTGGAGTCAGGAGTACCTGGATGTGTGGCCTTGGGCAAGCCACTTAACCCCGTTTGCCTTGCAAAACTATAAATAAATAAAATAAAATAAAATATACTACCCCATTCCTTTAACCTTTACTTGATATCTTTTCAATATTCCCCAAATACTTTTCACTCTGAGATCTAAATGAATCTTTGCAACCTCTTTCTAGCACTTTTAGATCTGTTCTTTGGCCAAGGACTGAGGTCTTTGCATGGAAATATTAATTAAACCTAGGGGAGCTGATGAGATCAATTGCTAGTAGGGAGAGAAAAGAAGAAGACCCTCAATAGATCCTTTGGAAAGACCCAAAGTTAGGGAATATGGTATGGTATTCCTCTGGACAGCATACTTCACCTTCATTCCCCTTGCATATGATAATCCTTCAACTCCCTGAAGACAGCTATCATCTACTCCTTAAATCATATCTCTGTAAGTTGTATCTCTGTCTGTCACTCAGTCTCTGTCCCTTTCTGTCTCTTTATGCCTCTCTGTCTGACTCTTTCTCTACTCCACCCTCCTTGCTGCTCTAAATAGTGCAAGTTTCTTTAATCAATTTTCATGACTTCTTTCTACTTACATAGCCTTCACTATAGCTCAAAGTCTCATCACTTTTTTATCCGGACAGTTATAATAGTCATCTAATCCATCTCTTGCCTTCATCCTATACCAATCCATACTACATACAGCTACCAAAGAGATTTTCCTAAAGTGCAAGTCATTTCTCTACTCAATAAACTTCAATGACATTTTATCCCTAGGTATTATGTATTTGGTGTTAAAAATAATTTTATTGATTTTTTTTTTACTTCATGATAAATTTTTCCAATGATCCTTTTCCAGTCCCTCTCAGAGAATAATTCTATATAAGAATTTATATTTTTAAAAGCCAAAAAATAAAAAGTAAAATCAGTAAAACTAATCAATATATTGTAAAAGTCTGAATCTAAGTGCAGTATATTAATTTTTTTCATTTACATTGTTGTAGTCATTGTCTTCTTATTCATCTGCCATCTGTTCATATAGAACTTTCCATGTTGCTCCATATCCATTATAGTCATCATTTCTTAGAGTAGAGCAATATTATATTGCATTTGTGCACTGCAATTTATTCTTATGAACATCTACTTTGTTTTTATTTTTTTCTATAACAAACTAGATAGATAGATAGAGAGAGAGAGAGAGAGGAATGATTTTTCTTCCTTTTTCAATGTACTTCATGAGATTCATTTGCCTTTTAAATCCTTGCCTTACTGTTCCTTATGTATCCTAAAATCCAGTAAAACTGCCTCATATTTTGTTTTTTCTAATATGCGATATTTCCTTCTGTTTCCATACTTCACATTCATTTCCCATCCACTTATCTACCCAGGCCATCTTTCTATTTGCTATCACAGTTGCCCCACTTCTGTATTTTGCAGTTTCATCTTTGCACTAGATCTCCAGAATCCTTTGGGAAAATTTTTACATCCAAGCCTAAAACTTTTGCCTAGTACTCAGGTTTATAATTGGTGAGAGAGTGCAAAATTAGCTAGCTCGCTATATCTCTCATTGGTTCCAATCTGCAAACTATATTTAATCTATACATCTAACACAAGGATGCCATTTTTCCTTCTTTCTCCTCTGTACCTGCCATTTTCCACCTCTTGTTCTGGGAACACTACTCTAATTAACAATACTGTTCATTGTCATATGAATCAACTCATCATTCCTGTGATCCTTAAACCAGACTGTCTTCAATGGCCATCACTTTCCTAAATATTTCTTTCCCTATTAGAATATAAGTTCTTTGGGAAAAAAAAAACTATTACTTCTTATATCACCATTCCTAATGTTTAGCACGTTGCCTAAGGAACATAAATGCATAAGAAACTGATTGATTAATGTCTCTACTGAAGTTCTCATGCTTAAAATGCATTCTCTCCTCCTCCCTATTTATTAAAATTCCTATTTTCTGTCACAGTTCAAAGTGTCATTCCTATAAAAGATATTTCTGTTTCTACTACTTGTTGGTAACTATTCTCTACAAAGATTTATTATATTTCCTGAGTGTACATACATGTATACATATATACAAATGCATCTTTATATATATATATATATGTGTGTGTATATACATATATATCTATATAATTGTATTATATATGTGTATAATTATAGGAAAACATAACTATATATACATATGTGTATACATGAATATTTACACATATATACTTAAATGTGAACATTTTATCCTTTACTATTAGAATGTAAGTAATAAGAGCACAAAGACTGTCTTATTTTTGCCATTGTTTCCCTAAAAGTTTACATAGCTTCTGTTTCATAAAAGATGCTTATAGATTGAATTTTGGAGTAAGTTCTAGAATTTTGTCAAGAATCATTGACCTGGGGGGGTGGTGAGCAGAACCAAGATGGTGACAGGAGAACAGCCTTTCCTAGGAGCTCTCTCTAAAATATTTCAAAAACCTTAAAACTATGACTCTAACTAAATTTTTAAGAGACAGAACCCACAGAAAGATACAGTGAGGCTATTGTCCAGCTCAAGGTAACCTGGAAAATACTGGGAAGGCTCTGTTCCATGGGTTTGGAGGGGCAGCAGCTTGTCAGAGCCAAGGAGCTTCAGTGTTCCAGGAACAGCACCTAGGCCCATGAGAGCTCTGGCTACTGGCAGCAGAAGCAGTTTCCTGACCTGCCGCCCCAGGGAGTACCAAGCACAATTTGAAAGATGAGCAGGGAGACCTCTACCAGAGTGATCGCAAAGCCCAGGCCAGCATGGCTCTGCTCAGCATAGCCGCAGTGCAGCCCAGATCCCAGGAAACAGATCCCACAGGCCTGTGGAGATGCCCAACAGGGAGCCACCTGGCAGCTGCCTCCTGATTGCTCAGCCCTCAGAAGGTAAGGGAGTGAAAGGAGACTGTTGAGGACTGTCCTCTGTCCCTGGGACAAGACTCTGAGGCTTTGACCACATTCAGACCCTGGTTACCATATGGGCTCCCAAAGAGCAGGGACCTTCCTCATAGCCCCAGGGCAGAGGGGTGAGCTTTTGGTCATTCAGCAGACCAGGAGAGCAGTCTAAGCCTCCCATAAGATCTGGAAGGAACTCAGGTTCTTGCTCCAGTGTCCCAATAATACTCAAAAGATAAGGAAACACCCTAAACCAGGCACAGGCTGGGGAAATGAGTAAACAGAAAAAAAGGAAGCCAACCATAGACAATTACTTTGGTCCCATGGAGGATCAAAACACACACTCTGAAGATGAAAAAGTCCAAGCTTCTGCATCTAAAGACTCCAAGAAATATAAAAGTTGGGCTCAGGCTCAAAAAGATTTTGAAAATCAAGTAAGGGGGGTAGAGGAAAAATTGGGAAGAGAAATAAGAGAGATGCAGGAAAAACATGAAATTGAAGTCAGTAGCTTAGTCAAGGAGATCGAAAAAAATGCTGAAGAAGATAACATATTAAAAACCAGTTTGGGTCAAATTGATAAAACAGTTCAAAAAGTTATTGAGGAGAAGAATGTTTAAAAAGCAGAATTGACCAGATGGAAAAGGAGATAAGAAAGCTCCCTGAGGAAAACAAATCCTTCAAATGTAGAATGGCACTAAAGGAAGCTGATGACTTTGTGAGACATCAAGACACAATAATTCAACACTAAAAGAATGAAAACCTAGAAGAAAATGTGAAATATCTCACTGAAAACAAATAACTGACTTGGAAAACAGATCCAGAAGAAATAATTTACAAATTATTGGGACACCTGAAAGTCATGTTCAGGAAAAGAACCTTGATTTCATTTTTAAAGAATTTCTACAGGAAAATTGCCCTGATATCCTAGAAGAAGAGGGTAAAATAGAAATTGAGAGAATCCACCAATCTCCCACAGAAAGAGATCCAAAAAAAGGAACCTCCCAGGAATATTATAGCCATATTCCAGAACTCCCAAGTCAAAGACAAAATATTACAAGCAGCTGGAAGGAAACAATTCAAATATCATGGAGCTACAGTCAGGATTACACAGGATTTAGCAGCATCTACATTAAGGGCTCGTAGTTCTTAGAATAAATTAATCCAGAAGGCAAAAAACTTGGAATGCAACTGAGAATCAACTACCCAGAAAAACTGAATATCCTCTTCCAGGGGAAAAGATGAACTTTCTTTGTTGTTGTTGTTGTTGTTGTTTTTTATTAAGGATATTGTTTGAGTTTTACAATTTTCTCCCAATCTTGCTTCCCTCCCCCACCCCCACCCCACAGATAGCACTCCGTCAGTCTTTACTTTGTTTCCATGTTGTACTTTGATCCAAATTGGGTGTGATGAGAGAGAAATCATATCCTTAAAGAGAACAGAATTCTCAGAGGTGACCAGATCAGACAATAAGATATCTGGGTTTTTTTTCGAAATTAAAGGGAATAGTCCTTGTACTTTGTTCAAACTCCACAGCTCCTTATCTGGATACAGATGGTACTCTCCTTTGCAGACAGCCCAAAATTGTTCCCAATTGTTGCACTGATGGAATGAGCAAGTCCTTCAAGGTTGAACATCACTTCCATATTGCTGTTAGGGTGTACAGTGTTTTTCTAGTTCTGCTCATCTCCCTCAGCATCAGTTCATACAAATCCCTCCAGGTTTCCCTGAAATCCCATCCCTCCTGGTTTCTAATAGAACAATAGTGTTCCATGACATACATATACCACAGTTTGCTAAGCCATTCCCCAAATGAAGGACATTTACTGGATTTCCAATTCTTTGCCACCACCAACAGGGCTGCTATAAATATTTTTGTACAAGTAATGTTTTTACTCTTTTTCCTCATCCCTTCAGGGTATAGACCCAGTAGTGGTATTGCTGGGTCAAAGGGTATGCACATTTTTGTTGCCCTTTGGGCATAGTACCAAATAGCTCTCCAGAAGGGCTGGATGAGTTCACAGCTCCACCAACAGTGTAATAGTGTCCCAGATTTCCCACATCCCTTCCAACAATGATCATTATCCTTCCTGGTCATACTGGGCAATCTGAGAGGTGTGAGGTGGTACCTCAGAGAAGCTTTAATTTGCATTTCTCTAATAATTAATGATTTAGAGCATTTTTTCATATGGCTATGGATTGCTTTGATCTCCTCATCTGTAAATTGCCTTTGCATATCCTTTGACCATTTGTCAATTGGGGAATGGCTTTTTGTTTTAAAAATATGACTCAGTTCTCTGTATATTTTAGAAATGAGTCCTTTGTCAGAATCATTAATTGTAAAGATTGTTTCCCAATTTACTACTTTTCTTTTGATCTTGATTACATTGGTTTTATCTGTGAAAAAACTTTTTAATTTAATGTAATCTAAATCATCTAATTGGTTTTTAGTGATGTTCTCCAACTCTTCCTTAGTCATAAACTGTTCCCCTTTCCATAGATCTGACAGGTAGACTAGTCCTTAATCTTCTAATTTGCTTATAGTATTGTTTTTTATGTATATGTCCTGTAACCATTTGGATCTTATCTTGGTAAAGGGTGTGAGGTGTTGGTCTAATCTAAGTTTCTTCCATACTAACTTCCAATTATCCCAGCAGTTTTTATAAAAGAGGGAGTTTTTATCCCAGTGGCCGGACTCTTTGGGTTTATCAAACAGCAGATTACTATACTCCTCCCCTGTTTTACACCTGGTCTATTCCACTGGTCCACCACTCTATTTCTTAGCCAATACCAAACAGTTTTGATGACTGATGCTTTATAATATAATTTTAGATCAGGTAGAGCCAAGCCACCTTCGTTTGCATTTTTTTTTTCATTAAGCTCCTGGCAATTCTTGACTTTTTATTTCTCCATAAGAATTTACTTACAATTTTTTCTAACTCATTAAAGTAATTTTTTTGGAATTTTGATTGGTAGGGCACTAAACAGATAGTTTAGTTTTGGTAGAATTGTTATTTTTATTATATTAGCTCTCCCTATCCATGAGCAGTTGATATTTGCCCAGTTATTTAAATCTGATTTAATTTGTGTGAGAAGTGTTTTATAATTGTTTTCAAAAAGATTCTGAGTTTGTCTCGGCAAATAGACTCCCAAATATTTTGCACTGTCTGAGTTTACTTTGAATGGGATTTCTCTTTCTAGCTCTTCCTGCTGTTTCTTGCTAGACATATATAGAAAAGTTGAGGACTTATGGGGGTTTATTTTATAACCTGCAACTTTGCTAAAATTGTTAATTGTTTCCAGTAGTTTTTTAAGATGATTTCTTGGGATTCTCTAGGTAGACCATCATGTCATCTGCAAAGAGTGAGAGTTTTGTCTCTTCCTTCCCAATTCTAATTCCTTCAATTTCTTTTTCTTCTCTAATTGCTGATGCTAACATTTCTAATACAATATTGAATAGTAGTGGTGATAATGGGCACCCTTGTTTGGCCCCTGATCTTATTGGGAATGCCTGTAGCCTCTCTCCATTGAATATAATGCTTGTTGATGGTTTCAGATAGATACTGCTAATTATTTTAAGGAACAGTCCATTTATTCCTACATGCTCTAGTGTTTTTAATAGGAATGGATGCTGTATTTTGTCAAAAGCTTTTTCAGCATCTATTGATATGATCATATGATTTCTGATAGGTTTGTTATTGATATAATTGAGTATACTAACAGTTTTCCTAATATTGAACCAACCCTGCATTCCTGGAATAAATCCTACTTGATCATAATGTATTATCCTAGTGATGACTTGTTGTAGTTGTTTTGCTAAGATTTTATTTAGGATTTTTGCATCTATATTCATCAGGGAAATAGGTCTATAATTTTCTTTCTCTGTTTTAACTCTTCCTGGTTTAGGTAACAGTAACATATTGTTTTCATAGAAAGAGTTAGGTAGAGTTCCATCTTTCCCTATTTTTCCAAAGAGTTTATATAGGATTGGAACCAATTGTTCCTTAAATGTTTGGTAGAATTCACTTGTGAATCCATCAGGCCCTGGAGATTTTTTTTTTAGGGAGTTCAATAATGGCTTGTTGAATTTCTTTTTCTGAGGTATTTAATCACTTCTTCATTTAACCTGGGCAACTTATATTTTTGTAAATATTCATCCATTTCACTTAGATTATCAAATTTATTGGCATAGTTGGGCAAAATAATTTCAAATTATTACTTTAATTTCTTCCTCATTGGTGGTGAGTTCACCTTTTTCATTTATAATACTAGCAATTTGGTTTTCTTCTTTCTTTATTTTAATCAAATTAATCAGAGGTTTATAAATTTTATTGGTTTTTTCATAATACCAACTTTTGGTTTTATTTATTAATTCAAATTTTTTTGCTTTCAATTTTATTAATTTCTCCTTTAATTTTAAAAATTTCTAATTTGGTATTTGATTGGAGATTTTTGATTTGTTCTTTCTCTAAGTTTTTTAGTTGCATGTTTAGTTCATTGATTTCCTCTTTCTCCAATTTATTCATATAAGCATTTAGAGTTATAATATATCCCCTGAGAGTTGCTTTGAATGAATCCCATAGGTTTTGGTATGTTGTTTCATTATTATCATTATCTAGGATAAAATGGTTAATTTTTCTATAATTTGTTTTTTGGCCCACTCATTTTTTAAAATGAGGTTATTTAGTTTGCAATTTGCTCTGGGTCTATATCTCCTTGGCCCAGTATTGCATATGACTTTTATTGCATTGTCATCTGAGAAAAATGTATTCACTATTTCTGCCTTTCTGCAGTTGATCATTAGGTTTTTATGTCCTAGTACATGGTCAATTTTTGTATAAGTTCCATGTACTGCAGAGGAAATGGTATATTCCTTTCTATCCCCATTCAGTTTCCCCCATAAGTCTACCATATCTAATTTTTCTAACAATCTATTTACCTCCATAATTTCTTTCTTGTTTGTTTTATGATTTGATTTATCTAGATCTGATAGTGGGAGGTTGAGGTCTCCTACTAGTAGAGTTTTGCTGTCTATGTCTTCCTGTAATTCTTTCAGCTTCTCCTCTAAGAATTTGGGTGCTGTCCCACTGGGTGCATATACATTCAATATTGAAATGACTTTATTGTCTATGGTACCTTTTTGGAGGATAAAGTTTCCTTCCTTATCTCTTTTAACGCTATCTATTTTTGCTGCTGCTTTATCTGAGATAAGGATTGCTACCCCTGCTTTTTTTACTTCAGCTGAAGCAAAATATATTTTGCTCCAACCTTTTACCTTTACTCTATATGTATCTCTCTGCTTCAAATGAGTTTCTTGGAAGCAGCATATTGTAGGATTCTGGTTTTTAATCCACTCTGCTATTTGCTTACGTTTTAAGGGAGAATTCATCCCATTCACATTCAAGGTTATGATTACTAATTCTTTATTTCCCTCTGTGCTATCTTCCCTCTGTTTGTATTTTTCCCCCTTTCCCCCCCTTTTATCCATATTCCCCAGTATTTTGTTTTTGAATACCACCTCCTTCAGTATGTTTGCCCTCCTATATCACACCCTCCCCTTTCTTTCCCCTTTCCCTTTTTCCCTTTTCCCTTCCCTTCCTTTTGTTACTTCCCCTTATTTCCTCCACTCCCCTTCCCTTTCTCTGTCCCCCCTCCCCTTTTCCCCTTTTAATACTTGAAAGGTTAGATGTTTTATAAGTTAACTGAGTATGTGTAGGTTGACTTTAAGCCAAGTCTGATGAGAAGATTCAGGTGTTTCTCCTCTGCTCCCTTCTTCCCCTCTATTAACATAGGGTTTTTTTTGTACCTCTTAGTGTAATGAGATTTGTCCCATTCAATCCCCTCCCTCCTCCCATCCCTTTCCTGTCCCCCTTTTTAGGGAGGTAGTGTATTTTTTTAGATCATTCTATCTAGGTCATAGAAAATTCTGAGTATCTGTCCCTTCTAGTTCAGTATATTCTATTGGATAGAGTCAAAATTCCTGAGAGTTATTAGAGTCTTTCTCGCAAGTGGGGTTAAAGCCAGTTACATCCCATTAGATAGCAGTCTCATGGATAGGTCATGGATGTCCATCATTTCTGGCTAGGTGTATTCTCTCTGTTAGAGTTACATTTCTCAGGATTTGTGAGTCTCTTCCCCCCCCCCCCCCCCCCCAATGCTGGAATATAGCCAGTTTCAACTTACTGGATTGCATTTTTCCCTTCTACCCCCCCCCTTTTTTTACCTTTTCATGTGTCTCTTGAACCTCCTGTTTCATATCCAAATTTTCTGTTTAGCTTTGGTCTTTTCATCAGAAATTTTTGGAATTCTTCCATTTCGTTAAATGTCCATCTTTTTCCCTGGAAGAGAAGGCTCAGCTTTGCAGGAAAGTAGATTCTTGGCTGCATTCCAAGCTCCCATGCTCTTTGAAATATCTCATTCCAGGCCCTTCGATCCCTTAAAGTTGATGCAGCCAGGTCCTGCGTGATCCTTACTGTGGCTCCTTGATATTTAAATTGCTTCTTTCTGGTTACTTGCAGGATTTTCTCTTTTATCTGATAGTTCTGAAGTTTGGCCACAACATTCCTTGGTGTTTTCATTTTAGGATCTTTTTCTGGTGGGGATTGATGTACTCTTTCAATAACTACTTTGCCCTCCGATTCCATGATATCAGGGCAGTTTTCCATCACTAGATCCTGTAATATTAAGTCCAGGTTTTTTTCACTTCAATGTTTTCAGGAAGTCCTATAATTTTCAGGTTGCCCCTCCTCAATCTATTCTCAAGGTCAGTGGTTTTGTTGATGAGGTATTTTACATTTGCTTCGATTTTTTGATTTTGTTTAACTGACTCTTGCTGTCTCATGGAGTCATTAGTTTCTGTAGACTCCGTTCTTTCTTGGGGGGAGGAGTTTTCTTCATTAACCTTTTGCAACTCCTTTTCCAATTGGTCAGTTCTACTTTTAAAAGAGCTTTCCATTTGACCAATTGAGGTTTTGAAAGAATTAATTTCTTTTTGCATTTGCTCATTTGAGGATCTGAGAGATTTATTTTCCTTTTGTGTTTGTCCAATTGTACTTTCTAAGGTTTTGTTTTCTTGTTGCAAGGTATTAATTGTCTCTCCCAAATTTTAAGCTCCTTCCTTATTTCTTCAAGGAAGTCTTTCTGTGCTGGAGACCAGATTGTATTCTCCTCAGAGGTTCCAGGTCTCTCTGAGTTGGGGTCTTTCCCTTCCAGGAATTTTTCTATGGATCCACCTTTCCGTTGACCCTTCTTCATTATGCTAAGACCTTGAGTTGGTGGGGGGGCTGGTTCACCTGGGCTTGGGATCGCTGAAGGCTTTACTGAGTGCAATTTCTCTGGCTGGCCAGTAGGAGGTGCTGGTTGCCCTCTCTGAAGTGTCTGTGACCTTGGTTGGGAGGCCTTCTCCCTTTGCCCGAAGGGAGGAGTTGGAACTATTGAATTCTTTTGCCTTCAATCAATGGTGGGCTTTACCCTGGCCTGAGGTCATTCCTTAGCTGGGCTGGTTCTTCTGCTCACAGGCCTGGGCCTGAGGCAGAAGTAATTTGCATTTGTTTGGGAGGAGGGCTCTGTGCAAGGTTGGTGTGGACTCAGAGTTTCTCAAACCTGAGGAGCCCAGGGATGGTGTCCACAGCTCTACTGCACCAGACCTCTCCTCGCAGCCCCTTCCCCAAGCTCCAGGGGGACAGTGCCAACACCAGTGCCTCTGCTTCCCCACAGACCCAAGACCCCTCCGTACAGCCCTACCGCTGATCCAGCAGGTCTGGCTCTCAGGCCCTCAGACACCTGGTTGCAAGCTGTTAATCTGGCTGATCCCAGGCTGATCTTCCCTCAGAGCCTAGACTCATCTGCAGGTACTCAGCCAAGGCTGCTGCGGGAGACAAATCCTGAGGTAGATTTTCCTCTCCTGGCTTTTCTTTCTGGGTTTCCTGGTTTGGAATTCTTTTAAGAGGTTTGTTTCATGTGATAGATGTGGAAGAGATCAGAAGACTTTATAACTGTGCCTGTCTTCTCTCCGCCATCTTGGCCGGAAATTTCCTGTTGAATGGACCAGAGCTGAACAGAGTTTTAATCTTTAAGTACAGGACTCAGGTGAAGCATAGAGAGAATGGACAAGAAGGGTAAATTATGTGGGACTTAATGATGATGAACTGCGTGCATTCCTGCATAGGAAGATGATACTGATAATACTCATATGAACCTTCCTATGTATCAGAGCAGTAGTTAGAAGTTGCTTACATAGACAAGGCACAGGAAGAAGCTGAATTTGAAGGTATAATATATTGTAAAAATGGAGTAAATGGGTAAAAGGGAAATGTACTGGGAAAAAGGAAAGGAGAGGTAGAATAGACTAGGATATTTCATGTAAAAGAGTCAAGAAATAGCTTTTGCAATTGTATGGAAGGGAGAAAGATGAGGGGGAATGAAGTAGCCCTCATTCTCATTGTAAATGGCTCAGAGAGGAAACAGCATACACATTCAATAGGGTATAGAAATCTAGAAGAAAAAGGAGAGAAGGGGAAGGGGGAAGGGAGAGGGGATGTGAATGATAGAGGAGAGGGTAGATCATGGGAGAGGATAGTCAGATATAACACATTTTCTTTTTTACTTTTTGCAAGGTGCTAGGTTTAGGCAGCCTGACAGGGAACATGGGGCCAGCTCCTTGCTGGGTCTCTGGAGTGGGATGTAGGCTTGGGGCCTCTTGGCCTCAGGGCCAGTGCTCTGTCTCCTGCACCACTGAGCTGCCCCACAACACATTTTTAGAGAGGGAAAGAGGGAAAGGAGAGAGAAAATATAATAGATGATAGTGGGGAGGAATGGACAGAGTGAATTACAATCAGCAACAGCAACTGTGGAAAAATATGGAAGAAACTTCTGTGAAGGACTTATGAAAAAAAATGGAATCTACCTGAGACAGAGTTGATGAGATCAGAACACAGACTGAAACACATTTTTTCCCTCTTTCCTTCACTTTATTTATCATAAGGAGTTATATTTTTGTGGGGGGAGAGGGTATTATTTTACTTTTACAACAAGAATATTTTAGTAATGCGTAAATAAACAAAAAAAATTTTTAAAACAATAAAAAAGAATGAAGAAGGAAAAAAAGAATCATTGGTCTTTAATTTGCAGACTCTAGTCATAGAATCACATTATCTTAGATTTAGAGTTAGACAATGTGTGGGATAAAGTTTTGAGAGTTCTTCAGTAAAAAATTATAGATTGAATCTGGTTAGCTATGTGCCCCTCCTCTCTTGACAAAGCAAACTTCTGGGATATTGTTGAAGAGTCAACTGACTCCATCTTATCTATTGATGTTTGGAGAATCATTCAATTCCTGGGACTAAAGAGATAATCTGGTTTGGGTTTGAATTTTATGTTCCTTTCCCTAGATTAGTTTGCTTTGTTTGAATTTTATGCTCCTTTCCCTAAGGTAGTTCTGGTAATTAGACTGTAAGACTACATTCCTCATTAAGGGGGGTGGGTCAGTGGGGGGGGGATCATGTTAGGATAAATGTGATTTTTGAACCTTTCACTTTTGCCTCAATCTCTCTAACTGATTGGGGCCCTTTTCTCGAGAAATGAATAAAGCCTTCTCTTCATACCTTGAGAGATCTCCGAAATTTATTTAAGTGGCATTTGTCCCACACAGAGGAGATCTCAGAGGTTATCTTTTTCAAGTCCTTTTTTAATAGATGAGTAATCCCAGAGAGATTAAATGACTTGCCCAAAGACACCAGAAGTGGTAATCATCAGAGACTTTTTGTTTATTGAAACTTGAGAGATGAGTCTACCTCCAACCTTAGGTATCACTTTCTTCTCCATAATTTTTCTTGTTTTTTTTCTTTTTGGCCAAAAATTTGTCATTATTGTATTTCAAAACAGTGTAAAAGTTCAAATTTCATTTTCAAATATTATTTTCTTGATCTAGTTATTCATTTCCCAATTTTTTTTCTTTTTGCATACTTTACCTTAAATAGCGAATAATAAGGAAAACGTAAGGTGTACCAATATGATCTTCAGTTCATTGTTAAAATCTTTGGTAATCTTTGACAATGTTATTTTATTTTCTCTGGCAGTTTCAATTATGCCACATTAGTCACCAGGAGTATATATAATAGCTATCTTTTTTCAACAAGTCCTGGAAGGGTCTCTGATTATATGAGATGAAAGTCCTATGAAGACTATGAACATTGCTATTATTGTTATGTTATCAACATATAACTGACTCAATTCCTAGGTAGAGAAAAAATACTACTACTTTTAAATTTTTCTTTTGACTCTATTTTCTAAAGTGCTAAGGAGTGCAATTTTATATTAATTACTTAGGACAAATGCAAATAAAGACACAGTAAGATATGACAGACATATGTCATTACACTTTACTCTCAACCAGATTTTCTATGATACAGTGATACTACTGTGCTTACTATTCTTCACACTGGACACTTTCTATCTCTTGACTGCAGGCCTTTCTTTTTCAATTTTTTAAAAATTTATTTATTTATTTTTATTTTAAATTTATTTATTTTAATCCATATACACATGTTTATTTTTAACTTACAAAATTTCCTTCCACCCTCCCTTCCCACCCCTCCCACCCCCCTCCCCTGGCTGAACAGTCAGGCTAGTATTGCATATATATATTTTGATAAACATGTTTGCAAATTAGTAATTTTTGGTATGAGCAATTAGGATTAAGGGAAAGAGATACATAAGAAATGATTTTTAGAAAGTGTTCATCAGATCCAGAAGGGTTGTGTGTGTATGTGTTTTGTTTTGTTTTGTTTTTCTTCCTCTGGATGGGGATAATGTAATTCATAGCCAGTCAAATTCAGTTATCCTAGCTTTCTAGACCACTGAGAGGAGCTGCTTCCATCAAGGTTATTCATCTCACAATGTTGTTGTTGATGAGCACATTGTTCTCTTAGTTCTACTCCTTTTGCTCAGCATCAGATCCCACAGGTCATTCTTCTCTAGAATCCAACCATTTAGGGTTTCTTATAGAACAATAGTATTCCATAGTATTCACATACCATAACTTGTTTAGCCATTCCCCAGTTCATGGGCAGACTCCAGGCTTTTCCATAATTTTTCAATGATTGTTGATAGAGACTCATCAACCACATCTATCCACTAGTTTTTTAAGGACATTTTCTCTATAATTCATATAGATTTGCTAACCTGAGATCATCAAGAGAAGCTACTTGCTCTTTTTAATTTCCATTTTTCTTGTTTCCCTCCTTTTATTTTTTATTAAAATGATAAATCTCATTGACAGGAAAAAAAACAAGGAAAATGATTTAACATCTCTAATTTTTGTTCTTTATCTTTTATTCTCAATCCATTCTACCCTGAGCAAAAGTTTTCATCCCTGATTGGAGTCTTCTCTTTTCCCCAATGTACTAAAAATTAGTTAAAATTGTAGCCTCCCTCCCCTTTTTTAATTGACCCTACATTTGTTTATTGATATCAAGTCCTTAGGAAGCTAGTTCTCCTGACACTACTTACAGCAATTTTAATATTTATCCTCCATTATCTAGCTTTCTTTTATTATCGATATTTTTTGTTTTTAATCGCTTAATTTATTTTTTCAGTGAACAATTATCTATTTTTCTCCCTAATATTCAAGCAATATTCATTGGCATGTCCAAAAATGAGTGTCTCAGTTGCTTATTTGGACCATTACTTGTGTCAGGAGGTGAACAGAATTTTAAATCACTGTTCCTCTAGAATCTTGATGGATGATTGGACTAAACAAAGTTCTTCAGTCTTTCAAAGTATTCATTTTTAAAATATGTGGTTGCATATTTACATATTGTGAATTGTTCTCCTGGTTTGCTCACTTCAATCTGCATTAGTTCAAAGTGATATTTAAGTGACATCTACTATAATCACTTCTTCCATGTTTGTATAAACTTGAAATTATGTCTTCTGATTATATGAGATAATAACTCACCTTCCCTTTTCCTTCTTAGTATTTCTTTTTTCTTTTTGTTTTCTTTCTTATTCTAAGACCATAAAAACACATAAAAAATCACTATCAGACCCTCCATTTTATTTGACTCTCACTCTAATCCTTACGATATTACAGTTCCTAAGAAATGTTTCTATTGCCCTCTCTGATGTCTGCCTCCCCATCATCTAATCTTTTCAATGTCCCTTTCCATATGACTATATATTTGTTAACTGCTATAAAAGTTTTTTTCTGATTGATTATTTGTATTAACTTTTTTTTATTCTTTTTATTCCTGTTTGTAGTTTAAACTTTTTATAAATCTTCCTTCTTTTAATCAGGAATAACTTGAAGTAGTATATTTCATTAATGCTCTATTTTTCTCTCTTGGGGTTATATTCACTTTTTCTGGATTAGTTATTGGATGTAAAACTAAATCTTCTGTCTTTTCTATACTATGTTTTCTACCTCTTTACAGTGATAATCTAAATCTTTTGTGTTTCTGAGTGTGCTTCTTCACTATTTATTTTGTTCATTTCTGTATTATTATTTTTTCCTTGATCTGGAAAATAGACTTTGACTATGATTTTTTTTTCTCACAGTTTTTACTGTGAGTGAATGAGTGTGTGTGTGTATATATATGGTGTGGGGAGGGTAACTCTATACATTTTTCTCTGGTTTTGAGAAACATGGAAAATTTCTTTTAATAATTTTTTGAAATATAATAATGATTTTTTTGGTCATGGATTTCAAGCAATACAGTACTTCTTAAAAAAATCTAGTTTTGACCTATGTTCCAGTTATTTCTGCTGATTTAATTTACATTTTCTTTTTTTTTTTCAATTTTTTGACTTAGTTTAAGTATTCCTTGTTTTATGGAGTAATTTACTTCCATTGACTTAATTCTCTCTCTCCAATTCTTTCTTCAATTGCTCTCATTTCAGTTAGGATAGCTTATTAAAATCAATTCTTAAAATTTCATCATTTCTTCTAGAAATTCTAAATAATCTTTTATTTTCTTGTAGTTATTTTTGAGCCATTCCCTTTTCTATTTGTGTCTTCAAGTTCATGGCCTCATAATAGTTTTTTTGGTTTGTTTGTTTATTTATTCTTCCAATGAAATCTGCTGACCTAGCTAGGAGTTCTTCAAGGGATGACTCTCAGTCTATGATCCTGTTTCCGTTTCCCATCTCCATCCTATCAGTGCTTTTCTCAGTAAGTGGCTGGGTCCTGAAACTGACACTAACTTGTGCTGAAGAAGAGTAAAAGATCTACTCAGACTTTTCTCCCTTGTTATTTATGCTAGCCCACTGAATCTATGTTCTTGATTGGGCCTGGGCCAAGTCCATGACCCACTTCAAGTTGCAGACCTATCAACCTAGTTTTGGATTTTTTGATGTTATTATACCCAGCTCAAAGGTATGAAAATTAAGGACATGATCATTCCTGCCCCTAATTAAACATTTCTTACTTTACTGATATGTCTATAGAACAAATTTATGATCTTGAGCTGGAAATGTGGCCCACAAAGTAGTTTCTCCTTTAATTTCCTATCATGTAAAATAATTGGAAATAATTCCCATATTTGGTATTGTTTTCAATTTATTGTTAGAATAGTTCAGGAGTTGGATAGGGGTAGTTTTAAGGGAGTGCTAGGTTGTACTATTGATGCATATCTTTGTACATTATTTCATTCTTTTTTTTTGAAGGTAATATTTGGTCTATGCTTAAATTCCACAGGGATTTCTCTGGATACAGTTGTTATCTCCATCACAGATCCCTTAAAATTGTCTCTGATTATTGCACTGATGGAATGAACAAGTCCATTAAGGTTGGTCATCACTCCCATGTTGCTGTTAGGGTGTACAGTGCTCTTCTGGTTCTGCTCATCTCGCTCAACATAAATTCATGCAAGCTTTTCCAGGCTTCTCTGAAATCTCATTCCTCCTGATTTCTAATAGAATAATAGTGTTCCATCACATACATTTACCATAATTTGTTTAGTCATTCCCCAGTTGATGGACATCCCCTTGATTTCCAAGTGTTTACCACCACAAACACATCTGCTATGAATATTTTTGTACAGGTGGGTTTTTTTTTTGCATGATCTCTTCAGCGTATAGACCCAGTACTGGTCATTATTCCATTCTTACAAAAACTTAGCATCTCTCTTGGGCTAACTTGTCTTTGAAATTTTAGTTTATACTACTGATTCTTTCTCTGAATAATTTGAAATCTGCTTTTCCTGACTCAATGGTCTATGTAAAACTATGTTTGGCTTCCTCTCCTTCTCTAGCCCAAGTTTTGGGAGGAATTATGATATTTCCTCAAGGTTACCATCATTTCTCTATCATAAACAAAATCTTCTTTGTTGGCAATAATCACAAGAAAAGTAAAATATCAAATTTATTTAGTGATGAAAAAGATAATAATATCATTAAGAACATGAAAAGTCTTATCAATACAGTCCATAACTAAACTTGACTTCATAAGCCCGATGATGAAGTATGTTTTCCTCTTGTTGACAAAGAAGTGTGAGTACATAAGTGCAGAATGATGCATTTATTGTATGACATGAGACAAGGTGTTGATTTGATTTCCTTACATATATTTACTTGTTACACAAGGAAACATTCTGGTGAGGTCAGCAGAAAGAGAAGGAAGTCATTGGAAAGTAATAGTAATCTTTTATATAATGATAAATAATTTTGAAAATATATTAACTGATGTCTAATAACAGTTACATTTGCTGATTTTCCTCTTAGTAAGATTCATGGAGTTTGGAAAAATAAAATTTGCGAGTGGATGATGTTCAATTTGTGATAGAAGGCTCTTCAATCTCCTCTCTCAACTTATTGTAATATGTTGAAGGTCTGAGAATCAGAAAATCAGAATTTTAATCTCCATTTTTCCACTTGGTCAAATTTATTTATTCTTGGTCTCAGTTGTCTCATTTTTAAAATTAGGCAGTTGTCCTAAATGATCTCTTAGTTTCTTTCCACTTCTGATTATCTATAAATTAGCTTGGAAATGAAAGAGATCAGAAGGGACATTCACAGCCACATGCCTTTTTTACATACAGGAATACTAAGAAGTAATTGGCTCTAAGGAAAGGTGGTATACTTTCTAATCAGCCATAGTGGCCTTGATATATACGTATACACACATACACATACACATACACATACATGTACATGTATATATACATGCACACATACATATATACATATTCATATTCACACATATATACATACATTTACACATATATACACATATATATGTATATTTAGCACTTAACTGGGATTTTTTTCTTACTTTTCTTTTTTTTTGAGATCTACAACACTGTTATCACAACTGCCCATGAAATCTAGCCCAGGGTCTCTTCTCAGGTTACAAATACACCCTGATCATGTCATGACAGATTTAATCCTAATGGGACTGGAAGCTAAGTCTGCTCCCAGACAAATGATGATGAAGTGAAATATTTAAGAAATCATCAAAAATAAATGGCAGTGCCATGCGAGTTGTCTCTCCAAAGTGACAAGGCTAAGGAAGCTGCTCAGGCAAACAGCCAGAGAAGTGAAACTCCATTTATGATCTAATTCCCATTTCAGTATCAATCAACACATATTAATCAAAGCAACAGTGGAAAGAAAATCCTGAGTGTGCTCTTATTGTAACATGTTATGAAAGGTGAGCCAAATTTTGGATTGCCAGTGAAATCCCAAACTTGTTCAACCATCCTGCTCCCTCCACCACCCCATTCTCCATAACTCCTCATAACTTTGTTTCATATTCTAAAAGACTTCTTGGGGGCTCCCATTATAACTTAGACTTGACAGGATTTCTCAGCTATTAAGATTGGTTTGATTAATATAGAATGTTATGTCCATGCAGATTCCCATCTGAATTATGTGCATGTGCACATGCACCTGAAAACAGTGTGTAAGCACATGCATACATATACATTGACATATTGTTAACTTTTATACTGTTCTCTTGCAAATCCTGTCTCTGTCACTTACCACATTTATTGTTTGAGAAAATTACTTAACCTCACTGGCACTATGTCCAATTTTGTCAAATGAGGCCTCTGAGACTACATATAAATATAGATATAGATATAGATATAGATATAGATATAGATATAGATATAGATATAGATATAGATATAGATATATAAATATATAGTGCTTGTGCATATATACACATGCACACACACCTATATGTGCACATGGGTACATACATGCACACGTGCACACGCACATACATGCACGCACAGATATCCATCTATGCATGTGCACACACATGCCTACATAACTATGTGCATTATTATGTATGTGCATGTATGTGTGTATACATGTGTAGGCATGCATATGTGTGTATACATGTGTGTAATTTTCTATTTTATATATATATAGAGAGAGAGAGAAAGAGAGAGGGAGATATGATAGAGATTGAGATGGAAATAGAAATGAGAGAGAATGAGAGAATGAGAGAGAGAGAGAGAGAGAGAGAGAGAGAGAGAGAGAGAGAGAGAGACATTGTGATGCAGAGGTTAGGATTTTGGGCTGGCCCTCACAAATTATCATGAGATCTTGAATTTAGATCTAGGATCCTAAAGACTATCAAAACCTGTTCCTTTATTTTACAGTTGAGGAAAATAAGGCATAGAGAGCTTCCGTGACTTGGCCTGTAGAAGGAGATCCTGAATGTGTATCAAACCCAGATTTCTCTGATTCTAAATTCAAATCTACTATGCTACAATACTTTTCCATGATTGTACCATAGTTTCCCTACTAGGACATAATGATCTGTGGTAATGACTGTATATTGGAAGAACACATTCAATTCAAATATCTCCTCTCCTATCAGGGATACTGAATTTCCTTCTGCCTCTTTAAAATCTACCACATCCTTCAGGGTCTTGCAACATGCAAGTCTGTTATTAGAGATTCTGCTGAATTATTCAGGGCTAAATCAAGATGCGAAGACACCTTTTTTTGAGACAGAAAATTGGCAAACACTCTCTAAGATGCCTTACAGCCAAAAAAAATAATCCTAAAAGGGAGGGGGAGAAGGAAACAACCAACACTCAAACCACAAATCCTTCTACAGCTGTTGTACTTAACATCAAATTCATGGTATAAAATGATTATGTGATTACCAAAGAAGTCTTTGTTTTAGAAAGGCCTTTTGTCTGAGAGGTCAGTATTTCATAGCATCTGGTGGGAGCCAAGGGGTTAAATTGAGCCTTGCCAGGTTCTGAAATACAAATGGAAGGAAATGCACCATCAATATAAGAAATCAACATTAAGTGAGGATATTGTCCTCCCTTTGCCTTTCATTAAAGACCAACGAATATTGAAAACCACCATCACTCAAGGGATTGTGTCAAAATACACTTGATACAGATCAAAAACAATCCCATCAGCAGAGCTGAAAGAATCAATGGTTTGCTTTTCCAAAATGCTGACCCCAAAGTTGAAGATTTCTGCAAACAACAGTGAAATTTCCTAGAAAGTTTCAGAATGCCATCCAAGTATACTACTATGAAAAAAAAAAACATGAAAACAGTGCCAGGGAACTATTTGGTAGCTAGGGGAGTATTCTATAGCCAAATAAAGCAAGGAAAACAAAAGAATGAAGGAAGGGAGAGGAGAAGAGATCATACATAAGGACTGAAAAGATTGATAGATCTGGGCTTACAGGGAGAGAGAATGAGATGTATATAGACAGTCTGATTTATACAATCTATTTTGGCAAATATATCCCCTTCCCCTTGGAGCATCCTAAGCATGTATTCCTATCAAGTATAATAATCAAATTTATGAAAGCTTGGGAGGGCTCTACTTCCTGGAATGTGTGATAGAGACTTCCCTTGCCCTCCCCTCCCCCATGCCATCCTAATTTCAGAGTATTTGCAGAGATCCTCTGACTGCTTCTTGTCAGCCATGATGTCTTAAAGGCTTATACTGACTAGTGACAGACTTTAATTGTCTGCTAAATGAGAAATCCATGCAAAACTTCTAAAGGGACAATTCACCTCTTCAGAGTGCACTTTGCCAAACCTGCAATAAGCCATGAGTCCATGGCTTCCTAAACAATCTATGATCACGCTTTGTCCTTTCTGTTTATTTTTTTTTCTCTTTGGAAAAAGGTCTGAAAGATTTACATTGCCCAGTATCCAAGCAGTGAAGTGGCAACTCTTTGAGGACATATAGCAGCAAAAGGTAGAGTTATCTACAGGACATTAGAAAAAAAATCTTACTTGGTGCAAATGATAGTATACTCAGGGGTGGTGAAAATATAAGGAGTCTGTTTAGTAGTCCTTCTAAAGAAACTCTTTCCAAATGCTCCAAGGAGATATTTAAAATAATTCCACTAGTAGTGATATTACTGGATTCCCTTCTACCATCCTGTGACTTTATTGTTTGGTATCCTTTTTAGGTTTTGTTTTTATTTTTTGTAGAAGACGATCTATGAGATTTAGCAACTTCTATGATAAAGGACTTGGAATGTCATATTTTGGAAGGGAAAGGAGATTGAATTATAAGCCAAAATCATCTACCCAACAAAAGTGAACGTAATCTTTAAGGGGAAAAAATGAATATTCAATGAAAAAGGACTGCCAAACAGTCCTGATAAAAGGACCAGAGCAGTACAGAAAATTCAATTTTCAAACATAAGATTCAAGAGAAACATAAAATGGAAAACAAGAAAGAAAATAACATACAATTCAATAAGGTGAACTATTTATATATCTGTATAGAAAGGTGATACTTGTAACTCTTGAAAACTTTATCTTTATTAAGGCAATAAGAATGAGTATACATAGACAGAGGATATAGGTATAAATTGCCCTTGATGGGATGAGATAAAAATCTTTTGTGGGAGAAAAATAGGATTGCACTGGGAGAAGAGGTAAGGGAGAGATAGAATGAGATAAACTATGCCACATGAAGAAGTACAAAGGACTGATTATAATAGAATAAGCATTGTTTGAACCTTACTTTCATCAGATTTTATTCAAAGATGGAAAATACATACACTCAGTTATGTACAGAAATATATCTTCCACTGTAGAGAACTAGGAGAAAAGGGGGACAAAAGGGGGGCTGACAGAACAGAGGAAAGATTGAGGAAAATGGTGGTCAGAAGCACGACTAGTGAGGTGAGATGGTGAAAAGAGAGACAGAGAAAGGGAGGGAGGGAGAGGGAGAGAGAGAGAGACAGAGACAGAGAGAGAGACAGAGACAGAGACAGAGACAGAAACAGAGAAAGAAACAAGGGAAAATAGGACAGAAGGAAGCATAAATTTAGTAATCAAAAATGTGAATTTACAAAAAGAAGTAGAAGTAGATTAATTAAAAATCAGAAATCTATAGTATGTTCTTTATAAGAAAAACATTTGAAATAAAAAGAAACACAGAGGACAGGTAAAAGTATAAAAGGAGACTATATTATACATCAGCTGAAGTAAAAAAAGTAGATATAGCAATCATAATCTCAGATAAAGCAAAATCAAATATAGATCTAGTTTAAAAAGACAATGAAGAAAACTCTATCTTGCCAAAAGTTTCCACAGACAAAAAGGTATTATCAGCACTAAACATATATGTACCAAATAGTATAACTTTCAAATTTCTGAAGAAGTGCAATGAGTTACAGAATGAAATAGATGGGTGAACTCAAATTTCCCCTCTCTGAACTACATAAAACAAATCACAAAATAAACATCAAAGAAGTTAATGCAGTAAATAGAATTTTAGAAAAATTAATTATGAAGGACCTCTGGAGAAAAGTGAATGAAAATAGAATGAAATTTACTTTTTTTCTCAGCAGTACATGGCACCTCCATGAAAACTGACTATATTTTAGAGTATAGAAACCTCACAACCTAATGCAGAAAGGCTGAAGTGATAAATATATCTTTTTCAGATCATGATGCAATTAAAATTACAACCCATAAAGGACAGTGGAAAACTAGATTAAAAATTAATTGGAAACTAAATTATCTAGTCCTAAAGAAATGATTTGGTCAAAAATAAGTTATTGAAAAAATCAATAATTTCATCAAAGTGAGACAATATAGGAAAATTTATAAGATGTAACCAAATAGTACTTAGGGGAAAATTGATATCTCTAAATGCTTATATCAATAAAATACTCATAGAATTGGGTAGACAACTATAAATAAAAAAAAATCTAAAACTCCAATTAAACTCCAAATTGCAAATCCTGAAAATCAAAGGAACGATTAATAAAACTGAAAGCAAGAAAACTACTAAATAAATCTTAAATCCGAATTAACAAATAAATGAATAAATAATAACAAAAACTAAGCTGGCTAAACCATTGGCTAATTTGATTTTTTTAAAAGAAAGGATAAAGTTCAATTGCCAGCATAAAAAATGAAAAGAGTGAATTCACCACCAATGAGGAGGAAATTAATGCAATAGTAAGGAGTTATTTTGCCCAATTGCAATTAAATTGGCATATTATTTATGCTAACAAATCTAACTGAAATAGACAAATATTTATAAAGATATAAATTGTCCAGATTAGCAGAAAGGGACATAAAATCCTTAACTCCATTTCAGAAAAACAAAATTGAAAAGGCCATCAATGAAGTCCCATCCCCAGGGTCAAATGAATTTACAAATGATTTCTACCAAAACATATAAAGAACAATTTCAATACTAAGCAAACTATTTGGAAAGGAGTCCTACCAAATTCCTTTGATGACATAAATATAGTTCTGATATCTAAATAAGAAAGAGCCAAAACAAAGAAAGAAAATTATAGATTAATTTCCTTAATGAATTTTCATGCAATTTCCCCCCAAAAGTGCATCTATTTTTTTTAACATTTATCCATAGGCATATGTATATTTTTAAGTTACAAAATTTCCTTCCACCCTCCCTTCCCAACCCCCTCCCTTCAGCAGTGAACACTCAGATTAAAATTGCAAATACATATTTTTGATATATATGTTTATTCATTAGTCATTTTCAGTATGAAGAATTAGGATTAAGGGAAAGAGATACATAAGAGATAATTTTTATAAAGTGTTCTTCACATTCTAAAGTATTGTATTGTTTTTCTTTTTTGTTTTGTTTTGCTTTTTTTTCCTTTGGATGGAGATAACTTTGTCCATAGTCAGTCTAATACATTGTCTTAGCTTGCTGAAATGCTGAGAGGAGCTGCTTCTATCAAGGTTGTTCATTTCACAATGTTGTTAATGTGCACATTGTTCTCTTGGTTCTGCTCCCTTTGCTCATTCCATGCTTCTCTACAGTTGGACCATTTGTGGTTTCTAATGGAACAATAATATTCCATAGTATTCATGTTCCATATATTGTTAAGCCATTCCCCAAATGATGGGCATCCCCTCAATTTCCAATTCCTTGCTACTACAAAAAAGAGCTGCTGTGAATATTTTGGAACATATTTTTATGATTTCTTCTGGATTTAGACCTAGAATTGGAATTGCTGGGTCAATGGTCAAAATAACATTTTTATTGCTCCTTGAGTATAGTTCCATATTGCTCTCGAGAAAGGTTGGATCCATTCACAACTCCATCAGCAATGCATCAATAGCCCAATACTCCTATGACCTCTTTCAACATTTATCATTTTTTCCCCTTTTCTCATCTTAACCAGTCTGGTAGGTGTGAGGTGATACTTCATAGTTTTTTTTTTAATTTGCACTTCTCTAATCAATAATGAATTGGAGCATTTTTCATATGATTATATATGGCTTTAATTTCTTCATTTGAAAACTATCTGTTCATATCCTTTATCCAATTTATCAACTGGAGAATGAATTGTAACCTTATAAATTTGATGCAGTTCTCTATATATTTTACAAATGAAACATTTATCAGAGCTTCTAGTTGTGAAGATTATTTCCCAGCTTTCTACTTTCCTTTTAATTTTGGCAGCATTGGTTTTATTAGTGCAAAATGTTTTTAATTTAATATAGTCAAAATCATTCATTTTGCAGTTTATAATGTACTCTAATTTGTGTTTGGTCATAAATTTGTCCCCTTTACATAAATATGATAGAGTATTTCTTGGTCTATTAATTTATCTATGGTATCACCCTTTATGTCTAAATCCTGTACCCATTTTTACCTTTTTTGTTATAAGGTATGTTGATGCAAAAATTTTTAATAAAATACTAGCAAGGTGATTACAGCATTAAATCACAAGGATCAGATGGGATTCCTACAAGAAATGAAGGGTTGGTTCAATATTAGGAAAACTATTAGCCTAATTGACTATATCAGTAATAAAACCACTATAAATCATATGATTATCTCAATGGATGCAGAAAAGTTTTTGACAAAACATGGTACCTATTCCTATAAAAAAACACTAAAGAGCATAGAAATAAATGGAGTTTTTCTCAAAATCATAAGCAGTATCTATCAAAAAGCATTATCTATAATGGGCATAAGCTAGAAGTCTTTCCAGTAAGATCAGGGGGTGAAACAAGGATGCCCATAATCACCACTATTATTCAATATTGTACTAGAAATGTTAGCTTTAGCAATAAGAGAAGAAAAAAGAAAATGAAGAAATGAGAATAAGCAATGAAGAAACAAAACTAACACTCTTTGCAGATAATATGTTATACTTAGAGAACCAACTAAAAATCACTTAAAATAATTAACTTTAGTAAAGTTGCAGGATACAAAATAAACCCACACAAATAATCAACATTTCTAAGTACTATCAACAAACCCCAGCAACAAAAGACAGAAAAAGAAATTTCATTTAAATTAATTATAGACAATATAAACTATATGGGAATCTCCCTGCCAAAATAAAAACAGAAATTAAATGAATAAAATTATACAGCTCTTTTCACACGAAGATATCTAAATAATTGGAAAAATATCAATTGTTCATAGTAGCCTGACTTAATATGATAAAAAAATGACAATTTTACCTAAATTGATTTATGTATTCAGTACTATTCCAATTAAAAGAGCAGAAGTTACTTTATAGTGCTTGGGGGAAAAAACTTTATCTGGAAGAAAAAAAGAAGGTTAGGAATAAAGTTAAGGTTAGGATAAAAAGAATATCAAGAAATTGAGGGCAGCTAACTGGAGCAATGGGTAGAGAACCAGCTGTGGTGTCAGGAGGACCTGGATTGAAATTCCACCCCAGGCACATAATACTGACCTAGCTATGTGACCTTAGGCAAGTCACTCAGTCACATTGCCTGACCAAATTAATTAATTAATTAATTGATTTTTTAAAAGAATGGCAAGAAATTAATGTGAAAAAAATTTTCTACTTGTACCAGATCTCAAACTACATTATAAAATGATAATCATAAAAAGTCTTGTTCTAGCTAAAAACAGTGATATGTCAGTGGAATAAATTAGGTATACAATGCATAGTAGCAAATATTCATACTTATCTACTTGATAAACCTCAATACCTCAGCTTCTGGGGTAAGAATTCATCATTTCACAAAAACTGCTGGAAAAACTGAAAAACAGTATAGGAAAAATAGATCAACATATTATACTCAAGCTAAGGTTAATAATGGGTAAATACCACAAGCAAATTAGGAGAACAAGGAATAATTTGTCAGATCTATGGGGAAGGGAATAATTTATGACCAAAGAAGAGATAGGAAACATCATGAGATGTAAAATGGATAATATTGGTTACTTTACACTAAAAAGGTTTTGCAGAAACAAAATCAATGCAACAAAGATTAGAAAAAAAAGCATAAAGTTGGCAAACATTTTTTATAGCAAATATCAGATAAAGGTCTCACTTCTCAAAAATATGAAGAATTAAGTCAAATTTATAGGAATATAAGTCATTCTCCAATTGATAAATGGACAAAAGTTATGAACAGGCAGTTTTTAGCTAAAGAAATCAAAGCCATCAATAATCATGAAAAAAATTTCCAAATCATTATTGATTAGAGAAATGCACATTAAAACAACTATGAGGTTAAGCCTTTCAAATTGGCTAATAGTACAAAAAAGGAAAACGATAAATGTTATTTGTGGGAAAACTGGGACACTAATGCACTGTGTGGGTGAAATTATGAACTGATCCAACCATTCTGGAGATCAATTTGGAACTATGTTCAAATAGCAACCAAGTTATGTGTACATACCTGCTTTGACCAAAAAATAACTCTTCCAGGTATAGGTAATAAAAAGATCATTAAAACACAGAAAAATATCTACATGTACAAAAAGTATTTCCAGCAGCTCTTTTTTTATGGTGATAAGGAATCGGAAATTGAGATGGCATTCTTCAAGTAGGAAATGGTTGAACAAGTTATGTTATATGAATGTGATAGAATACTATTTTACTATGAGATATGCAAAGAAGGATGATTTAAGGAAAAATTCTGAAATACTCACATGAAGTCATGCAGGGTAGAACCAGGAGGACACTGTACACAGTAAGAACAATATTGTACAAGAAGTGACTATAATTGACTTAAAACTTCTCAGGAATTCAATAATCCAAGACAATTCTAAAATACTCATAAGGGAAAAATGTTATTCACATCCAGAGAAAGAAATGAAGAGGTCTGAAGGTAGATTGAAGCTTACAATTTTCACCTTATTTTTGTAATGTCAAAGAACTGGAAATCAAGGGGATGCCCATCAATTGGTAAGGGGCTGAACAAGTTATGGTATATGAATGTTATGGAGGACTAGTCTATATGAAACCATGAATGGTTGGATTGTAGAAAAGCATGGAAAGAATTTCAGGAACTGATGTTGAGTGAAGGAGCAGAACCAACAGAGCATTGTACAATTAACAACAATATTGTGAATTGATGAACTTTGAGGGATGCAGCTCCTTTCAGCAGATCAGAGAGCTAGGACAACCCTGGGAAATCTGTAATGGACATTGTCATCAACATCCAGATGAAGAAAATAAAACAAAATAAAACAAAGCAATAAAACAAATTAAAGAATCTGAATGAACACTTGGTTCATTTTTAAAAATTTCTCTTATGTTTTTCCTTTCTATACCATGTTTTTTTTTGTTTGCTTACTCCTGATTTATCATACAGAAAATGACTAAAAAATAAACATGTTAAACACAAATGCACATATACAATGTTCATTAGACCATATGCCCTTGAGGAGAAAGGATTGGCAAGGGAGAGTGGAAGGACATTGTGTAACATGAATATGTTTGTGGATGAATGTTGAAAAACTTTTATAACATGTAACTGGAAAAATAAAATATCAATAAGAAAATATAAACAGGACTAATATGGAAATATATTAAATTCTATTGTACATGTATAACTTTTACCAGATTGTTCGCTGCCATGGGGAGGCAGGAAGAGAGGGTAATAGAAAAAATGTGAAACTCATAACCTGCAAATGGATGAATGTTGAAAAGTACTTTTTCATGTAACTGAAAAAAATTAATTTAAAAAAATGAATGCTAAAAAACTGTCTTTACATATAACTGGAAAAAATACTATTAAGAAGTCTATCTGTGCCATACCTGATTATATTGCATATTGTATAATTTGCTTCTACTTTGAGTGCTTGGTACCTCAGTGGTTCAGCTGAAAGAATTCTGGGACTGGATTTAGGAAGACCTGAGTTTGAATTAAGGTTCAAATACTTGTGGGACCCTAGGCAAAGCAACTAAACTCTATTTACCTCGATTTTCTCATAGATAAAATGGAAATGATAATAGCACCTACTTTTTTTTTTAGGTTTTTGCTAGGCAGTGGGGTTAAGTGGTTTGCCCAAGGCCACACAGCTAAGTAATTGTTAAGTGGCTGAGGCCGGATTTGAGTTCAGGTACCGCTGACTCCAGGGCCAGTGCTCTATCCACTGCGCCACCTAGCTGCCCCAATAGTACCTACTTTCCAAGGTGGTTTTGAAGATCAAGTTAGATAATACTTATAAAACATTGAGTATAGTGACTAGTATATAGAATGTTAAATAAATGTTGTTGATGATCTTGATGATGATGATGATGATGATAGAAAATCCTTACATTTTGAGTTCATAACCATTTTTATGATTAGCAATTCTATAAGCAGCAACTTCATCCAGAAATAGAATAACTGGGATTGGTGACATGTGACAAGAATTGTCTCCTGGAGGAGAAATTAGGCTCCCTTCACTGAAAGGCAGATAGAAGAGAGGGCTACTCTAAAATCAATAGCTCCTCTTGCTTCAGATAAGTGGTGCCAGGCTTGCCCTCTGCCAGACCATGGCTGAAGTCTTTAACTTTTAAATAATTATGTGCTAATATAACATAAAAACTAATGGGTGGAATCACGTAAAGTACACAATCTCATTGCTCCCTTCTCCCTATTGGAAGGGGTAGAGATGAAGCTTACCTAGATGTTGCCTTTTCTCTTTGTTCCATTTATTTTTTCTCATTGTGTAGGGTAGGGGCTGAAGGTTTAATCAGCCATATTCTATTCCAACAGCTAGTTCCCTTTAATATAGGGTAAATATAAGGACCCTTAGATTGGTGTGGTTCCTTTCTCTGATATTTTATGAAATTTATATAAGATGAAGGTTTATTAAGATAGTCACAAGATATTAAAAGTTAATAATTAGGAGACTTCTATAGCTTCCATGAGATAAAAAACTCTGTCTACAAAATATAATTTGAAGTTAATAAAAGAATATACATCAGCTCTCTAGAACTCAGCCATAGGTTTTGTCCATTCCAAGAACCTCTATACCAAATCTCTCTTTACATGACCAGACAGTAATATGGGGACCTATTTTCATGAAAACAGTTGTTCATGGCAATTATTCATAAATTGACCAATATGAAGAAATTCTAAATCAGTTAATGGTCAGCAATAACAAGATATCAAAGTTGAAAAGGTCCTGGAAAACCATCTAGTCCAAGTCATACATCCATACACAATTAGGGATCATCTTTACATTTTTCTTACTCATTATCTTATAAGGAAACCCATTCCATTTTTGGATAAATAATAATCAATAAAGTTTTCATTACATGGAGTCTAAATATGCCTTTTTTCCATTTTCCTAGTTCCATCTTCTGTGACCAAAAGGTACACACTACAGGATGCATACTTGAGGACATAAATAATGGATAAAGACATATATTCTCTGAGTTGTTCCTCCCCCCATGGAATCTGTATATTCCAGGAAAATTAGCTTAGAAACATGGAAAGAATATACAGAGGCATTTAGTATAAATGAAATTTAGGATTAATTATGAGTCAAGATTAAATTCTTCATATTCTAATCTTCTAATTTCAGAGCTATTTGTATTATATTGTATTCCTTTGATTGCCCTTCAACTGATCATCATAAATCATTGGTCCTTTTTGAGAATGAAGGAAGAACAACAACAATAAAATGGTATGAGTTCAGTTACTATTATGGTAGCCTTATGATGAATTTACTTGCTCTAGCTTGTCAATAGCCTTAAAATTACCTTCCCCAAAATAATCAAACTACCACAGATGTGCTCTTACTAGGGCAAATCACAGTAGTACTATGATCTACAATGTAATGGATACTATGGCTTTCTTTTTTTTTGCAAGTCAATGAGTTAAGTGACTTGCTCAAGGTCATACAACTAGGTAATTATTAAATATCTGAGGCCATATTTGAACTCAGGTCCTCCTGAATCTAGACCAAGGGCTCCTCCATTACCTAGCTAATCCACTATGCCTTTCTTAATTCAAAAGATCATATCATTTATATTGATTGCTAAGTCACATGTCTGAAACATATTGATCATACAATCTTCTAAAACCTTTGTATTTTTCACAGACAGTCACATCTTCAACATCTCATGGTAGTACAGTTGATTTTTCTGAGCCCAAATATATGACTTTACTTTTATATCTTTCATTTTACTTGTTTTGGACCATTGTTATAGCCTGAGATCCAAAACAATTAGTTTTTTTATGAAGCATCTATTACATGAAAGACAGTGTGATGAGACTCCAAAGAAAATGAGAACTAAGTCTCTGCTCTCAAGGAAAATATATATTCTGCTAGAGAAAGGTAAGAAAAAATGTTATCCAAAATGTTTAAACCAACAATATGAGAAAAGAGGGTTCATTAAATATAGGAGTATCAGAAAAGGCTTATTGATGATTTCACATGAACTATGCCTTAAAACAAGTGAAGCATTCTAAAATGCCAAGGTGAGAAGGTACTGAATTCCAGATATGTGATATAATCTTTGACCCAAAGACATAGGCAAAGAGTCCTTATGCATTACATAGAAATATGACAGCAATTTTTGTGAATGACCATGAATTATGTAATGTCTGAATGGTTTGAGATCCATGGGTGTAATGGTGTAGGATCATGGTTGATTAATCACCTTTTTTTCCTGACCTGTGATTTCATTTGCATGGCAAAGTTGCAGAAGAAACTCTATAGGGTAGGTGTGTACCTGCTCAGCAAATTAAAACCATAGAAAACTATCTAGAATACTGAGTTGTTCAAGGACTGTTCAATGTGATATAGTGTGCCTCAGGCACAGACTGTGTAGCCACAGGAGTGAGAGATGTATTGTGGAATTTGTTGCGGAGAAAATATTCAAATTAAGCTTGAATGCAACCTATATGATAGAAAATAACAAAATAATACTGGAATAGCAGGTTAGAGTCAGATGTGAAAAGATTTCAATGTTAAATAGAAAGATGTGATATACTGTCTTAGAGATGATATGGAAGCACTTAAGGTTTTTGAAAAGGGCAATGAGAACAATCAAATTTATTCCTTAGAAAGATTATTTTGGCAACTATGTAAAAGATGCACTGAAGATGGTGAAAGACTTGAAATCAGTACTGCAATTAGATTATGTTGCTCTAATCCATTGGAGAAAAGAAGAGGGCTTGAACCAGTGATTCTTTCATCAATGGAGAGAAGGGGGTCAGTGAACAAGATGTTGAGGGAGTAGAATTTGCATGACTGATTGAATATGAAAGAGTGATAACTTTTCAGATATAGACTGTTAAAACTATTAAGGTTCTTCCTTGTCTCATATCATCTTCAAATCTGACAAGATTTTCATTTTCATATTCATCTGTTATATGGGACAGATTTTAAAAAATCCTGGAATACTTAAGTAAAGAATTTTCTCCAAGTTGATACTCACCCATCAATGAGCAATTTGTAGTTTAGGTCATTCAGCCAGTTACAATTCCACCTAATTGTACTAGCACCTCATCTCTTCAACTCATCTATTCAGTGAGCATGAGAAATAACATAAAATGTATACGACAGTTTGGGATGTTATTCATCTGTTTCATACTTGTCTTTGACCCCATTTGGGTTTAAGATATTGAAGAAAATGGAGTTTACTAATTTCTTTTCCAGTTCATTTGACAGATGAGGAAACTGAGGCAAACAGATTTAGGGGCTTGCTCAGGATCACACAGTAGTATGTATCTGAGGCCAGATTAAGAAGGTGAATCTTTCTATCTCGAGGACCAATACTTTATCCATCTAATTGCCCCTAAAATCTAGATACACAATTTTTTAATTGACATTTTTACTTTTCCAAATACATGCTAAGAAAGTTTTTTTTTTAACATTTCATATACCTAATCATATTTCTAAGTTACAAAAGTTTTCCTATGCCTTTCCTTCCCACTTCCCCTGCCCTCAGGGGCAAGCAGTCAGGTTAATATTGTACTTATACATTTGTGTTAAGCATGTTTAGAACTTAGTCATTTTTGGTATAAGGAATTAGGATTAAGTAAAAGAAAAACAACAGACTTTTTTTTAAAAAAAGTGAATGTAGTGTTGCTCATATTCTGAAGGATTTTTTTGTTTTGTTTTGTTTTATTTTTATTCCTCTGGATGGGGATAGATTTGTCCACAGATGATCTAATAGGGTTGTTCTAGTTCTCTGAACTGCTGAGAGCAGCTGCATCCATTAAAGTTGATCACCTCACAATGTTATTGTTAAAGTGTGCATAGTTCTCTTGGCTTTGCTCCCTTTGCTCATCATTAGAACCCATAATTCCTCCTATGCTTCTCTAGAGTCTGACCATTTATGGTTTCTTATATAATAATAGTAATCCATAATATTCATGTATCATAACTTGTTTAACCATTCCCCAAATGATGGGCATACCCTCAATTTCCAATTCTTTGCCACTACAAAAAAAGAGCTACTATGAATATTTTGGAACATGTGGGACTTTTCCCCATTTTTATGATTTCTTCTGGATGTAGACCTAGAATTGGAATTTCTGGGTCAAAGGAAATGAACAGTTTTATTGCTCTTTGGGCATGGTTCCATATCGCTCTCCAGAATTGTTGGGTCATTTCATAATTCTACCAGTAATGCATCAATATTCCAATCCTCCCAATCCCTCTCCAACATTAATCATTTTTCCTTTTTGTCATCTTAGCCAATCTGACAAGTGTAAGGTGATACCTCATTGTTGTAATTTGCACTTCTCCAATCAATGCTGATTTGGAACATTTTCTCATATGATTATATATATATATATGTATATATATATAGATATATAGATATAGATATATATATATATATATATAGATATATATATATACATATCTTTAATTTCTTTATTTGAAAACTATTCATATCATTTGACCATTTATCAATTCAGAAATGACTTACAATCTTGTTAATTTGATGCAGTTTTCTATATATATTTTAGAAATGAGACCTTTATCGAAGCTCCTTGTTGTGAAGATTGTTTCCCAGCTTTTTTGCTTTCCTTTGAACTTTGGAAGCATTTATTTTATTACTGTAAAAATTTTTTAAATCAGTATAGTCAAAATCAGTCATTTTGCAGTTTATAATGTTCTCTATTTCTTATTTGTTCGTTAGGTATACTACTGTTAATTTTTTTTTCTCTAACCCATCAATCTAATAACCTTATAAAAAGAGAAAATAAAATCAGCCTCAATGATCTGTTGTGTTGGCTCTTTTGCATCCCTAATTTCCTTTCTAAATGTTTATATATCATGACCAATAATGTTTAGAATTTTTCTAGTAATCAAAGTAACATTTACTAGGCTTATCTTTTGTAGATTCACTCTTCTTTTTTCTCTCTGAGAAAGGAAAGTTTGCCTTTCTCCAGTATTTGGTGGTGATGGTGGGCATAGGGATTATTTGTGATAACACAGGGCAATTATATCTCTTGTTTCCCATAAGTTCTTCCTCATCATTAACCAGAAATCATGACACAATGGTATATAGTCTGCCTCTGGTGACTTAAATTTTTTTGAGGGAATCTAAGAAATGTCTTACTACCTCTTAGATTTCATCTTGTTAACTATTTTTGCTTGGCAGAAGACAGAAATGAGACAAGGGCTGAGTGTTTCTATTTTAATCATCCTTTGTGATTTTCCATCTCTTCTTGAGCATCTCTAATCCTATCATATAAGATAATATTGCTTTGTAAATATTAATATGTACACATTACTAATACTGTTATTTTTACTACTTTGATCCATCCCTTAATCTAGATATAGCTTTAAAAATCTTTTTTTTTGTAATCCTCAGCATACATTACTAGCATCAATTTCAATTCATTCTTAGATGCAATATTCCCGATATTGTTATTCCAGGATCCTGACACTTCTATGTTTTTATCTTTCATTACTTATGCTTCTTTCTAGATCTCCTTAAAAATCTAAGTAAATTAAAAAGTTCTTTGTCTATTCACTGTGTTATTTTTACACAACTCTTTTTTTCTTTCCTCACAAAAATTATTTCAGTATTTCATTTCAGAAGAGGTCCCTATCTCTCTTGGACTGACTTTTTGAAGAGCATTTTGGGCCATGAATTCTGCCTATAATTAGGTCTAAATCCTTGAAATTCGCACTTCCTCAATCTGGCTTACATGTCAGAATGTTTCTTCTTATATTTTTATTCAAAGATTATAAGATGGAATGATCATTTCTCTCCCAAAGTTCATTTCTACTTCAATAAGTTCCTCTTTAATGATCAGAAGCAGTCCAATGAGAAATTCTATTGTTACATGCTCCTCTTTTTGAAGATTGAAATTATCATTGCAATTGGAAAATGTAGTAGCTCTTCTGCTTACAAAAAAGTACTCTACTAGATTTTCAGATTATTGTAGTCTTCGCTCAATATTGTTATTGTTTGTCCTTCATTCTCAAAGAGGACCCAGTGACTTTAGGTGGATAATGTCTTACAATTGAACTGGATTCAAATGAGGCAGGACTGTGAAAAAAGTCATCAATATCATTTTCTCATCCAGGGTCATCTGAATCTAGTGCTAAGACATAAATTAGGAAGATTTGAGATGACCCTTGATGCATTAGAAGAGTTTTCTTTTTTCTCATAATTAATATTTTACTTTTTTCAATTGCATATTATGAAAGTTTTTCAACATTCATTCACAGGCATATGCATATTTATAAGTTACACAATTTCCTTCCACCTTCCCTTCCCACCCCTTTTCCCTCAAGGGAAAACAGCCTGGTGAACATTGTACATATACATTTGTGGTTAACATGTTTACTTTGCCATTTTCTATATGAGGAATTAGGACTAGGGGAAAAGAAAGAAAGCCATAAGATAGGAAACAAAAAAACATAAAAGGAATTTTTTTAAAAATGTGAACATAGTGTTCATTAAGATTCTGTAGTTTTTCCTTTGTTTTGTTTTATTTTGTTGTTCTTCCTCTGAATGGTAATAGCATTGTCCATAACAGGTCTCCCAGGGTTTCCCTAAGTCTCTGAACTGCTGAGAGGAACTACACCATCAAGGTTGAACAACTCACAATGTTATAGTTAATGTATACAATGTTCTCTTGGTTCTACTCCCTTTGTTTAGCATCAGTTCCTGAAATTCTTTCCATGCTTCTCTAGATTCAGACCATTCATAGTTTCTTAAAGAATAATAGTACTCCTTAACAGTCATATACTATAACTTGTTCAGCCATTCCCCAATTGATTGACATCCCCTCAATTTCTAATTCTTTGCCACAACAAAAAGAGCTGCTATGAATATTTTGGAACATGTGAGACTTTTTCCACTTTTTGTGATTTCTTCTGGATATAGGTCTAGTATTGGTATTGCTGGATCTAAGGACATGATCAGTTTTATTACTCTTTGGGCATAGTTTCATATTGCACTCCAGAATGGTTGGATAAGTTCACAACTCTACCAACAGGGCATTAATGTTCCAATCTTCTCCAACACTGATTGTTTTCCACTTTTGTCAACTTAGCCAAACTGACTGGTGTTGGGTTTTATATATTAGCTGTTTTAATTTACATTTTTTTCTAATCTGTAATGATTTGGAGCATTTTATCATATGATGATATATAGCTTTAATTTATTCATGTGAAAACTGTCTATTCATATCCTTTGACCATTTATCAATTGGGGAATGACTTGGTTTACTTTTGTAAATATTAAGGGGAATGACTTGCAACCTAATAAATTTGATTAAATTTACTATATATTTTAGAAATGTTACCTTTATCAGGAGCCTTAGTTATGAAAATTGTTTTCTAGATTTCTCTTTTCCTTCTAATCGTGGCAGCATTGGTTTTATTAGTGTAAAACATTTTTTAATTTAACATAGCAAAAATAATCCATTTTGCAATTTATAATGCACTCTAATTCTTGATCTATTAATTGAGCTAAGGTATCACTTTTTGTGTGTCTATATCCTGTACCCATTTTGAATTTATTTTAGTGTAGGGTGTGAGATGTAGGTCCATGCCTAGTTTTTGCCATACCATTTTCCAGTTTTCCAAAAACTTTTTTCAGGTAGTAAGTTCTTATTCCAGAGACTAATATCTTTGGGTCTGTCAAACAGTAGATTACTATAGTCATTTACTACTGTTTCATTTGAATCTATCCTAATCCACTGAAGACCATGACTTTTTCAAGCAAAAGTCTTTTTTTTTGATAACATGCTTTCCAAATCAAAGGACTTTATCTTATTACTATATCATATCTCCATGCCAGATTTGTGATTTGGTTTCTGTTTATCTGCTTCCCCTTTCTGTACAAATGAAATGTAACAGTATAGGACATTTTTTTCTATTATCTCTACTAAGTTTTACCTAATGTTCTCCACCATCTATATGCTTTCTAAATCCTGACTCTCTCTATATGATTATGTCTTACATATAAAATAGTACCTTCATTTTATCTAATTTTCTTTTCTATGTTACATTATTCATGAGTCTCATTTACCAAATATCAGTAATATATATTTGATACTTAAATATATCTATGATCTCTATATAGATATATACCTTCTAGGATGTAGATAATAAAAGAATCTCAACATGTTCTCTTATTTCATGCCACTCAAGTACAGTGATATTAAAAATTTCTTTTTTTCTGTATTTGTTTCTTGACGATCTTGTTTAGTATTCAAACTTTGTGCATCTAAGGCTGTAGGGTTCATTGCTGACTCAATTCTTGGATATTGTCTCCTGTGAGTAATTGGTCTTCTCCACTGCTATTCTTCTTATGTTGTAGCAGCTTCTCTCTACAGTAGATATATGATGGCAATTTTCACCCTATTCCCCTTCCTTTATAGTTTAAATCTTCCTGATTAAATGTGTAAGACACAGGGGGAATATCAACTTTTTACTGTCCACTGATAGGTTTTACTCTGTCCCTGGCCAAGAACTCACTATTGCTATGTTTTAAGCCTTTGCTCAGAAATCCAAACCCATTTTAAAACACTATTTTCACTTCTGGCCAAGATTGTGGAGAGAAGACAGGCACAGTGCTAGTCTTCTGATCTTCTCTCCTGATCTTCTCTCATATATAATATGAAACAAAGCTCTTAACAGAAATCCAATCTACAAAACTCAGAAACAGAAACTAGGAGAAGAAGATTTATCTCAAGGTTTGTCCTCCGGGATCATGGGTGAGCCAGCTTCAGAAGGTGGACTCTGTCAGGAGCACAGGACAGGGTCAGAGCCTGATAGCTTCACTAACCTGATCAGTGGGGTGGACTAGAGCCTGGAAGTATAAAAGCAGGGCAAGCCTGATCCGCCACAGGGGCATAGGCCAACTAGGGAGCACAGGCATTGATTGTGGCAATGACAGTCTGGAGCATTCGTGCAGAGCTAGAGGGCAAGTTCCAGTGCAGGAGAGCTGCAGCCCTACCTTCATTTCAGCTGAAACCTCTTCTCAGAAGAAACACAATTACAGCCCACCTCTGCACCAGGCTAAGAGGAGCAGACTTCCCACAGCAGTGAAAAGGGAGAGCAATTACCTTGCCCTAGAACAAAACCCAACATTGGACAAAAATAAAAGTACTCCACAGCTTCATCTACCCCCTCCAGGCTAAGGCAGAAGGCCTCAGATTAAGGTCATAGACACTCCTGAGAAAGCAACCAACACAGCCTACTGGCCAGCCCACTTGAAGTTACTAGACCCAGTGAGTAAAGCCTCTAGGGATCTCAACACCAAACCATTGTGAAGCAGCCCCTCACCAACATAAGGTCTTAGGAAAATGAAGAAAGGTCACAGAAAGGAGGGTCCATAGAAAAATTCCTAGAAGAAAAAGGACCCTAATTCAGAGAAACCTAGAACCTCTGAGAAGAATATGACCTGATCAACAGCACAGAAAGACTTCCTTGAAGAAATCAGGAAGGAATTTAAAAATCAACTGGAAAATTTGGGAGAGACAATTAACACCTTGCAACAAGAAAAAAATCATTGGCAAATACAATTGGACAAATGTAAAAAGAAAATAATTTTCTCAAAACCTCAATTTTCAAACAGAAAACTCTATCAAAAATAGAATTGACCAATTGGAAAAGGAACTGCAAAAGGTAAATGAAGAAAATTCTTCCCTTAAAAAAATGGAGTCTTTGCAAACTAATGACTTCATGAGATAGCAAGAATCTGTTAAACAAAACTAAAATATCAAAAAATAGAAGAAAATGTAAAATACCTCATCTGCAAAACCACTGACCTTGAGAACCAATCAAGAAGAGACAACTTGAGAATTATAGATTTTTCTGAAAACACTGAAGAGAAAAAGCCTGGACTTAATATTATAGGATATAATGATGGAAAACTGCTCTGATATCATGAAACCAGAGGACAGAATCATTATTGAAAGAATACATTGCTCCCCTCCAGAAAGAGATCCTAAAATGAAAACACCAAGGAATTTTGTGGCCAAATTCCAGAACTATCAGATAAAAGAAAAATCCTGCAAGGAGCCAGAAAGAAATAATTTAAATACCAAGGAGCCACAGTAAGCATTACACAAGGCCTGGCTGCATCAACATTAAGGGATCGTGGGGTAGCTAGGTGGCACAGTGGATATAGCACTGGCCCTGAAGTCAGGAGTACCTGAGTTCAAATCCAGCCTCAGACACTTAATAATAATTACCTAGCTCTGTGGCCTTGGGCAAGCCTCTTAACCCCATTGCCTTGCAAAAACTAAAAAAAACAAAACAAAACAAAAACAAAAAAACAAAAAACATTAAGGGATCAAAGGGGCTGGAATGAGATATTCTGAAGATCAGGGGAGTTTGGAATGTAGCCAAGAGTCCACTAACCAGCAACACTGAGCCTTTTATTTCAGGGGAAAAGATGGACATTTAACAAAATGGAAGACTTCCAATATTTCCTGATGAAAAGACCAGAGCTCAATAGAAAATTTATATATCAAGCAGGAGGCTCAAGAGACATAGAAAAACATAAAAAATAAAGGGTAAAGAAAAAAAAATTGTTACCCAATAAGATAAAACTGATTATATCCCCTTCTAGGAGAAAGATTCTGATAATTCTTGAGAATTGTAGCTTTATTAGAGAGAATATACTTAGCCAGAAATGATGGACATTCATGACTTTTTTGTGACTCAGACAGAATGAATTAAAAACAATACCTCCTTAAAGGGGGGACAGTAATGAAATGGGAGGATGGAGTAGATTGAATGGGGTAAATCTCATTACATTAAGAGATACAAAAGACCTTCTCTAATAGAGGGGAAGAGGGTGGGGAGGAGCTTAGAACCACTTGACTCTTCCTTTCATCAGACTTGGCTTAAAGTATTTTTTTGTTGTTGTTGTTTTGTTTTTTTAGTTTTTTGCAAGGCAGTGGGTTTAAGTGGCTTGGCCAAGGTCACACAGCTAGGTAATTGTTAAGTGTCTGAGGCCAGATATGAACTCAGCAGCTCCTGACTCCAGGGCCAATGTTCTATCCCATGCACCACCTAGCTTCCCCAAGACTTGGCTTAAAGTTAACTTACACAAACACTCAGTTAAGAAACTTATCTTACCTTTCAAGTATTAAAAGGGGAAAATGGAAGAGAGGAAACAGGAAGGGTGGAGAAAAAGGGGAACTAACAGAAGGAATAGAGGGAAGAAAGGGAAAAGGGAAAGGGGAAAGAAAGGGGAGGGGATGGTATAGGAGGACAAACACACTTAAGGGGGTGGTACTCAGAAACAAAATACTGGGGAATGTTGCAAAATGGTAAAAAGGGGAAGATACAAACAGAAGGAATATAGCATGGAGGGCAATAAAGAGTTAATAATTATAACTTGGAATGTGAATGGATTGAATTCTCCCTTAAAATATAAGCAATAGAAGAGTGGATTAATACCAGAATCCTACATTATGCTGCTTACAAGAAACTCATTTGAAGCAGAGATATATATATATATAGAGAGAGTAAAGGTAAAAGGTTAGAGCAAAATATATTTTGCTTCAGCTGAAGTTTTGCTACCAAGGGTAGTAATCCTGATTTCAGGCAAAGCAGCTGCAAAAATAGATAGCATTAAAAGAGATAAGGAATGAAACTATAGCCTTCTAAAAGTTATGTTACACAATAAAGTAATTTCAATACTAAATATGTATGCACCCAATGGTATAGCATACAAATTCATAGAGTAGAAGTTGAAAGAGCTACAGAAAGACATATACAGCAAAACTCTACTAGTGGGAAACCCCAATCTCTCACTCTCAGATTTGGATAAATCTAACCATAAAATAAACAAGAAGGAAGTTAAGGAGACAAATAGATTGTTAGAAAACCTCCATATGATAGACTTATGGAGGAAACTGATGTCTGGCTTCTGCATTATCTTAATAACCTTCAGGACTCCTCAGGAAGAAGCACCCAGATCTCTATGCCACCCAAACCCAGAATAGGGGCAGGAGGGAACTGACTGGCTCTTAGTGTATGAGAGCACCTTGTAGACCCTGGGAAGTTCCAAGAAGTCATATGTTCCTCAATTCAGGGAGCCCTGAGAGGCCATCTAGTTCTTTCTCCCACTCACTCCCCACAGCTCTCATTCTGGGTGTAGAGCTATACTTTTTTTTTCCTGTAGTACATGGCACTTAAGCTTTTGACAAAATATAACCACCCATTCCTACTAAAAACAGTAAAGACTGTAGAAATAAATGGTTTGTTCCTTAGAAAAATAAGCAGTATCTACCTGAAACAGTCAACAAGCATTATATGCAATGGAGATAGGCTAAAGGCATTACCAATAAGATGAGGGATGAAACAAGGATGCATATTACCACCACTATTATTCGATATTGTATTAGAAACATTAGCTTCAGCAATAAGAAAAGAAAAAGAAATTGAAGAAATTAGAATTGGGAAAGAAGAGACAAAACTCTGACTTTTTGCAGATGACATGATGGTATACCTAGAGAATCCCAAAAAAATCATCTAAAAATTACTAGAAATAATTAGAAACTTTGGCAAAGTCACAGGATATAAAATAAATCCTCATAAATCCAAGATATTTCTATGTATGACTAGCAAGTTACAGCAGAAAGAGCTAGAAAGAGAAATCCCATTCAAAGCAACCTTAGACAATATAAAATACCTAGGAGTCTACCTGCCAAGACAGTCTCAAAACTTTTTGAAAACAATTACAAAACACTTTTCACACAAATAAAATCAGATTTAAATAAGTGGGCAAACATCAACTGCTCATTGATAGGCTGAGCTAATATAATAAAAATGACAATTCTACTAAAACTAAATTACCTGTTTAGTACCCTAACAATCAAAATTCTAAAAAGTTATTTTAATGAGTTAGAAAACGTTGTAAGTAAATTCATATGTAGAAATAAAAAGTCAAGAATTTCCAGGGATTCAATGAAAAAAAAAGTGGAAAAGATGGAAGTTTCGCCTTGCCCTTTTTAAAAATTATATTATAAAGCATCAGTCATCCAAACTGTCTGGTATTGACTAAGAAATAGAGTGGTAGATCAGTGGAATAGATTAGGTGTAACAACAGGAAATGATTATAGTAATCTGCTGTTTGATAAACCCAGAGTCCAGCTATTGGGAAAAAAAAAACTCTCTTTGGTAAAATCTGTTGGGAAAATTGGAAGTTAGTATGGAAGGAACTTAGATTAGACCAACACCTCACACCTTATTCCAAGATAAGGTCGAAATGTATACAGGGTTTAGACATAAAAAAAATTATTATAAGAAAACTTGAAGATCAAGGATTAGGTTACCTGTCAGATCTATGGAAAGGGAAGCAGTTTATGATCAAGGAAGAGATGGAGTACATCATTAAAAACAAACTACATGATTTTGATTATATTAAATTAAAAAGCTTTTATACATACACAACCACTGTTACCAAGATCAAAAGAAATGTGGTAAATTGTTAAACAATATTTAAAACTAGTATTCCTGACAAAAGACATTTCTTTTTTTTCTTCTTTACACACAATTTTATTTGTTTTTGGAAAGATTTTATTTATTTTGTTTTACAATTTTACTCGCATTCTTGTTTCCTTACCCCCACCCTCCACAGAAGGCATTGTGGTTTCTGGTCATATTGGCCAGTCTGAGAGGTGTGAGGTAGTATCTCAGACATGCTTTAATTTGCAATTCTTTAATAAGTAATGATTTGGAGCAATTTTTCATATGACTATGGATTGCTCTGATTTACTCAGCTATAAATTGCCTTTGCATATCCTTTGACTATTTGTCAACTGGGGAATGGAGTTTTTTTTTTTTTTTGAAAATTTTACTCAGTTCTCTGTCTATTTTAGAAATGAATCCTTTGTCAGAAATATTAGTTACAAAATTTTTTTCCCAATTTACCGCATTTCTTTTGATCTTGGTTACAGTGGTTTTGTCTGTGCAAAAGCTTTTTAATTTAATATAATCAAATTATCTAATTTTTTTAATGATGTTCTCTATCTCTTCCTTGGTCATAAACTGTTTCCCTTTCCATAGATCAACGTACTCATTTCTAAAATATACAGAGTCAAATTTTCAAAAAAAAACAGCCATTCCCCAATCGACAAATAGTCAAAGGATATGCAAAGGCAAAATACAGATGAGAAAATTAAAGTGATTCATAGTCATATGAAAAATTTCTCTAAATCATTATTGATTACAGAAATGAAAATTAAATGCAAATTATCTCTGAGATACCACCTCACACTTCTCAGACTAGCCAATATAACCAGAAAGGACAGTGATCAATACTGGAAGGGTTGTGGGAAATCTGGGACATTAATACATTATTGGTGGGACTGTGACCTCATCCAGCCTTTCTGGAGAGCAATTTGGAATTATGTCCAAAGGGCAACAAAAATGTGCATACCCTCTGATCCAGCAATACAACTAAACCCTGAAGAGATTATGAAAAAGGGTTAAAAACATCACTTGTACAAAAATATTCATAGTGGTCCTGTTTGTAGTGGCAAAGAATTGGAAATTAAGTGAATGTCCTTTAATTGGGGAATGGCTTAGCAAACTGTGGTATATGTATGTCATGGAACACTATTGTTCTATTAGAAACCAGGAGGGTTTCTTATTTCTTCCAATTCAATTTATATAGTAACTGAGCATTAAGTTCCTCCAGTCTGTCTGATGTTATGTGGGATACAAAAGGAGAAGACACAATCTTACCCTCGAAGGGATTATAATCTCATAAAAATTAGTTTTATACTCAAGAAAGTTATTTCAATATTAAAATTCATTATTTGAGAGAGTACATGATAAATTATTCAAATTAATGACATAGACAAGATTGGCAGGAGATGTTACTAAAGGTGAATTAATAAATTGGGCACTTGGCTGTCTCTTAAATGATTTATAATATCCTTATGTATGTCAAATTAAATAAGGGCTCAATAAATCACCATGGATTCAACAACTTTCATTGAAGGAACTTGGTACTATATTGGGAGTAAAAAGTGCATTTAAAGTCTACTTCATTGGGATGAGTAAGTTTTTAATATTTTTTATTATTTTTTTTAAAAGAGAGTGCTCTCATTTATATTACGGTCCTCAAAGAAACATGGAAGGCTGGAGAATGTTTCCAGTTCAATCACTAGATCAACCTTCCCTCTGCATACCATGGAAGGGGGAAACAGAACATCAATTCTGGAACCCCCTACTGCTCTCTGGCACCAAGCATTTTCTGGTGACCTTTTCCCCTCCTGCCAGGCTTCTCAGGATACATACATTATTGTGGGAATGTCTCTGTATCCTCAGTCCCAGAATCAGCCAGTTCCCCTCTTTTGCATTTTTCTGAGACAAAGGCCAGACTTAACCATTTTTTAAAAATATAATTTCAAAATCATTTTGAATTTGAAAACAGTTATAAAAGAAAAATCATTCCCTGGCACATATGCCCCCAACCAGGGGCACAGATGAATGTTTTGTGTCACCGTGCAGCTTGTAAGACCCAGCTCATCAACCTCCCAGAAACCCTTTTCCCATCATTTTTCAAAGAATCATGGAAACGGGACAAACTGACCAGTCAAACAAACTTTTAATCTAGTTTCCCATAAATAAACCTGAGCCCAAATTATTGCAGTAAAATTCAGATAACTATGATTCTTCTTTAAACACAGGGACTAATTACAAATGAGCAGCAGCTATAGGCCATCGGTTAATGCTGTTTATTACAGTCCCTTGTTACAGGGAATCCCTGGGGTTAGTTTCAGAAATAAAGATTTAATTTGAGGGTAAATCAGAACAACAAAAAATGTAGTTAATTGTAAACAATAGTATTCCAAACCCAGCTGAGTCCATCAATATAAAAACAGAAGTTAACCTCATCCTTTCAGTTCTGTAAACATATTAAATGCTATTTATTGTGATTACATGTGTGTGGCCTTCTACAGCCTAAATAGCAGCATTTTCGTGACTGAAAGATATAAACATCAGATAACTCTACCATCATTCTTCAAGTTTTAAAGATATAAAAATCTAAATATTAATTTTAATAGAAAGGTTAGCAAATTGGAAACTACTAAGTGCATTACAGTCCTTACAATCACATTAGACACTGGGGGAGACAGACATTCTAGGAAGATTAAAGATACAGGTGGGGTCCAGACTTAGTTCATGAATATGACATCTGTCATAAACAAAGACTTTGCTTACCACCCCACCTCCCATTCCTATTGCCCCTTCCAAAAGATTTTTAGCCAATAACAGGATAAACTTAAAAAACGAAGATCAAAACAGGAAAAGAAAAATATATACTTAAAGAAATAGTTCAATATAGATAGAGAGATAGAGAGATAGATGATAGATAGATATAGATGATATAAGCAAAGATATAGCTACCTATAGAGAGAGGCGCATACACATTCTATTTAGTCATTTCAGTTTTCTTCATTTTGTGATCCCCTTTTGGGGTTTGGCAAAGATAATATAGTATCTGTAGTTTCTTCTTTAATTCATTTTATTTTATTTGTTTAGATTTTTTTCAAGGAAATGGGGTTAAGTGGCATGCCCAAGGTCACATGGCTAGGTAATTATTAAGTGTCTGAGGTCAGATTTGAACCCAGGTACTCCTGACTCCAAGGCTGGTGCTCTATCCACTGCACCACCTAGCTACCCTAATTCATTTTAAAGATGAGGAAATAGAGGCAAATAGTTTTAAGTGATTTACCAGATACTAAGTGTCTGTGGTCAAATTTAAACTCAAATCTTTCTGATTCTAGACTCTACTTTGTATCACATAGTTGTTGCAAAACACATACACATGTGTGTATGTATGTGAATATGTGTGTATGTAGATGTAAACATAGATTATGGTTATAGATAGAGAAATGGTTCAAGCTCTCATTTCCTGAGTCCTTCAATGGGAAAATCCAAAGCACCAGATAATAGGATTTAATTTGAATACTTTTCTGAATTGATCTAAATTTCTCTGGACTAGAAGAAATTTTCCCAGAAACTGTTTTCCTATAGCAACTAAAATGTTAACAGTGTCCCAGATGAAATCAGAATGTACAAATGGTGGCAGCTCATTACATTAAAACAATGAGATTCATTCTCCTTGAATTGCCTTCTTAGGGCTAAGCTCCTCTTCTGGTGAGTTTTCTTCATTCTGAGATTGATCAATAACCAAGAGTTCAGGAAAAAACAAAACAAAGCAAAATAAAACCTAACCACTTTGAGGGATAGTGTTCAAGGCTCAAAGCAACTTGGATCATGAGTAAAGAGATAGGTTTCTATTTGTCTCATGTGTCACTTACCTACTCTCTGATTTGGGAAAAGTCTCTATGTCCCAAGGCCTAATCACTTATGTGTTCAAACTGAAGACTTGCATCCTTCCCTGGAAAGAAAATAAGAAGGATCATAGAATGCATTCCTACATTCTGGGTCCTCAAGGTCAATGAAGTGCTCCATAAAACAAATGGGAAAATACTCTTCAAGGTAAAAATAAAAGAATTTAAGGAACTTGAAGACACCTGAGAATGCTAATTATTTTTCAGGAGGCTGGGGAGTGGAAGAAAGGAACAGATTAGAAAGTAAATAAAAAAGGACCTTGAAATCCTGAAGTTAGGGAATAGACATGGAGTTTTCTATGAGCTCCTTGAAAGCAGAGACTTTTGTCTCTTAGAAAATTGCCTGATAAAAAGTAGTAGGTAATTAATAAATATTTATTTATTAATTAACTGACTATAGCAGGAATTAATTGTTTATCCTACAGGCAAGGATGATCCAAAAAGTTCATCCAGGGAGAGGTTATTCATTCGGAGTGGTAGGAAGGACAGTTGGTGATACAATAAGGAACCATTTAGAAGAGCATGGCAGCTGTCCTATCAGAATTTGTGACCAGATTGTGACAGAGAATCTCTGAAGACCAAAGAATTGTGAAATAGGAATCAGTTTCACTGACTGACGGATATCTAGAAAACTTTGCAAAAAAGTAAGGAAAATCTGAGTATAAAACTCAAGAGGACTAAGGGGTGGAGACAGAGAGTGCTCCTAACATTTTATCAGTTAAGTATTTATTCAGAAAGAAGAGACAGATATTGAAAGTCAAGAATTGGCTAAGAGAATATAATGTGGAGAACTGTCCTACTTAAAACATAGCAACAATGAACATAGTGATGGAATGCACTTAATGAGGGTAGGTTAAAAATGCTTTTTTTGCCTAGAATATTGAAAATCAATTTAATCAATCAAGTGCATTTGCAAAGTGTTACCGTGTTCTAGGTCCTGATGATATAGAGACAAAGATGAAACAGTACCTGCCCTCAAGGAGCTTAGATTCTATCTAAGGAAGCAACATAAATGAGTACAAACAAAATGTATAGGAATAGCTCTGACTTTACATCTCTCATATCTGTCCCTATCTCACTACTTACAGAACTATACCCTAAGTCTGAACCTTTATCACCTCATTTCTGGACTATTTTTTTTTAATTAGCTTTCCCTCATCAACTCTCTACAATGCATCAAATAATGGGCATTCATTAAGTTCCTAATATATACCAGTTACTTTGCTAATCAGTGAGCATACAAAGAAAATGTGAGGGAAGAGTGATGTAAATTTGGGAGGATGACAGAATCAAGTGACTTGCTCTAATGATTACTTTCCCCATCCAAAAAACAGAGGAACTTAGAAGTGTGTGTGTGTGTGTGTGTGTGTGTGTGTGTGTGTGTGTGTGTGTGTGTGCACGTATGACAGGGAGAAACATTTGCTCTGAATCTGATTCTCTCTAATAGAGAGAAAGGAACTGATTGTTGGCATGGAAACCATGGGAACCCTCTAAAGAAGATACTCATAGGGCCACCACAGGCTAGGACTATGAGATCAAGGAATTCACATATATTCCTGATATAAACCTTAAATTGGGGGCAACTGATTTTAAAAGTTATAAGTTAAGTCAATCCATAAGGACTGGGAAATGTTTGATATTTTAATTCTGAAGATATCAAGGGAAACAATTAATTGATTAGGAAAAATGGGAGATATCTGAAGAGAAATAAAGAGATATATAGGAAGGTAATCTATCAATGGACAAGCATTTATTAAGTAACAACCAGACCCTGTACTCTTTAAAAAACATAGATTTTAAACATTAGAGCATGGAAAATTGAAGCAAATGCAAGTACCAGAGAATGAATATAAGTGTGGTGTTATGCTGTGGAAACATTATCAGAAGTGTAAAAATCTACTACAAGCTGAGGTTGATAAGGGAAAACTTAAAACAAGAAATTACTTGGGATTAAAAAAAGGATAATCAAAAGGACAGAACTCAGCTTGGGTGGATGGAACACTGATAACTGGTAATAAAGAGAAGACAGAGATGCTGAATTTTCATTTGGTTCTTTTTTTTCTTGGTTGTTTGATTTTTCCCAATGAGAAAAATCCTTTCATAATTAATTCACTAAACAAGAATGGTTAATTAGGTAATGAAAGATGTGGCTTCTGTGATTGGTGAGTAGCTCTTCAGTCGTATTTGTAAGTTAGTGGAGGACAGGTAGCTAAGATGGGAAAGTATATACCAGGACCCAAATGAACTCACCAAATTTCCCCCCACCCAAACAACTTTAAAACAAAGCCTAAAATCAAATTTTGGAGAGGCAGATTCAGAAAAAGGTCAGAGGGAGATACCTTTCATGACTAAGACAACTTAGGAAGTCTGCAGGATGGAGTGTGACTTGACATTGGTGCAGACCTGGAGAGTGGTAGGAGCTCTGGCAGTGGTAGAACCTGAAAGAAGCCAAAACAGGAGCAGCAGCAGCAGCTTTGGGAGTTCTTGATCCAGAAACAGTTAAAAGAGTCAGATAATTGCTCACAAAGACATGGCAAAGGGGAAGATAGATGGCAAGGTAGGTAGAGAACCGACCTTGGAGTCAGGAGGACCTGAGTTCAAATGCAGCCTCAGACACATAATACTTACCTAGCTGTGTGATCTTGGGCAAGTCACTTAACCCCATTGTCTTGCAAAAACCAAAAAAAAGATCAACAAAGAGATTTCAAGGGGACCTTTTCTGACACAGTGGACAGCTGGTGTTGGAAAGCCTATTGGCCTTAAGCAGTTCAGGATCAGTTTCAGTATAGAGACCTTATGGTGGGTTGCAAGGTAGTAAGGAACCTGGTCATAGGTCTTGGCTAAGAAGAGCACTAGTACTTGTCACTGGAGGGGAGCAAGGGTCCTCTCTGATTAAAAACAGAGACCAGGAGACCAGCAAACACATGTCTCTCAGGAGAACATTACTTTAGAAAGACCAGCAGAAACAGATCTAAAAACACCAACACAAAAAAATCTGAGAAACAGTGCCTCCCCACCCCAAGGTGAGCAGAGTTCAACTATTTTTTAATTAATTAATTAATTTATTTTCATCCATTTGCACATGCATATTTCGAAATTACAAAGTTTCCCTCTACCCTCTCTTCCTACCCCTTCCCCTCAGCAGGGAACAGTCAGATTAGCATTTTACATACATATTTTGTTAAAGATGTTTGCAAATCAGTCATTTTTGGCATGAGGAATTAGGATTAGGGGGAAAGAGATGCATAAGAGATAATTTTTATAAAGTGTTCATCAGATTCAAAAGATTTTTTAAATTTGTGTGTGTGTTTTGTTTTTTCCTCTAGATGGGGATAATATAGTCCATAGCCACTCCAATACAGTTATCCTAGCTCTCTGGACTGCTGAGAGGAGCTGCTTCCATCAAAGTTGTTCATCTTATAATGTTGATGTGTACATTGATCTCTTGGTTCTACTCCCATCTGCTAAGCATCAGACCCCATAAATCAAGAGTTCAACTTTAACATAAAGCTTGAAGTCAAGAAAGAGGCTGGGAAAATAAGAAAACAATATCAACACAAACAAAAAAAATTGAACATAAAAAGTTATTATAGCAACAGGGAAGATGAAGACATAAATTCAAAATAAGGAAACAATGTGAAAACAGCTACAAGTAAAACTATAAAGAAAAAATTATTTAAACTTAAGATAAGCAAGAATTCTTGGAAGAGTTAAAGAGATGAGTGGTATGGGAAAATAATTAAGAAAAAAAGTGATATAAGAAAATTTTGAAAAGAGAATTAACAGCTTGGTAAAAAAGAGATACATGGGCAGATGGATGGTACAGTAGATTAAGCACCAAGGCTGAAGATAGGAAGAAAGGTCTGAGTTCCAATCTAGCCTTAAATAAATGAAATTTTGTAAAAAACAGAATTGGTCAATGTGATGGAAAAAAGTGATACAAAATATCCCTGAATAAAATAATTTCTTAAATATTAGAATTGAGCAAATAGAAGTTTTTGATGCCATGAAACATTAAGAAACAACAAACCAAAGTCAAAAGAATAGGAAAAAAACTAGAAAAAAATGAGAGTTATCAGAAAAACAGCTGATCTGAAAACATGTTAAGAAGAGATAATTTTAAAAATTTTGGACACCCTGAAAGCCATAATTTTTTAAAAGGCCTAGATTACATTTTTTTTAATTTTAAAGGAAAATACCCTGATAGCTTAGATCCAGAGAGTAAAATAGAAAGTGAAAACATTCACCAATCACCTTCTGAAAGAGATCCCCAAATGAAAACCTCTAGAAATATTTAAGTTCCAGAAGTCTCAGGCAAAGGAAAAAATATTGCAAATCTCCAGAAAGGAATAGTTCTGAGCCACAATCAGGATATCTGAAGATGGAGCAGCTTACACTTTGAAGAAGTGGGGGGCCTAGAATGCAATATTCTAATAAAGGGCAAAATTGCTAGGATTTATAATCAACAATAATCTACCTAGTAAAACAGATATATTCCTTAAAAAGACAAAAAATGAATATTCAAGGAAATTAAGAAATTTCAAACATTCCTAATGAAAAGAACAGAATTGAATAGAATATTTGACTTCAAATACATAAGAAGAGAAACAGCAAAATATAAACTTGGAAGAGAAATCAAATGGGACTCAATAAGGCTGAACTATTTACCTTTCTTCATGAGAAGATGATATTTGTCTCCTCTAAGATATTATTAGGGCAGTAGAAGTATTCTACTTAGAAAGAGGGGCAGGATATATGTCTATTATGTTGGGATGTTATAAAAATGGATAAGCAAGAAAAAGAAATGTGCTGGTAGAAGAGGAAGAGGAAAGAATGGTGTAGTTATCTCACATAAAGAAGATGCACAAGGTAAAGCTTTTTTTTTATTTTTGCAATGAAAATAGAGTCAATGGACTTGCCCAAGGTCACACAACTAAGAAAGGTCAGATTTGAACTTAGTTCCTTCTCACTAAAGGGCTGGTGCTCTATCCACTATGCTATCTAGCTGCCCCAGAAAGAGATTTTACAGTGGAGGGGAAATAATGAGGGAGAAGGCAATAGTTGAACCTCATTAACATTTCAATTAGTTCACAAAGAGAAAAATATATGTATGTATATATGGGGTATATCGTCAGTGGTAAGAAACAAAACATATTTTTAAAAAGGCATAGGATAAAAAGATAGAAGGATAAACTGAAGAAAATGAATGGAGGGAAATAACTAAAAATCATAACTGTGGATGTTTATTGAATAGAATGGAAGTAGAGAGCAGATCGGATTAGCAACTAGAATTCAACAATATATTGTGCATAACACAGAAAGACATGACTTGAAATAAAGGGATAGAGCAATCTATTATGTCATCTGAAGTAAAAAAGGTAGGGGTGGTAATCATGATTTCAGACAAAGCAATAGTAAAAATAGGTTTAATTGAAAGAGATAATCAAGAGAACTACGGTTTGCTAAAAGATATCAGAGATAATCAAGTAATATAAAAACTTCAAGAAGTTTTTATGATAAAGGACTAATTTTCAAATGTAGAAAACTGAGTCAAATTTATAAAGATAAGAACCATTTTCAATTGATAAACAGTGAAAATATATGGCTAGGCAGTTTTCAGAAGAAGAAATCAAAACTATTTGTATTCATAGGAAAAAATGTTCTAATTCACTATTGATTCAAGAGAGACAAAATAACTCTAGGGTATCACCTCACACCTGTCAAAAATGACAAATGTGGAGGGAATGAGGAAAACAAGGACACTAGTAAACTGTTGCAGAGCAGTGAATTGTCCAAACATTCTGGAGAACAATTTGAAACTAGATCTAAAAGCCCTATAAACCTGTGCATATCCTTTGACCTAGCAATACCACTACTAAGTCCGTATCCAAAGGAGATCAAAGAAAAATGAAAAGAACTTATGTGTACTAAAAATAATGATAATTGCTCTTTTCATAGTGGCAAAGAATTGGAAATTAAGGAAATGTTCATCAATTGGGGAGTGGTAGAACAAGTTGTGCATGTAATTATGACTGAATTTTAAGAAATGCTATAAGAAATGTCAAGTGGGGTGGTTTGAGATAAACATGGTAAAATCTAAATGAACTGATATAAAGTGAAGTGAGAAGAACTGGGAGAACAATAAGGCATTATTGTAAGGATGATCAACTTTGAAAATTCTGGCTATTTTGATCAATAGAATTATCCAAAAGAATTTCAAGTCTCATGATGAAAAAATATTATACATCTTCAGAAAGAGAACTGATGAATTCTGAGTACAAATCAAACCATATATTTTTAATATGACTCAAATAGAAATATGTTTGGCATGATTTTACATGTATAATTGATATATTGTTTGCCTTCTCAGTGATTGAGAGGTGGGAGGGAAAGAGAAAAATCTGTAACTCAAAATTTAAACTAAAAATAATGTTTAAAAAGACCTTATTTTTAAAAAAGATAAAGAACGTTAGTGGAAAACTAGGCAAGGGAGCACAAGTGGAAAAAAAAAGTAGATATTCTAATTTTAAATGGAAGAATAAGAACAAGTCTACAAACTATGCTCAAAGAAATTTTCTTTGTTTCTTGGGGTAGTCCTAAAAAGATTAGAGAAAAGGATAAACAGGGGGAACAAATATCCAAAGACTGCCATCTTGTCTCTTGATTAAAGAACATACCGACTCACACCTGCACAGAGTGTACCATTGCTGATTCAATCCATCCCAACTCTGGCCTTCACTATATATGTATTTTCTTAGGCAAGTAATTTCCCTTCTCTACATCTTTGTTTCCTCATCTGGAAAGTTTACAGATAAGATTAGAGCAGCTAGGTGGCACTGAACCTTGAGTTAAGAATAGATTCAAATGAAAGTTCAGACACTTACTAGGTGTAAGATACTAGGCAATTCACTTTACCCTGTTTGCCTCAGTTTCCTCATTTATAAATTTAGCTTGAGAAGGAACCGGCAAATCACTCCAGTATCCTTGTCAAGAAAACTTCAAAAGAGGTTACAAAGAGTCATATATGACAACACAACACAACACAACACAACACAACACAATAGGTCCTTTCCAATTGTAAAGTCTATGATTTTATTCTGAGGTTGACTCTTTCTGAAGACCAGCCCTCTTCAAAATGAATCTAGATAAAAATTTGAGAGAAATGAAGTAGACATATTTCATAAACTTACTTCCTAATAATAGTTTTGGATAATCTATCTAAAAATCGTGAGAAATGATGTATATACACTTCACTACCTCCTAATATTAAAATTCTGAAGTCTTCCTTGGATTGTTTTCCATACAGCCTTGACACTACTTCTAATCATATTAAATTTCAAAAAGATGGTGAGAATCTTTGGTGATTAGGAATGCCTGAATACAACCACTTTATCAGAAACTTTATGAATTTATGATGAAAGATAGGTACCAAATGTGAATTTACATTACAAGATTTTCTCTTCATCTGTTCTTTAAGATTTTCATTAAAAGAAAAGTAGTAGCAAATTTGGGAGTAAGGAAGGACCTGGTCCAGCTTGTCATGCTCTCTTTGTTGGTTCTTTGAGGCATACTCTGTGTCCTCTCCTACTGCCCTGGATGGGTAGTGGGGAGAAAGGAAGGAATAACTGACTGTTTAAAATGAGAAGTTTGAATTGGGTGATCCCAAAAGTCTTCTCCAATCTAAATCTATATTTCCTGTCATCATCTATGTCCTTGTAAGTGTCTCTGGCTTTAAGTTTTCTGAAGGTCAAACTTATGAACTGCAAGCTACTTGTGGCAGCAGAATAACAAATGAATTGTGGAGCTGTCCAATGCCCTTTCTCATTGATGTTTCCTTTTTGTGTTGAGATATTTCCAGGAAACAAGAGAATAGTTTGTGGAATGTCTTTGGGGGGAAAAACTTCTGAAGTTATTATGTAAAAGGTAATTACATTTTGTTCATGAACTATACTCTATTTGCTGATGTCTTTCCCGTAGCCTGAAATGTATTTTTTGCCTTCTGTTATCTTCAAGGCATGTAACACTATCCTTTCCTCACCAATATATTCAAAAGACAACTCCAATAGTATTTGTCATCTATAGTTCTTATCCAATGCTTACGAGAGTCTTGTCTCCCACAGTAATTCCTAAGCATCATTAGTGGCATTGTTGCAAAGTACAAAGCAACTTGTTCTGAGACCTGAGACTTTTATGCTAGAACAGAAATTCAATTTAGAAAATTCTATTCAAGTCTCAGCTCTGCCATTTATGACCTGTTGACCTTGGACAATTTTTTTATTCCATGTTTAAACCTAAGAGGTGGGGGGAGATCACTGACATGGTCCCATACAGATTACTCCTATGGTCTTTAAAGGCAGAAGTCATGTCTAATAAGTCTTTTCTTCCCCTACAGTACCATCAATTTTTCTAAGTATAGAGCAGGTACATAATGAATATTGATTTAAGTAAGAGAAGGAAAGCAAGAACGAACTTTAGGGAATGATGTAATATAGCAGAATTATTCTGTGCTGCTGAAAAATACCAGTAGTTGTGGGGTCATTTTTTGTCCAATTTATCCTTGCATATTTGTCATCACTTTGAAAGTTCCAGAAATTTCTCTATGGACAATTAGTGTGTGTGTGTGTGTGTGTGTGTGTGTGTGTGTGTGTGTGTGTACTGTATTAAGTAATATACAAAATTTAGAAACTGTTAGTCAGTAAGCATTTATTGATCATCTATTATATATTAGGGATTGTGCTAAGCATTGGTTATACAAAGGCAGACCCTGCCTTCAAGGAACTTACATTCTAATTGGAGAGCAACATAAAAAAAAAGAAACTGAAATGAAGTATGGAAGAAAGCAGTAGTACTATGTTAAGGGGGAAGGCATTATTTTCAATAGGTGAATTCTAATACTGGAGGGAATTATTTTAATAAAGGGACTTCTAGGGCAAAATGATGAAAGTTACTAGTGCAGCATGGAGAAGAATGAAATTAGAAAGTTAAAATATTATTTAAAGATACTTTTTGGTCTTTTTTGTCCAGGGTAACTGGGTCCTTAGTGAGGATTTATGTCAAGTGAAAAGAGATCTCCCTCTAATTTATCGTAATACATTTCTTGACTTTCTTCTATTCCTTTATCAGGCTCCCCTATATCATTATTTCTGCTCATATAGCTTTATATCTCTTCCTCTCCATCCCCCTTCCTCCCTTTGATTATAAGCTCACTGAAGCCTGGGCCTATTTTATCTTTCATTTTTGCATCCCAAGGCCAAATTAATTCCTTGTTTTTAGCATATTCTTAATTAATCATAATACAGAATTATCAATCTGGAACAGGAAATAAAGTTCAATCACTAATCTTGCATATGAAGAAACTGAATTTCATAGATGACAATTAACTTGCCCAAGAGCACACTATTGAATTGTGTTTGAGGCAGGAGCTGAATACAGTTCTTTCTGATTCCAAGGCCAGTACTCTATTTGGTTCATGTGACTTCTGTATCTTCAGTGTTGTTAAAAGTGGATTGAATTCTTCTGAAGCTACATTTTGAATTTGACTAGGTATACTGGGTGATTTCCTTGGTTTTGCCCGATTTCTCTTTTGTCATTCCATTTAAGGATCACAAAACAGATCATACCCCTGTACTGGCATTCCCAATTTTGTGCTACAAGAAAATTATTTTCCCCCTCCTTTTCCCCCTCCTGTAATTAATGAGTTTTGCATGGTAGTCTCTTCTCTGACATTGTTGCTTTGAATAGTTAATGAATGGTCTCCAGGGAGAAAGGGCAAAAAGTCAGATATGGGATATGATGTATGATTTGTAGGCTGCAAAGGGAAATGACTCATCTGTATAACATAAGCAATGATAATTCAATTGAATATGACTAAGATGTTAAAAAAGGTGTGTTTACAAGTGAATAAACTTCCTGATCTCATTGCTACGAGAGAGAGAGAGAGAGAGAGAGAGAGAGAGAAAGGCAGCATGGAATACTTTTCACATAACACAGCCCCTATTTCACTCTCCACTTTGACACACTTGCCTTTTCATGACCCCAGAAATACATTTTCCTTAGTCACTGGACAATATACAAAGCATTCCACTGACCACAGTCTCCACTAGTACTGGGGAAATATAAGCATGTGATAGAGTGAGTTCAGGACTCTGGCTTATTGTTCTTCCAAAACCTCAGTGAAATCAAACTATTCTGAACTAAAAATCAACCAAAAAAACTCATTAAGGATAAAGAGCCTTGAAAATCATAAATCTCACTTAAAGGACCATAACTTCCCTTTTCTGAAGACCCAATTAATGATGAATCAGCCAAGGAAATACACAGGTTTGGATGAAAGGAAGATATGTGATGTCCTTGTCACTTAGATTTGCTGAACTTTTAAATGGGGACCAGGACTGAATCATTTCATCAGGGTTCCTTCAGACTGGTAGAGAAATAAAACAGACCAACCCAGATCTGTGCTCCTAATTGTAGGACTGACTCACTGAGACTCAGGCTGGACTTGTGAACTTGAGCAATGAGATCTGATATAGTTCAAGGAGTGCTGGAATTATCATGCTATATCAGCTAATCATTATCTATGTATCTTTGAGCAGGAGCTTTATCTCCTCAAATCTTACTAGAGTCATTTAAAAAGTGAGGTGTTTGAATTGTATAATTTCTAAGTTTGCTGAGGAATTTGGCTCAGTAAGTGAACATCTTAGAAAAGAAGCAGTAGAATTTATAAGATACTAGTACTTGTGAGGTGGAAAATCGGGATACTAATTCATTGTTGGTGGAATTGTAAAGAACTGGAAATTATGTGGACATCTATCAGCTGAACAAGTTATGGTATAAGAAATGTGCTTATAAGAAAAGAAGTGATTAGTTCATTGATCTTAGAAAAACATGATGTATTTGCATGAAACAGTGAACAGTGAAATGAGCAGAAATAAGAGAATGTCGTATACAATAACATAATTGTTTCAAGAACAACTTTAAATGACTAAATTATTTTGACTATTACAAATATGCAAATTAACCTCAAAGGCTAAATGAAGGAAGATGCTATCTGCATTCAGAGAAAAACTGATAAACAGAAATATGTATAGAATTATTTTACATATTTATACATTATATATACGTATATACATATATATGTGAATATATATATGTGTATATGTATACATACATTATCTGTCTATCTATCTATATCTTTGTGTCTAATGGTAGCCATCTCTAGGGTAGAGGGTTGGAAGAAAAAAAGAAAAATAAATATACAATCATTTTTATTATATGTTTAAGAGATAGTAAGTTGTACATAATAGATTTACCATGTCAGATGCAATCTTTTTTTCAATTATACTATTTTATGGAAATGCTTGCTTTATTCTATTAAATAAAAATTTTATATATATACATATATATATATATATTAATGCCACTTCTAGACATTATTTCAAGACTATGAGAGTACAGCAAATGGCAGGAAATTTTTTTTCTAGCAAAATAATGATCTTTTACCAAAACTGGTTACCTTCTTTTCTTTTTTTTTTAATTTAGACACTTTTTTTACTCAACAGTTTTCTGATTGTATCTCACTCTTAGTGACCCCATTTGTGGTTTTCTTGTTTGAGATTCTGGAGTGATTTACTATGTCCTTCTCCGGCTTATTTTGTTTATATATGAGGAATTGAAGCAAATAAGGTTAAGTGACTTGCCTAGGGTCACACAGCTAATAAGTGTCTGGATTTGAACTTAGGAAGATGACTCTAGACCTAGCAAGCTATTTTCTGTGTAACTAGCTGCGTGGTTTGCTTTTACCTCAGAAACATTTTTAAATATTCCTTTATTTCCTCCAGTTAATTAGATGATTAGCATTCCCTCTTCCTTTGTAACAAAGTTTAAAATAATTTTTGGTAAAAACAAATAGCAAATTAACTTCAATGTTTTTGTCATAAAGTGGACTATATGGAATATTTCACACCCATGGTCTTCCACTTCTTCAACAAAAGGATAGAGGTATATTTTCACTTCTGTTCTCTACAGTCAATTTGCCATAATTACACAATACATAATTTCACTTTTTTCATTCCATTTGCATTATCATAATCATTAGGTATTTTTCTTGCTCATAGAAGTCTCATGTTTCTGTGAATTTTTCAAATTTGTCATTACTCATAATGCAATGATATGTCATTATATTCAAGTAATGGAGGCAGCACATTGCTAGAGGCATCGACAAGTTCCAGATGTTCAGCACAAATTCAAATCCAGGGGCGGCTAGGTGGCATAGTGAATAAAGCACCGGCCTTGGAGTCAGGAGTACCTGGGTTCAAATCCGGTTTCAGCCACTTTATAATTACCTAGCTGTGTGGCCTTGGGCAAGCCACTTAACCCCATTTGCCTTGCAAAAAAAAAAAAAACCTAAAAAAAAAAACAAATACAAATTCAAATCCAGTCACAGACACTGTGTGACCCCAGGAAAAGCATTAATTCAACGTAACTTTTCTTCTCTGTAAAATGGACATCTATGTGGCACAGTGGATAGAGTGCTAAGCCTAAAATTAGGAATACTCATCATGATCCTTAATTTAAATCTGCTCTCATGAATAACAAGGATAATAGCAACAACAAAATGGAGGTAATAAGAAAATTGCAGAGCTTCAACAACTTCCTATATGTGAGATGCCTTGAAAACTTTAAAGTACTACATGAATGTTAATGTTGTTGACATTGTATTTATGCCACAGTTCATTGACTTTCTTTTCTAAGGACTTAGAAGTAATGGACAGACAGCACCTGTAGGAAGGGTATCTAGCATATCTTTTACTTATGCATATCACACAACTGCAGGTCCTCTAGAGTCAAATTCTCTAAATTGGAATGATTGACAGTTCAAAAACTTGGTAGCCAATGAGAGACTGCTCCTGAAGTGACCCCTAGAGAAGGGCCATCATTAAGCAGGTTTTTAGTTTCTCAAAATGGTCTAAGTTTTTCTTATTCACCACATCAGAACTAAAAGTGCTCCAAAGTGGTTTCTATTATCTGAAACTTTGAGAATGAATCCTTAAATTAAGTAATTATTGATATCTTTGTTGATATCATCTGTTTAATGTGTTCATTTCCTGCTCTTTTGTCCTTACTAGTCTAGAGAATGTCTGATTGATTACAATCTCCTCCACAGCCTTGCCAATCATCTTGTCAAAGTACCATTCCCTATACCTCCCTATTCACTCCAACTTTAAGTTTTGGAAATATAATTATATCAGCTTTGTCATTTTACCTGTATGAGGTTTAATGGTGTGCTTGCTTATGACTTCACTAACCATCCTTGTAACTGGCAACTCTTCTCCTAATACTGACTCCACCACTTGAATGTAGAACTCTTAAGATCAGAACATGTCTTTTTGTTTGTATTTGGATCCCTAGTGCTTAGCACATAAAAAGTTTATTCTTTTAAATTCATTTCCTGATACTACTTTCTGGGTGGAGCCAAGATGTTGGCATGGCAAGTTAGGAAGCCCTCAGAACTTTTCTCAAAGCAACTTTAAATGAAATCATTAAACAGACCCTAAAGCAACAGAACCTACACAAAAACCCAGAATGCAGCAAGGTCTCAATTCAAGATACCATGGAGGAACTTCTGAAAGAGAACTTTCTCTTATAAGAAAAAGGGGAGTGTAGTCCTATGTAGGCAGGAGAGTTAGAAAGCTAGCAAGAAGCTCTTAGCCATGGTGCAATTCAGGTCCTGGTTCAGCAGGCCAGCAGAGAGGGTCCCAACCCCAACTAGGAAGGCAGAAAAAAAACTACAAGGACCTGAGATGTCAGAGTGCAAAGTCTGGGATAAGACCCCCAGGGCCCTAGCACTAAAAGCTTGATACTATACCTGCTGTGCTCCCAGAGCAAAGCTCTGCTCTCAAAATGAGAAAAAAAAGTGCTTACCAGAGAAAGCTACTGTTCTGATAGTGATCATTAAAACACCATCGTAGTATAAGAAAGACCTGATAAAATGCCTGTGAAGCCTCAGAGGGGCTTATGATTTGGTCTCAAATCCGAAAAGACCTCTTGGAAAAGTTCAAAAAAGATTTTAAAAGTCAAAGAAGAGAGGAGAATTGGCCCTGATTATCACACTGATGGAGTGAACAGGTCTATCAAAGTTGATCATCACCCCATGTTGTTAGGGTGTACAAGGTTCTGGTTCTGCTCATCTCACTCAGCATCAATTCATGCAAGTTTTTCCAAGCTTCTCTGAAATCCCATCCCTCCTGATTTATAATAGAACAACAGTGTTTCATCACATACATATTCTACAATTTGATTAGCCATTCCCTACTTGATGGACATTGGCTCAATTTCCAATTATTTGTCATTACAAATGGAGCTGCTAGGAATATTTTTGTACATGTGGGGTTTTTACCCTTTTTCATGATCACTTTAGGATATAGACCCAGTAGTGGGAGTGCTGCGTCAAAGGGTATACACATTTTCATTGTCCTTTGGGAACAATTCCAAACTGCTCTCCAGAATGACTGGATCAGTTTACAGCTCCAACAGTGTATCATTATCCCAGATTGCCCACATCCCCTCCAACATTAGTCATAATTCTTTCTGGTCACATTGGTCAATCTGAGAGGTGTGAGACGGTACCTCAGAGTTGCTTTAATGTTCATTTCTTTAATCATTGATAACTTTTATTTATTTATCTGAATATTGCCTTTGCATATTCTTTGATCTTTTGTCAATTGGAGAATTTTTTAAATAAGTTTGACAAAGTTCTCTCTCTATATATTATAAATGAGTCCTTTGTCAGAAACATTAGTTCTAAAAATTATTTCACATTTTACTACATTTCTTTTTATCTTGGTTACAGAATTTTGTTAGTGCAAAAGTTTTTTAATTTAATGTATTCAAAATTATCTAATTTGTTTTTATAATTGTTCTCTATCTCTTCTTTGGTCATAAACTTCTCCACTTTCCATAGATCTGACAGTAAACTATTCCTGATTCTCCTAATTTGCTTATAATATTTTCTTTTATATCTATATTCTGCACTCATTCTGATCTTCTCTTGGTATAGCATGTGAGATGTTGGTCTAATCCTAGCTTCTGCCATATCAAAGAGTGAGTTCTTATCTCAGAAGCTAGAATCCTTGGGTTTATCAAACAGCATATTACTCTAATCATTTCCTGCTGTCTCTTCTGTACCTAATCTATTCCATTGATACACCATTCTATTTCCTAGCCAGTAGCAGACATTTTGATGACTGATGCATTATAATATAATTTTGGATTTGGTAAGACTAAGCTGCCTTCTTTTGCATTTTTTTCATTAAATCCCTTGATATTCTTGATTTTAGTTATGATTTTTTTCTAGCTCATTAAAGTAATTTTTTGCAACTTTAATTGGTATGGCACTAAATAAGTAGTTTAATTTAGGTAGAATTGTTATTTTTATTACATTAAAAGTATTAGCTCGGCAAAGTTGATATTTGTTCAGTTATTTAGATTTGATTTTATTTGTGTGAAATGTATTTTATAGTTTTCACAGAGTTTTTGAGTCTTGCTAGGTATGTTGTCTGATGTTATTTTAAATGGGATTTCTCTTTCTAATTCTTGCTGCTATATCTTGTTGGTAATATATGTGTATCTATATATATACATATATATACACATACATATATATGTATATATATATATATATAAATGCTGAGGATTTATGTGGATTTATTTTATACTCTGTGACTTTGCTAAAGTTGCTGTTTCCATTAGTTTTTTTAGAAAATTTTTTAATGTTCTCTAGGCATGCCATCAGGTCATCTGCAAAGAGTAAGAGTTTTGTTTCTTCCTTCCCAGTTCTAATTCCTTCATGTCTTTTGCTTCTCTTATTGCTGAAGCTAACATTTCTAATAAGATGTTGCATAGTAATGTTGATGAGTAGCCTTGTTTCACCCCTGATCTTACTGAGAATGCTTGTAGCTTATCCCCACTGCATATAATGCTTGTTGATGGTTTCAGAAAGATACTGTTTATTATTTCAAGGAACAATCCATTTATCCCTACTCTGTTTTTAGTAGGAATTGGTGCTGTATTTTGTCAAAAGATTTTACAGCATCTATTGTGATAATCATATGATTTCTGTTAGAATTGTTATTGATATAGTCAATTATGCTGACAGTTTTCCTAATATTGAACCAACCCTGCATTCCTGGAATAAATCCTGCTTGGTCATATTATATTATCCTAGGGATAACTTGATGTAATCACTTTACCAAGATTTTATGTAATATTTTTGCATCCATATTCATTAGGGAAATTGGTCTATAATATTTTTTCTCTGTTTTGACTCTTCCTGGTTTGGGTGTCTATGACATGATAGATGAGTCATAGAAGGAATTAGGCAAGGTTTCATCTTCAACTATTTTTCCAAATAGTTTATGCAGATTTGGAACCAATTGTTCCTCGAATGTTTGGTAGAATTTACTTGTGAATCTATCTTGTCTTGGAGATTTTTTCTTAGAGAGTTCATTGATGGCTTGTTGAATTTATTTTTCTGAAATTGGGTTATTTAGGTATTTAATCTCCACTTCATTTAATTTGGGCAATTTATATTTTTAAATATATTCATCCATTTCACTTAGATTATCAAATTAATTGGCATATAATTGAGCAAAATAGTTCTGAATTATTGCTTCAGTTTCCTCCTCATTGCTAATGAGTTCACCTTTTTCATTTTTGTTCTACTAATTTGGTTTTCTTTCTTTTTTAAATCAAATTAACTAATGGTTTATCTATTTTATTTTCTTCATAAAACCAACTCTTGGTTTTATTTATTAATTCAAAATTATTTTACTTTCAATTTTATTAATTTTTCCTTTAATTGTTAGAATTTCTAATTTGGTATTTAATTGGGGGTTTCTAATATGTTCTTTCTCTATTTTTAGTTATGTACTTGGTTTATTACTTTTCTTTTTTTCTATTTTATTCATGTAAGCATTTAAAGATATAATATACCCCTAATAACTGCTTCTCATTATTGTCACTGTCCTGGAGGAAATAAGCAGGTTTTTTCTCTGTAATTTGTCGGGTTTTTTCCACTCATTTTTTAAAATGAGGTCATTTAATTTCCAATTAGATTTAGGTTTATCTCTCCATGGCTCATTATTATAAATGATTTTATTGCTCAGAATGGTTGGAAAAGGGTGGTCAGAAAAGGTTGCACTTGATATTTTTGTCTTTCTGTATTTGAATATGAGGTTTTTATGCCCTAGTACATGGTCAATTTTTGTGTAGGTTCCATATACTACAGAAAAAACAGGTATATTACTTTCTATCCCTGTTCAATTTTCTGCAAAGGTCTATCTTTTCTGTTTTCTAACATCTTTTTACCTCCTTAACTTCCTTCTTATTTATTTTGTGGCTAGATTTATCTAAATCTGGCATAGCTAGGTGACATAATGGATAGAACAATGTCCCTGAAATCAGGAAGATGTGAATTCAAATGTTACTTCAGACAGTTAACAATTACTTACCTGTGTGATATTGGACAAGTCACTTAATTCCATTGCCTTGCAAAAAGAAAAAAGAAAAAAGAAAAGAACCCTCTAAAAAAGATTTATCTAATTCTGAGAGAGGGAGGTTGAGGTCTCCTACCAGTAGAATTTTACTGCCTATCTCTTCCTGTAACTCATTCAGCTTCTCTAAGAATTTGTATGCTATACTACTTGGTACATGCATGTTTAGTATTGAGATTGCTTCATTGTCTATGGTACCTTTTGGGTGAATAAAGTTTCCTTCCTTATCTCTTTTAATGAGATCTATTTTTGGAGTTGCTTTGTCTGAGATAAGGATTGCTACCCTTGCCTTTTTCACTTCAGTTGAAGCATAATATATTCTGCTAATCTTTTATCTTTACTCTATATGTATCTCTATGCTTCAAATTTATTTCCTGTAAGTAGCATAATGTAGGATTCTTGTTTTTAATCTACTTTGCTATCTGCTTACATTTTATGGAAGCATTCATCACATTAAAAGTTATAGTTCCTAATTCTTTATTGCCCTCTATGCTATCTTCCCTCCATTTTATATTTCCCCCCTTTCCCTCCTTAGCCCTATTCCCCAGTATTTTGCTTGTGAATATGGCCTCCTTCATTGTGTTTGTCCCCTTCTATCCAACCTCCCCTCCCCCCTTTCCCTTTCCCCTTTCTTCCTTCCCTTCCTCCCATCAGTTCCTCTTTTCCTCCCCCCCTTCTCCTTTTTACCCTCTTAATACTTAAAGGGTAAAACAAGTTTCTAAACTCATTTGAATTTGTGCGTATTACTCCCTCTTTGAGCCAAATCTAATGAGAGTAAGATTCAGGTGGTTCTCACCTACTCCCTTCTTCCCCTCTTTTGCAATAGGTTCTTTCCACTTCTTCATGTGATGTAATTTACCCCATTCAGTTTCTTCCTTTATCCTGTCTCTTTAATATTCCCCCTTTTTAAGGAGCTATTATTTTTAAATCATTCCATCAAAAATCACAGGCAAGTCATATGTGCCCATTACATCTAAGTATATTCCTTCTAATGGTTAATTTGTTTAAAAAAAATCAAGAGGAAAACCATTTACCAGTATTAAAAATGAAAAGATGAACTGATCACCAATGAGATTAAAATTAAATAGCCATTCAGAGCTATTTTGCTCAACTTATGCCAAAAAATATGATAATAAAAGTGAAATGCATGAATTTTTATAAAAATATAAAATGACCAGATTAACAGAAAAAAATAAGTAATCAAGTAATTTCTTTTCAGAAAAAAATTGAATACCCCATCAATAAATTCCTTAAGAAAAAATTATCCAGTACCCAATGGAATCTATGAAATATTTAAATATTTAAAGAACAATTAATATCAATTCTATATAAACTATTTGAAAAATAGGTGGAGGGTTTCTGCCAAATTCCTTTTATGACAAAAACATGGTGCTGCCAAAACAGGCAAAGAAAATTATAGACCAATAATCTCCCTAATGAATGCAAAAAATTTAAATAAAACTTTAGCAAAGAGATTACAACAAATTTTAACTAGGATAATACATCACCCCCATGTTGCTGTTAGGGTGTACCATGTTTTTCTGGTTCTGCTCATCTCACTCAGCATCAGTTCATGCAATCCCTACAGGCTTCCATGAATTCCCATCCCTCCTGGTTTCTAATATAACAATAGTGTTCCATGATAATACATATCAGTTTTTCTTAAAATGATAAGTAGTATCTAGAAGCAAGCATCACATGTAATGGGGATAAGCTAGAAGCCTGCCCAGGAAGTTCATGGATGAAAAAAGATTATACATTATCACCCTTATATATAATTCAATTGAATATTATAAATGTTAACTTTAGAAAAAAGAAAAGAAAAGGTTATTGAAGGAATTAAAATAGGTACTGAGGAAACAAAACTAGAAAAGCAACTAAAAATTACTTGAAACAACCATTTTAACAAAGTATCAGGATTTAAAATAAAACTAAATAAATCAACAGCATTTCTGTCTATTTCCAACAAAACCTAACAGCAAGAGATAGGATAGAAAGATAAATTTCAGTTACACAAACACAATTACAAAAAACACTTTTCACACAAATAAAATCAGTTCTAAATAATTAGAAAAATGTCCATTGTTCATGGGTAGGCTGAAATATGACAATTCTACCTAAATTAAATTACTATACAGTGCCATGCCAATCAAACTACAAAAAATATTTTCAGAGCTACAAAAATGGTAACAAAATTCATTAAAGGGAAAAAAGGTCAAGAATATCAAGGGAATTAATGAAAAAATGTAAATTGAGATAGCCTAGTCAAACTAGATCTAAAACTGTATTATAAAGGGGCAGTCATCAAAACTATCTAAAAATAGAGAAGTGGATCAATGGAATAAATTAAGTACAACAGAAACAATCATCTACTGCTTGTTAACTCTAAGACTCTAGGTTATGGAATAAGAAAGCACTATGGGCCAAAAACTGGAAATCTTGAAAATAGTATGGCTAAAACTAGGCATAGACTAACATCTCATACCCTATGCTACAGTAAGGTCAAGATGAGTATAGGATTTAGACATAAAGGGTGACACCATGAGCCAATTAGGAAAATAAGGAATAGTCTATCTCTCATATCTATGGAATGGAAAGTAATTTATGTGCAAACAAGAGATAGAGAACATTATAAATTACAAAATGGATCATTTCAACTACATTAAATTTAGAAATTTTTACATAAATAAAACTAATACAATCAAGATTAGAAGAATTGCAGAAAGTTGGGGAACAATTCCCATCTTTCCTGGTTTCTAATGGAACAATAGTTTTCCTTGACATACATATACCACAGTTTGACAAGCCATTCCCCAATTGAAAGACAGTCACTTAATTTCCAATTCTTTCCTGCCACAAACAGGGCTGCTATGAATATTTTTTTTTGCACAAGTGATATTTTTACCCCTTTTCATAATCTCTTCAGGGTATAGGACCCAGTAGTGGTTTTGCTGGATCAAAGGGTATGCAGATTTTTGTTGCCCTTTGGGCATAAATCCAAATTGCTCTCCAGAAAGGTTGGATGAGTTCACAGCTCCACCAACAATGCATTACTGTCCTAGATTTCCCACATCCCTTCCAACATTGAGCATTGTCCTTTCTGGTCATATTGACCAGTCTGAGATGTGTGAGGTGGTAACTCAGAGATGCTTTAATTTGCATTTCTCTAATAAGTAGTGATTTAGAGCAATTTTTCATATGACTATGCATTGCTTTGATTTCCTCATCTGCAAATTGCCTTTGCACATCCTTTGACCAGTCTGTGCAAAAGATTTTTAAATTAAGATAATCAAAATTATCTAGTTTGTTTTTAATGATGTTCTCTATTTCTTTCTTGGTCATAAACTGCTTCCCTTTCCATAGATCTGACAGGTATACTACTACTAGATCTTCTAGTAGACTTATAAAGCTTTTATGCCTAAATCCTATATCCATTTTGATCTAACCTTGGTGTAGGGTGTGAGGTGTTGGTCTAATCCAACTTTCTTCCCTACTAACTTCCAATTTTCCTAACAGTTTTTTTCAAAGAGAGTTTTGTTTTTCCCCAATAGATAGACTCTGGGTTTATCAAACAGCAGATTACTATAATCATTTCCTGCTATTACACCTAATCTATTCCACTGATCTACCACTCTGTTTCTTAACCAATACCAGACAGTTTCAATGACTGATGATTTATAATATAATTTTAGATCTGTTAAGGCACAAGCCTCCTTCTTTTGCACTTTTTTTCATGGAATCCCTGGAAATTCACTTTTTTCCTTCATATGAATTTATTTACAATTTTTTTCTAATTGATTAAAGTAATTTTTTGGAATCTTGATTGATAGGGCACTAAACAAGTAGTTTAGTTTTGGTAGAATTTTCACTTTAATTATATTAGCTTGACCTATCCATGAGCAGTTGATGTTTGCCCAGTTATTGAAATTTGATTTTATTTGTGTGAGAAGTGTTTTGTAATTGTTTTCAAAAAGTTTTAGAGTCTGCCTTGGCAGGTAGATTCCCAAGTATTTTATATTGTCTGAAGTTGCTTTGAATGGAATTTCTCTTTCTAGCTCTTCTATCTTGCTAGTCACATATAGGAATGTTGAGGATTTATGAGGATTTATTTTATGTCCTTCTTATTTGCTAAATTTGCTGATTATTTCTAGTAGTTTTTTCAATGATTTTTTGGGATTCTCATCATGTTATCTGCAAAGAGTCAGAGTTTTGTCTCCTCCTTCCCTATTCTAATTCCTTCAATTTCTTTTCCTTTTCTTATTGATGAAGCTAACATTTCTAACACGATATTGAATAGTAGTGGTGACAATGGGCATCCTTTTTTTTCACCCCTGATTTTGTTGGGAATGCCTCAAGCCTATCCTGGTTGCATATACTGCTTGTTGATGGTTTCAGATAGATATTGCTTATTATTCTAAGAAACAATCAATTCATTCATACACTCTCTATTGTTTTTAGTACGAATGAATGCTGTATTTTGTCAAAAGCTTTGTCAGCAACTATTGATATAATCATATGATTTCTGATAAGTTTGTTATTGATACAATTAATTATTCTAACAGTTTTTCTTAATATTGAACTAACACTGCATTCCTGGGACAAATCCTACTTGATCATAATATATTATACTACTGATAAATTGTAACCATTTTGCTAAGATTTTATTTAAGATTTTTGCATCTATATTCATCAGGGAGATAAGTCTATAATTTTCTTTCTCTGCTTGAACTCTTCCTGGTTTAGGTATCAGCACTATATTGGTGTCATAGAAAGAGTTAGGCAGAGTTCTGTCTTCAGCTATTTTTCCAAAGAGTTTATATGGAAATGGTACTGATTTTTTCTTATATGTTTGATAGAATTCGCTTGTGAATCCATCTGGCCCTGGAGATTGTTTTCTTAGGAAATTCAATAATGGCTTATTGAATTTCTTTTTTCTGAGATAGGGTTAATTAGGTTTTTAATTTATTCTTCATTTAATCTGGGCAATGTATATTTTTGTTAATATTTGTCCATTTCACTTAGATTGCCACATTTATTGGCATGGAGTTGGGCAAAACAATTCTGAATTATTACTTTAATTTTCTCCTCATTGGTGGTGAGTTCACCTTTTTCATTTCTGATACTAGCAATTTGGTTTTCTTTTTTTCATCAAATTGACCAGAGGTTTATCAATTTTATTTTTTTAAATAAAACCAACTCTTAGTTTTATTTATTAGTACAATAGTTTTCTTGCTTTCATTGTATTAATTTCTGCTTTAATTTTTGGAATGTCTAATTTGATATTTAATTTGGGTTTTTTAATTTGTTCTTTCTCCAATTTTTTTAGTTGCATAATTAGTTAATTGATTTCCTCTTTCTCTACTTTATTCATATAAGCATTTAAAGATGTAATATATCCCCTAATCACCACCTTGAGTGTATACCACAGGTTTTGTTTCATTATTGCCATTATCTAGGATGAAATAATTAATTCTTTTTATAATTTGTTGTTTGATCCACTCATTCTTTAAAATGAGGTTATTTAGTTTCCAATTAGTTCTGGGTACATCTCTCCCTGTCCCAGTATTGCATATTAATTTTATTGCATTTTGATCTGAGAAACATGTATTCACTATTTCTGCCTTTCTGCAATTGATCATTAAGTTTTTATGCCCTAGTATATGGTCAATTTTTATGTACTGCTGAAAAAAAGTATATTCCTTTCTATCCCCATTCAATTTCCTCCATAAGGCTATCATATTTATGTTTTCTAACAATCCCTTTACCTTCTTAACTTCCTTCTTGTTTATTTTATGTTTAGATTTACCTAAATCTTACAGAGGGATATTGAGGTCTCCCACTAGTAGAGTTTTGCTGTCTATGTCTTCCTGTAGTTCCTTAAACTTCTCCTATAAGAATCTGTATGGTATATTATTGGGTGCATACATATTTAGTATTGAAATTACTTTATTGTGTATCATAACTTTTAGGAGGCTATAGTTTCATTCTTTATATCTTTTAATGTTATCTATTTTTGCAGATGCTTTGCCTGAGATAAGGATTGCTACACTTGGTAGAAAAACATCAGCTGAAGCAAAATATATTTTGCTCTAACCTTTTATCTTTACTCTATATGTATCCCTCTGCTTCAAATGAGTTTCTTGTAAGCAGCATATTGTAGGATTCTGGTTTTTAATCCACTTTGCTATTTGCTTACATTTTAAGGGAGAGTTCATCCCATTCACATTTAAAGTTATAATTATGAACTCTTTATTGTCCTTCATGCTATCTTCCCTCTGTTTGTATTCCCCCCTTTTTTCCCTTTATCCATATTCCAGAGTATTTTGTTTATGAATACTGCTACCTTCAGTGTGTTTGCCCTCCTATATCAACCCCCTCCCCTTTCTTTCCCTTTTCCCTTTTTCCCCTTCTTCCTTTCTCTCCCCCTCCCCATCTCCCCTTCCCCTTTTCTCCTTTTAATGCTCGAAAGGTAAGATAAGTGTGTATGCTAACTTTAAGCCAAGTCTTATGAGATGAAGATTCAGGTGGTTCTCACCTCCACCTTTCTTACCCTCTTTTACAATAGGTCTTTTATACCTCTTAATGTAATGAAATTTCCCCCATTCAATCTCCTCCATCCACCTGTATCCTTACTGCTCCCCCCTTTTAAGGAGGCATTGTTTTTTAAATCATTCTTTTTAAGTCATAGAAAAGTCATGAGTGTCTATAACTTCTGGCTAAGTATATTCTCTCTAATAGAGTTAAAATTCTTGAGAATTATAGAGTGTTTCTCCCAAGTAGGGATATAGTCACTTTCATCTTATTGAATAACAGTCTCATAGATAAGTCATGACTGATCATAACTTCTAGCTAAGTATATCCTCTCTAATAGGGTTACAATTCTCAAGAGTTATGAAAATCTTTCTCCCAGGTGGGGATGTAGACAGATTCATCTTATTGGATAGCAGTAGTTTTATCTTTATCCTTTTTTGACCTTTTCATGCCGTATTGAGCCTCCTGTTTGATGTCCAAATTTTCTATTTAGCTCTGGTCTTTTCATCAGGAAATGTTGGAAGTCTCCCATTTCATTAAATGTCCAACTTTTCCCCTGGAAGAGAAGGCTCAGCTTTGTCAAACAGTGGATTCTTGGCTGAATTCCAAGCTCCCCTGATCTTTGGAATATCTCATTCCAGGCCCTTGGATCCCTTAATGTTGATGCAGCCAGATCCTGCATAATCCTTACTGTGGCTCCCTGGTATTTAAATTGTTTCTTTCTGGCTACTTGCAGGATTTTCTCTTTTATCTGATAGTTCTGGAATTTGGCCACAACATTTCTTGGTGTTTTCATTTTAGGTACTCTTTCAGGAGGGGATTGATGTATTCTTTCTATAACTATTTTCTCTTCTGTTTCCATGATATCAGGGCGATTTTCCATCACAAAATATTGTAATATTAAGTCCAGGTTTCTGTTCTCTTCAATTTAGGCCAATAATTCTCAGGTTGTCCCTTCTTGATCTATTCTTGAGGTCAGCGGTTTTGCTGATGAGGTATTTTACATTTTCTTCTAATTTTTTTGATCTTTTGTTTTTGTTTAACAGAATCTTGTTGTCTCATGAAGTCATTAGTTTCTACTAATTCCATTATTTTTTTTAGAGAAGAATTTTCTTCATTTACCATTTGCAATTCTTTTTTCCAGTTGGTCAATTCTATTTTGAAGGAGTTTTTCATTTGCCCAAGTGTAGTTTTGAAAGAATCATTTTCTTTTTGCATTTGCCCAATTGAGGATCTGAGTGAATTATTCTCATTTTGTATTTGTCCAATTGTATTTTCCAAGGATTTGTTTTCCTGTTGCAAGATGCTAAATTTTGCTTGCAATGTGTTAATTTTCTCTTGAGTTTTTTTCTCAATTTTTCCAAATGATTTTTAAACTCCTTCCTCACTTCTTCAAGGAAGTCTTACTGGGCTGGAGACCAATTCATATGTTCCTCAGAAGTGTTAGATCTCTCTGGGTGAGAATCTATTTCTTCTCAGTATTTTTCCATGGGCCCCCCTTTTTGCTGACCTTTCTTCATCTTCTTAAGATCTTGTGCTGGTGGGGTGGCTTTCAAAGATTTGCTTTTGAAAACCCTAGAGGTTTTGTTCACTTGGCTTAATAATTCCAAAGGCTGGCCAGTAGAGAGCCTTGGTTGCTTTCTCTGGTGTGTTTAAGGCCCTCAGAAACAGGGTCTGAGTTCACCTGGAACAATGGGCTGGCCCCTCAGGGAGGGAGTTAATCTCACTTTCAGCTGGGTGAACTCTGTTGCCCACACCTGAGCCTGACGGGGGTAGGGGTGGGGTTACCATTCATTCTGGGAAGAGGGCTCTGCTGAAAGTATGGAGCTCAGGTCCTTTTCCCAGTTGCTCATTTTCCAGGCACTTGGCAACTCCCTCCACCAAAGATTCCACTGCTAAAGTTGTTTCTTGGACCCACCACTCACCAAAGCCTCTGTGGCTGAGGCCGGTCCTCTGGCTGTCCCTAGCTGCTTTCCCTGAACTTGCCCTCTGATCTGCACTCCCAGTATACAGTCCCCTGAGACAGATCTTGTTGGTAGGTGTTCTCCTAGTTTGTCTTTTTGGGTTTTGTTGATAGAATTTCTGTTAAGTGGTTTCTTTCATGTTATTTTTGAGGGAAACCAGAAACACTTAACGCAGTACCTGAATTCTCTCCACTATCTTGGCCCAAAGTCCAACTGTGGAGATGATCAATCTTGATGCAAGCAGCTCCTCTCAGCAGTTCAGAGAGCTTGGACAATCAAATTAGACCATTATGGACAATGCTATCCCCATCCAGTGGTAAAAAAAAAAAAAAAAAAAAAAAAAAAAAACCCTAAACTAAACTAAAAAAATAAATTACAAACCTTTTCAGAATCTAATGAAAACTACATAAAAATATCTCTTATGTTTCTCTTTCCCTAAATTCTAATTCTTCATACCAAAAATAGCTAGTCTATAAACATGTTTATCACAAATATGTATGTGCAATGTTAACCTGACTGTTCACTGATGAGAAGGAGTAAGAAGAGAAGGTTGGAGGAAATTTTGTAACTTAGAAATATATATATATGCATGTATATATATATGTATTTATGTATATATATATGCATATGGATGAATATTGAAAAATTTTCATAACAAGTATGTGTAAAATTAAAATATCAATTAAAAAGAGAATATGATCCTTGTAATAATTGGAAAAAATAAAGAAAACTTATTTTTCATTTATTTATTTATTATTTATTTATTTTGAGTTTTACAATTTTTCTACCAATCTCACTTGCTTCCCGCACCCCCACCACAGAAAGCAATTTGTCAGTCTTTACATTGTTTCCATGTTGTACATTGATCCAAATTGAGTGTGATAAGAGAAAAATCATATCCTTAAAGAAGAAACATCAGGTATAAGAGATAACAAGATCAGACAATGAGATAGCAGTTTTTTTCCTAAATTAAAGGGAATAGTCCTTGAACTTTGTTCAAATTCCACGGTTCTTGATCTGGATACAGATGGTATTCTCCATTGCAGACAGCCCAAATTGTCCCTGATTATTGCACTGATGAAATAAGAGTGTCCATCAAAGTTAATCATCACCCCCCATGTTGCTGTTAAGATGTACAGTGTTTTTCTGATTCTGCTCATCTCACTCAGCATTAGTTCGTGCAAATCCCTCCAGGCTTCCCTGAATTTTCATCCCTCCTGGCTTCTAATAGAACAATAGTGTTCCTTGACATACATATATACCACAGTTTGCTAAACCAGTTCCCATTTGAAGGACATTTACTTGATTTTCAATTCTTTGCCACCACAAACAGGGCTACTATGAATATTTTTGTACAAGTGATGTTTTTACCCTTTTTCATCATCTCTTCAGGGTATAGATCCAGTAGCAGTATTGCTGGATCAAAGGGTATGCACACTTTTGTTGCCCTTTGGGCATAGTTCCAAATTTCTCTCCAGAAAGGTTAGATGAGTTCACAGTGTAATAGTATCTCAGATTTCCCACAACTCTTCCAACGATCATTATCCTTTCTGGTCATATTGACCAGTCTGAGAGGTGTGAGGTGGTACCTCAGAGAAGCTTAAATTTGCCTTCCTCTAATAAGTAGTGATTTAGAGCAGTTTATCATATGACTATGTATTGCTTTGATCTCCTCATCTGTAAACTGCCTTTACATATCCTTTGACCATTTGTCAACTGGGGAATGGCTTTTGTTTTTTAAAACAATATGGCTAAGTTCTCTGTACATTTTCAAAATGGGTCCTTTGTCAGAAACATTAGTTGTAAAGATTATTTCCCAGTTTACTACATTTCTTTTGATCTTGGTTAAAGTGGTTTGATCTGTGCAAAAGCTTTTTAATTTAATGTAATCAAAATCATCTAGTTTATTTTTAGTGATGTTTTCCATTTCTTTCTTAGTCATAAACTGCTCCCCTTTCCATAGATCTGACAGGTAAACTAGTCCTTGATCTTTTAATTTGCTTATAGCATTGTTTTTTATGTATAAATTCTGCATCCATTTGGATCTTATCTTGGAATAGGGTGTGAGATGTTGGTCTAATCTAAGTTTCTTCCATACTAACTTCCAATTTTCCCAGCAGTTTTTATCAAAGAGAGAGTTTTTATCTGAATAGCTGAACTCTTTGGGTTTATCAAACAGCAGGTTATTATAATTGTTTCCTGCTATTGCACCTAATCTATTCTACTGGTCTACCACTCTATTTCTTAGCCAATACAAGACAGTTTTGATGACTGATGCTTTATAATATAATTTTAAAATGGGTATGGCTAAGCCCCCTTCTTTTGTACTTTTTTTCATTAAATCCCTGGAAAATTTTGACTTTTTATTTCTCCATATGAATTTATTTACAATGTTTTCTAAGTTATTACAGTAATTTTTTTTGGAATTTTGATTAGTAGGGCACTAAACAGGTAGTTTAGTTTTGGTAGAATTGTCATTTTTTATAAAAAAATAAAGAAAATTTAAAAGAATAACAAAAATTGATTTCCCAATATAATACCTCCCATCCTAAAGAATTACATCTTCTAACAGAGAAGAACAAAATAAGGAGTTAAAGCACATTAAAGCAAAATTAACATCACACCAACCAAATCTGACAGTATACATGTAATTTTTCTGTAGTTCCTTATCATTTTATAGATGAAAGAGGTGGTTACTATTATATTTCTTCTTGCAACTAAGCTTAGTTTGAATAATGTTAGAGGAGAAAACAAGGAAGCAAGGAAGGAAAGAAAGAAGGAAGGAAGAAAAGAAAGAAGGAAGGAAGTTAGGAAGGAAGGAAGGGAAATGAATTTTATATAACGATAAAAAATAAAGAACATATTGAGTGTTTATCTTGTTTGTCATCAATCAAAATTGTTGAGAACTTCTGATAGAATACCCTGATCATAGAGGGAACTGAATGAGAGATGAAGTTATACTGCACTCATGAAGGGATGAAAGAAAAATATGGTCACAACTCTCCCAGGTCAAGAATTGTCCTAATGTTCAGTCAGACCAAACTTTACTTTGTACCTATCTATATCCTTCCCATTTTTTAGAGGCACAATTCAAATTTTACCACTTTCATAAAGCTTTCAGTAAACACTCTGACCTAATATGAGCTCTATTTCCTCTGATTTATGTGACACTTATTCAATGAATGTGATGTATCTGATGCATGAATGCAAGGATCCATATCCTTTATTTTTCTTGTCCTTTAACCTTTTTATATTATGGTCAAATACACAGTAAGGATCCAATACATTTTTTTAGGTTTTTGCAAGGCAAACAGGGTTAAGTGGCTTGCCCAAGGCCACACAGCTTGGTAATCACTAAGTGTCTGAGACCAGATTTGAACTTAGGTATTCCTGAATCCAGGGCCGGTGCTTTATCCACTGCGCCACCTAGCCGGCCCCGGGACCCAATACATTTTCATTGATTTTTTTTTTTTTAATTAGATAGACATCCAATATGTTGCTTGGATGAGAGTTCAGTATAAAAACCTAGCAAGGTCAAAGTGGAACATCTGACAGAAATGACTCCTTGAGATCCCCAATTCCATACAGAAGATTGTCAATTCATTTCAGTAAACATCAGCTATACAAATATAACTATTGTTTGTCTCATATGAAAACTATTTATGTATGTGAGTTTTTAGATAGGCATAGGATAGTTACAGTTTGGAGACCAAGAATGAACTCCTAAACTGAGCCCAAGGAGGGGTTTGTTACCCACAAAAGCTTTGTTGCCAAGTAAAAGAAAGGTATGGCTGAAGAGGGGCCAGAACTCTTTGGCAAACAATTGAATTTTGCTTTCCTCCTTGTTTACCAGATGCTGCTAATTATCAGTGCTATCTGAGGCCCTGTATTTTATCAGTTGCAACATTTTGAAGCATTTTGTCTAAAGCTCTTAACTGTCATAAATGCACACAGCCATCTACCAACCTTGAATAATAAATAATTATTATGTTAGTGACGGATTTACTTTGAAAAAAACACAAAAGGCCACTAAACCTGGAGTTTCCTGCCCCACGTAATGTGCATAAAAGAAATGAGATCAGTAATCACTGTCAACAGTTTCTTGTAACTAAGAATTGAATCATTTATCTGTCCAGCATGTGTAAATTATCATCATTTTCTATTCCACAGGAAGGCCTAACGGCAATTTATGTTATAAAAATAATAAGATATGAGGATTTAATAGAAATCACTACATATTGCTTCTATCTGGGGATATTCTGCTCTAGAATAACACAAAATTGCCTGGTTTATGTGTATAGATGTTGAAATCTCAGTGTTTATAGTTGGCCTCCTTATTTGCTATATCTATTTTCCTCTCACCTCTGCTAAGCATCATATGAATAAATAGCTCACTTATTATATTTATGAGATAATCTTTTCTTCCTGTCTTCAAGGATACTTTCCCTTTATGACCAACTAAGATAATGCAGTGAAGCAAAGGAGTCCTAGGCACTTTGTAATACTTGGGATTCTGATTTAGCCAAGGAAAACATTATCAGAGCTCCAAATTTTCTTCATATCTATGCATGTCTTCCCAAGGAAAAGACTGTGTTTGCACATGTGTATATATGTGTGTATGCATGTGTGTATATATGTGTGTAATTTCCCACAGGTAAATATATTTATATTTTCAGGGTTCAATAGCCAGAATTTTGAAAGTTTTCAGTAATTTAGGTACCATTAGCCTTCTGTAGGGACCCAGGACATCTTTCAACACTAAGAGAGTGAATAAAGTCTTTTTCATTGTTTTGGCTGAATGCAACTCCAATTGGATTAGGAGATTCTTGAATGTTTGGAAAGATCTATTTTAGGGGAAATGGTTAAACAGGAAATACTCTTCTCTTGAGTTGTGGGGCATGCTAGCTTCTCTTAAAACTTGACATTCTGAAATAAAATAAGGATACAGTTTCATTTTTTTGGCAATGAAAAGGAAATGAAATTATAGGAAGTCAGGTAGAAGAGGTAGTGACTTGAGTGCAACTTTGACTCACCTTATCTTTTAAATTGAAAAATCCCAAATTTAATCCTGCTTTACTCACTTCAGACTATTAATAAAGAATGGAAATTAAACAACTCTTGGTTTCCACCTCTATGTCCTTCTGAAACCATGGGGGAGGGGGATAAAGTTCAGCTGCTTAAGGTTGGATACATAACTCTAAAATTAATCATGAATAATGTCTTCAGATACTCTTTTGGGTGCACCCCATATTGGGGATTAGTGCCATATAGGACACAACTATGACTTTAAAAAAATTCTCAATAAAGAGAAGTATATTATTTTTTCCCTACTAACAAGAAGGGGTCCTGCCATATCAAAAATCCAATGCCTAGAACAGAATAAATATAAAATATTTGAAAGCTTTCTATAATCATGATTTAGGAATAAAAGCATATTTTTGCAATGTTCCAGTCTAGTCCCCTTCATTTTTTAAAAGAAAGTACCTAAGATTTAGAGGAGATAAAATTGATTTATCTAAAGTAATTTGTCATATAGCTGGTTAAAATTATTGTTGAAATTTTGTTCCTTTGATTTCAGATTCATGTCCTATTTTTACCACAATTGGAAGCCATGTCTTCATTGATCTCAAATTAAGTAGCAAAGTAAAGTCATAGACATATATTTTGGAGGACTCAAATCCATACCTAAATTCTTCTTCCTCATAGGGACAACTTCCACTGGGTAACTCGCAAAGTATCTATGGCAATGACCCTTGGAAGTCAGACATGGTTGTGTGCAGGATTGTAGTGGATGATAGGTTAGAATTCTAGAATAATAGAGCTGGAAGGGATTTTAAGGATTGTATAAATATGTCATGATTTTTCAGTATCATAATATTTTCAAATCATGAATCAAGAATAAACAGAACTCATTCATTGTACAGATGAGATACAGGCAAGTTAAATAATATTACTAAAATCCCATAGCTCTCTAATGGCAGAGAGAAAAATAGAACCTAGATCTTAAGTGTGCTTTCTACTAAATCATATTAGCTAGAAATAAACTCACTCTTTTTTATTATTTGCTTGTTTGTTTTTGCAAAGCAATGGGTGTTAAGTGATTTGCCCAGGGTTACACAGCTAGGTATATATGAAATATTTAAGGCTGGATTTGAACTCTGGTCCTCCTGACTCCAGGGCTGGTGCTTTTTCACTGCACCACCTAGCTGAGCCCAAACTCACTCTTAGAAAAAGAATCACTTCCTCCTCCTCAATTAGTCAACTTTTTGATCAATCAACTAGCATCAAGCATTTATGAAGTTACTTCTGTGAATCCAGTTAAATACTTTGGATAAAAGACAAAAACAAAACAATCCCTTCTCTCAAAGAGTTTTCATTCTATCCAGGAACATAGCAAGTATGTGTACATGCATACATACATGCATGTACACACATGGTCATTAGATAATGTTAAATATATACAAAACAAAAATAAGGTAATTTTTTGGGGAAAGCACTTATGACTGGGAAAATCAGGAAAGTTTTCACATAGAATATGTTGTTTGAAGTGAACTTGAAAGAAACTAGGGATTCTGAGCAGAGATGAGGAAAGAAAATATTCTAGGCACAGGAATTTTGGCAGTGCAAAAACATAGAGTTGGAAGATATGGTACCATTTCTGAAGAATAAGAATTGTATTTTTGGTTGAACTAAGAAATGCATGAATTAGATTGATGCATCCTTTCAGGAAGTTTTGTAGGAGCACTGGAGGTTTTGCTTTATTTCAATCACAATATAGTACCACTATAGTTTTTTTTGAGAAGGAAGTAATATGATCAGTCATCATCATCATAGCTAACATAATTTTAAGATGTACAAGTTTTTTTTATTAATTTCAATATTTCTGAACCACTTTATAGAGTAGATTTTGACTTAAAAATAGATATCCTTGAATAAAAATTAATTTTTAAAAATCAACCAGTTCTCAAATTTAGTTACCTTAAAGGTTAAAGTAGAGGAGAGTTGAAAGAATCCATTTCAAAGCAGGAGAAAACAGAAAAAAAATTCTTGTCTCCATAATGAAAACAAGCATACGAGTGATATGAAAAATTACAATTTCAATGCTGACTCCACTGGAAGCAGACAGCAACTGGCAAGGGGCAATTAAACTGTTCAAATAATTCTGTCGAAAAAAATTAGCAGCATTATTGAGGAAGGCTGGTTGTTTCTGAAATGTCCATGGCAGAAATGCCTCTGTGCAGGCTGGGGCTGGTATTGATTCTGAAACAATCTTACCCGTGATAAATGAGAATGCGCTCAGGAGAGGATTCAGTCACGAGAGCTCCCAGATCAATCAGCTTGTCAACAGGCCGACTAAATTCAATTTTTATTCTTGGTAAACTCTTATTTGGTGGCAGACCATTGTTTCTTTGGAAATTGCTTCACAAAGGCCGAGGGGCAAGCATCAGAACATGGAAAAAGATAATCTTTTCAAAGCATGTTAAAAGTTAAGATTTGGGGTTTATGACTTAGATAAAGGAAATCTGATTATATGAGGTTGGCACATAGCCAGTCTCACTCTCTGCTTAAGGGAGCCTCCACCTGGTGCTCAGTTTCCAACTCCTCCAACATCAGGTCACATTGATTCTTTCCCTCAAACAGATATCCCCCTGCATCTTCTCATCCCTAAAGGCTATTGCAACCTCAGAAAGAAACATTCAAGAATCCAAATGTTTCAATCCCTTAAACCATAAATGAGAATGAAGAAAATTAAATCTCTCTATGTATACACTCTGGAAAAATCGCATAATTTAGAGCAGGAAAAGACCTAGCAACCCTCTAATCTAAATTTCTCCTTGTATAAATTAGAAAAGGGAGACTTAGGAAGGTAAGTGACCTGCCCAAAGACAAACATTAAGCCTATGGCAGAGTCAGAACAAGAATTCAAGTCTTCTGTATTCAACACTCTTTCCATTGATCTTCAATAGTTATTCTCATAGAGTAAGGACTGTTTTTTTTTTTCTCCAGAGCATCCAAAAGATAGTAGGAGTTTGGAAAATGTTTCTTCAGTCAGTGAATGATGTCACAATTCTCCTTTTTTGATGCTAAAGGAAATCTAAGCAGGGATTGCTTGGCTACTTCTCACCTTTAGTTTCTTCATGGGGAAGCATGGAGTGAGTTTACATAAAAAAGCATCAATGATTTCTGACTCCAGAGAGAGTCTAAAAACCCTATTCCAGATAATTATATTCAAATCAATAAATATTTATTAAATAACTGCTATTCGTGCAGGGCTATATCAGTCAGTAGGAATACAAGTATGGGAATGAGGTAAGGTGAGATATTGGACACAGTTCCTGCTCTTGAAGAATTTACAACTTAGTAGGGAAACAGTTAGTATACACTAATAACTGAGGCAAGTCAGAAAATAGTAATGTGGTACAGATGAAAGAAAGCTGAGCTTGGTATAATCAGAAGATTTAATACAGATGGGTGGCAAAGTAGACAGAACTCTGGGTCTGGATACAGGAAGAACTGAGTTCAAATTTGGAATCAAATACTAGCTGTGAGAATCATTTAACCTTTGTGATTCACAGTATCCTCAACTGTAAAATGGTGAAAATAATAGCTCCTCCCTCCCAGAGTTGTTGGGATAGTCAAATTGGATAATATTTGTTAAAAAAAATTACAACAAATAAACATAACACCTATATCTGGCTTAAAGCCAGCCTCTTAGATGTTTATTTCCTTTCTTCTTTGAATTTGAATCCTGTCCCTCCTACTTATTCCCTATGTGACTTGCAGTGAATCATTTAACCTCTCTGTGCCTCAGCTTCTTCTTCCATAAAAATGCTCTCTACTTGGCTATGCCCAAAATCTTGGATTCTGGGTTCATATGAGAGGTACTAAAGAATGAGCTGAATGATTTTATTTTGGTAGGCCAAGACTTCATGGAAGATAGAAACCTCATTCTAGGCCTTGAAGGACAAGAAGGCTTTCAACTGATGGTGGAAGGAGTTTTTTCCAAAGAATATCTATGGTTTGTAGCCATGTAAATCTGGAACAATCTTTTTTTTTTAATTTATTTTTATTAAAGATATTATTTGAGTTTTGCAATTTTCCTCCAATCTTGCTTCCCCCCCACAGAAAGCACTCTGTCAGTCTTTACTGTTTCCATGTTGTACCTTGATCCAAATTGGGTGTGATGAGAGAGAAATCACATCCTTAAAGAAGAGAGGTCTAAGAGGTGACAAGATCAGACAATAAGATATCTGTTTTTTTCCTAAATTAAAGGGAATAGTCCTTGCACTTTGTTCAAACTCCACGGCTCCTTATCTGGATACAGAGGGCACTCTCCTTTGCAGACAGCCCAATATTGTTCTGGATTATTGAACGGATGGGATGAGCGAGTCCTTCAAGGTTGATCATCACTCCCATGTTGCTGTTAGGGTATACAGTGTTTTTCTGGTTCTGCTCATCTCACTCAGCATCAGTTCATGCAAATCCCTCCAGGCTTCCCTGAAATCCCATCCCTCCTGGTTTCTAATAGAATAATAGTGTTCCATGACATACATATACCACAGTTTGCTAAACCATTCCCCAATGGAAGGACATTTACTTGATTTCCAGTTCTTTGCCACCACAAACAGGACTGCTATAAATATTTTTGTACAAGTAATGTTTTTACCCTTTTTCCTCATCTCTTCAGGGTATAGACCCAGTAGTGGTATTGCTGGTTCAAAGGGTATGCACATTTTTGTTGCTCTTTGGGCAGAGTAAATCTGAAACAATCTTAAAGATTATCGAATACAAGTACTTCATTTTACAAATAGGGATACACCAGTCCAATCAAAAGGAGATAGTATCTTTAAGGTCAAACTCTAGTTATATGCAGCTAGTGTCAGATTTGGAACTAGAACCCAGGTCTTCTGATTTTTAGATTATATTTTCATTGCATTAATACTTTTTCAAAAGTTTAACACCTATATATCTCCTCTTGGATTTTCTTAGATTTTTCTCCTTACCACTCCTGCTTCTACTCTCATTATTCCTATTTCAAATCTCAGGGACACTACTACCATATATGGTTTCCTTTATTGGGCATATCTTCCTATTAGCATCTACAACAGGAAGTGTAAAAGTTCTGTTCTACCCTCCATGATCAGACCACATCTGGAGTAGTGTTTATTTCTAGGTACGTTGTGGGAAGATCATAGTCAAGAAGGAACATATCCAGAAAGGGATGACCAGGATTGGTTTACATAGCTAGGGGTGTTTAGCCTGAAGAATAGAAAACCTATGGACATATTATAGTTTATCTTCAAGTGTTTGAAGGGTTATTATGAGGCAAAAGTCTTATTCTGTATAGCAGAAGGGAGGGAGGGAGGAGCAATGAGCAGAAGTTACAGAGGACAAGTATTCAGATTTTCATAAAGAAAATTTCACTGGGGGTGGCTAGGTGGTGCAGTGTATAAAACACCAGCCCTGGAGTCAGGAGTACCTGGGTTCAAATCCAGTCTCAGACACTTAATAATTACCTAGCCATGTGGCATTGGGCAAACCACTTAACCCCACTGCCTTGCAAAAACCTTAAAAAAGAAAAAAAGAAAATTTCACCAACAATCAGAGCTGTATGCAAATAAAATGAAGCTGTTTGGGAGAAAATGGTTTCTTCATCATTAACAAACTTCTTGGAATATCTAAATGTCTGCTAATTAGAATTGCTGTAAAAATAGAACCTGGGTTAGTATAGTCTAGATAGGAAGACTGCTAAGGTCACTTTGAATTCTTTGATTCTTTCATATTATGATCCTTTGAAAATATTCCTTGGTTATGTCCTAGCAGAGGAGTATGAAGGAGAAGAGAGGAAATTGAGTTTTAAAGTCTTTCATAAATAATTGAAATTTTTCTAATTTATATTTTCATTTTAATAATGAAGATTACAGAACATATTGAAGGTTAAACATAGACTTTAAGTCTGAAATGTACTTCACAATCATATAGCTGAATACTACCTGGTCCCATTTCACACATGAAGAAAGGTAAAGATCAAAATGATTTAGCCCAGATAATATATGTAGTAAATTGCAGGATTCAAACCTGAGACCCATGATTCCAAATCATAAAATCATAGATTTAAAATTGGAAGAAACCTTAGAGCTTATGTAATCTAGTGCTCTTGCATTACAGGTAAGAAAACAGACCCAGAGAGCTCTACTAACATAACTAGGGTCACACAATTAGTAATTATTAGACTTGTTTTTTGAATGAGAAACACAACAACAATAGCAATAACAATAATTGTAGGGGTTAATATTATCTTTTTTGGTAGATCTATTGTTTCATTCGATCTTCACCACAAGTTCATGAGGTATTATTATTATTATTATTATCTTCCCTCCTTTTACAGATGAGGGACATGAGGCTGAGAGAAGATGCCTGAGTGTCTGAGTCAGGATTTGACCTCATCTCTTGAGTCTATATACAACCTTTTATCAACTTTGAACCTAGGTCATCTTAATTCCAAATCTTGCACTTTATTCACAATACCAAATTATGTGTCCTCTTCACTGTACCACATAAAACCTTTTGAACATTTCTGTAGCAGTCTCATGCAATAAAGAATATACACCAATACCTCCAGCAATGCTGAGAAAGAGATAGTTTATCTTTCATCTCCTATAGTAAACATGGTCATATTATTAGAAATTTCCTAGTGACCTCCACCTCTCTGTTTTTAAAGGAAAAACAATTCTACAACAAGAAACCTCTAGCAACAAAGCAAAGCCCTTTCTTGGAAAATATTATCTGATTCTTGTTCAGTATAGGAATAGGATGGAGAGTATCTTATTTCAGTGCTGTGCTTTAATGTGAAAAATGATCTGTATTTCTATCCTTTAAACTATGAGCACATGAACAGAATAGAGGAACTTAATAATGTTTCATTGAATTCCTAGTAAAAAAACCTGTTAGTTCCATTTCTTTTCAAACTGGCAAAAGGGGAGGAGATATAATATGCTAGACTCATATGTCAAGCTAATTAAAATGGTAAATGCCAATAATGACATCTGACATTACTTTTCAACACTAACTTATTATTACATGACTAGTTGCCCCCCAAAAATATTTATTCATTTTCCCCTCGCACACTTAATTTCCCCCCCCACCCTGAAATCCAAAGCATGGCTCATTTGTCCTCGCCTCTTCCTTCATTATACATATTTGGGGAGTGGCATTTCTAGTGTATGGTATAATTAGAGTATCACATTCCATGCTGAAAGCAATATTAAGTTACATTTAGGAAACAAAGACTATTAAATGTTTTTTTCCCTAATTAAAAAAAACAGAATAAATGCTGCACATCTGGTATATTTTAGCTTTGGGATATGTAATATCTATGTCCTTAAATGCTGTCTACTGAAAACCAATGAACAACTTTAGGAAGTGAACCCTTCTCACTGAAATCTGAAGCTTAAAGAAACTGCTTTATATATAGATTAAAAATGGATGGGAAAATTGATAGATATTGAAACAAAGAAATTCCCTTCTTCAGACCAAATGAGGTGGGAAGTTGACAGGAGGTATTGGGGACTGGTGGATGCAAGATGACATATGGAGGACCTTGAAAGAGTTTAGGGAACACAGAAAGGAGGAAGTTTTACATCACTATGAAGCAAAAGTCTAAATGATGAAAGATTCCATTCTTGACAGTTTTTCCTTATTTATTTTCTAATTACATGCAAAAATAGTTTTGAACATCCATCTTTCTGTAAGTTTTTGAGTTCCACATTTTTCTACCAACCTGTCTTCTCACCCCCTCCCTATGGCAGCAAACAATCTGATATAGATTGTACACTTGACATATTCTTTACTTTAATTTATTCTTTTTCCATTTTAAGTATCCTCACTTACTTCAACAGTCCTTGTATGGAATACTCTCTAGTATTGTTACCATCACAGTTATTTTATTAAGTCCATATTCCATTTTATCTGCATCCTTCTTAAAATGGAACACCTACAAATAGACATGGTGCTGCAGATGTGGCCTGAGGAAGCATATACTAGAAATGTGTCAAATTCAATAAATCTGTTAGCCCTCACATGAAAGTGTGTATGAGCTAAAATCCCATATTTCCAATGAATATGTCTATAAATTAGGAGCCACCATGAGAATGAAGAATATCCTACAATCCATAGTGGTTTTGATTGTTTCCATATCTAGTCTATCTGCTGCGATGGAACATAATAGATACCAAATTAAACCAGGATACCCTCTCAAATTATTGTCTTCTGTTCCCCAAACTCCAACTATGCCCTCAAATTGGAAATATACCTTGTTGTGTTTTTTTTAAATATATAAAATCACAAAGGTTTAATATCTCTTTAAGAGATACAAGAGATACTCTTTCCCAAATATTTATCGAAAGTATGAATCCCTCCTATAGTAGCCTTCAAAAATAGTTACTGATCTTTGATTGAATTCTTCAAATAAAAGGGAAACTCATCTTGCAAAGTAGGCTATTTTATTCTTGGACAGACCTAACTATTAAAAAGGTCTTCCTTATGACAATTTGGAATCTACCTTTCTATAACTGCATGCCATTGTTTCTAGTTCCCTTCTCAAAGCAGAAAATCTGATAACTCTTGCAGTCTTTCAAATATTTGAAGTTTATAATTAACATTCTAATAATTTTTCTCTTTGAGACACTAAACATCATTCCACAGGTTTACTGATAACAAAGTTTCTTGACTCTTCATTACTCTGTCATTTTCCTTTCTGGTCTGTCACTTACCTTCAAAGTGTGATGCCCAAAACTGAATATTATACTTTAGATGTGCAATGATCATTGAAGAAAAGAATAGTACTATAGCCTTTCTTTGACTGAAAACTATACTTTCATTCCATATATACCCAAAGACCGAACTATTTTTTTTCATCCTCATTTTGAACAAAATTCTCTAAAACATTTTTCTATGTAGATTTTTTAAGGTATGCTTTCTCCAACCTGCACTGACATGGTTTTTTTTTTGTTTTCTTTTTTGTTGTTATTTTTGTCATAGACAGTGCAGAACATCACATATAATTCTAATAAATTTGATCTTAGTAGTTTTAGTCCATCATTGTACTCTGTCAAATATTGTTCTATCCTGATGATTTTCCCCAATGTATTAATCGTCCTGCTCTTATATGTGTCAGTTATTGATTTGATAATTATATAGTTGATTAATATTTGAGTTGTAGCTCTTTCTGAGCTCCTTGAGGCCAGAACTTTGTTTTGGTTCTGAACACGGTACCTAGAATCTATTTAAGCATTTAGAAATACTTCTTGACTCATTGATAAACTATATTGAACAGAATAAGGTCAATGACAAAGAGACTCAGTTCATTTCTCTAATTCATTGAGTATGTAAATATGTATGGAAATAGAGAATAAGAAATAAGTATGTTTTTGAAAAGGCTCTTAATAAAAATTTAAGTCGATATCATTTCTCTCAAAAGAAGATAACAATTAAGCATGTATCCATATAACTAGTTAATAGACCTACAATTATGAATATTTTCCTTTTTTCCTTAAATATCCTAAATAGACAACTCATTGAGAACAAGTTCTATTACACAATTGGATATCAAACTCTTTGCTACTTATATAGGATATTGAATGTAAAGATGAACTTTGTTCTGATTTTTCAAAATCTCAACTCAGTAAGTTCCAAATCTTCAATATTCAGACAATATTTATTGTCTCTGGGATCTATTTTAAAATCTTCACTTTGACCTTTAAAACCCAGCATAATCAGAGTCCAAATTCAGGTATCTTCACAAACTTATTTAATATCATTCTCCTTCACCCACATTATGTTTAAGTACAACTGACCTATTAGCTGTTCCCTACCTTTGGGATTATATCTTCCATCTTCATTTATACAGGTTGCCCCCAGACATGAAATACATTCTTTCTTCACTGCAGCCATTCAGAATCCTTAGTTTCTTTCAAGAGTTAGTTCAGGTGCTGCTCATCTCCTGGAAAAAGTTTTTTTGTTTTTTTTTTTTTTGCAGAAACTCCTGACTCCTTTTCCAAAATTGGTACTATTGCCCTCTTCAAATTCTGCATATTATCTTGTACTTTCTTATTGGTGTATGAATCAATAAACCTCCTCATCATCTGACCCCCACAGGAAATCGAATCTCCCAGACTTTTTGAATCTCTAGTGCTATGAGCATCATAAGCACTTTTAAAAACTGTTTTAATAGTTGCTGTTTGTGTTTGACTCTTCATGACTCCATGGAAACATAATTTTTCCTTTTTTTTTTACTTTTTTGCAAGGCAATGGGGTTAAATGACTTACCCAAGGCCACACAGCTAGGTAATTATTAAGTGTCTGAGGCCAGATTTGAACTCCAGTCCTCCTGACTCCAGTGCTGGTGCTCTATCCACTATACCACTTAGCTGCCCTTCAAACATACTTTCTATGGGATTTTCTGGAGTAGTTTGTTTTACCTTTTCCAGTTCAGTTATACATAAGGAAACTGAGGCAAATAGAGTTTGACTTACCCAGGTCATACTGTTTGTAAATGTCTGAGACTGGATTTGAACTCATCTTCCTGAGTCTGGGTCTAGTATGCTATCTACTGAACTACCCAACTACTTCTAGATTTCTGTTTATACTCTGCTATTTCTTGCACTTAATTTCTAAATTCCTCTAAAATGTTCTTGCACAACTTGGTTGGACCTTCCATCTCCTGGGTAAACTAAGGTACATAGGTACTATTTAGTGAATCAGAAAGCTAAAAAAAATTCTTAATGAATTTGATAAGTAGCAATGCCTCTGTAAGAGAGAGCTCTGTTTAAATCTTGCCTTTTTATGCTTACTACCTATGTGATCTTGGGCAAATCTCAATTTTTCTGGAACTTAGTTTTCTCATCCATTAAAGTGAGAGGTATTAGCTTCAAAATTAGATAGTTTCAAAAGTTTCTTTTAACTCAAATGGTCCCTTGATTCTATGATGTCTCAGTTTTCTCATCTGTAAAATATAGAAAATAGATGGTCTCTTATTTGCCTTTATAGCTCGACTGTCTTGAATCTACGATGGTCTCATTACTTAAAGAAATAATCTCTTGTAAGACTGTTTTCTACTTTGAGAAGGGAGAAACAACCATGAAAGCACTGGATTTCAGAATTCTTTAGATCAGTGATTCTCAACCTGGGGTCCTTAACTTAAAAAAAATTATAATAGCATAATTGGGTTTTCTTCATAATCTTATGAATTTTGTTTTGTGGATTTAAAAATATTGTTCTTAGAAGAAGGCTTTACCAGACAAACTGTGCAAGGGTTCCATGACACCAAAGAGGTTGAAGAACCTCTGATTTAAATGAACCTGTGCCTTTGACAGGGTTTATGAATTTCATTGACAAAGGAGAAATCCATCTCCCTTTGTGTCAGTCCTATCTCTAAGAGTCCATGCAGTTTAATCTGGTTTTCTCCAGTTGTAACAGGCTTAAATGGAGACAGAGGAAAAAGGTCCCAAATCCTTCTTTTCTGGCCTCTGTCTCACTATTCCCCTTGCACCCTAGGTTCATACTATGGGGCCCTGGAGTCTTGTTGTCTCTTTCTCCTCCAAAGGAAAAAAAAACAGATTGCAACTTGGGAAGCACCAGAGTCTGGTTCCAGATTTGCTACATTATATTCCAGCCATCTAATAAAATAGGAATTTTTGGTTAATACATTTTCTCTATTGTCATAATTTTCTCAAAACTGAGACTTGTTTTTAAAAACTCAAAAATGTTAAAGAAATAAGATGTGCAAAGAACATTGTTTTTCTTTTTCCTAAAAAAAAATCAAATTCCTTTAAATGCACTCTAAGTGCTGACAGCTTATAAAGGAACAAGGTCATCCCTTCATTTAGCTAGTATTTCAATAACTGGGAGATGAACCATGGCAACAGCTTAGCCGGAAGCCTAAAGTAGCCTATGCTCTTGCCAGCAGCATTGTAATCATGGTTACTCTAAGCATTCACTTTTTAAAATGCATATTTAGCTAATTCATCCTCCACATTTATGCCCCTGTGGCCCTACCAGGTGCAGTGACATAACTCATAAGAAATATTACCATTAGCTGTTTATCATGGAGTCGGTGAAACCCAAAAGCAATAAAAGTACAGGCACACTCACTCAATTACCATTGAAATAAATATCACAAAAATTATTCAGTGTCAGAAATCTAATTTTGTATGATATTTCTATATATTTTAGCTGTTAATTTTTTCCCTCCAGTATTAGAGAATTAATATTCTCTGAATGCCCCTCTAGCTAAACTGGAAAAAAAAATACTACTGATTTAGTTGAGCTACCCAAATCCATTAGACAAATTTCCTTTACAGCAAAGCATTGATGAATGGAATGTCCCATGCTAATGTAAGAATAATCAATTTAGAATGCTTATGACAATTAACAAAGCTGAAGATAAGCCTTGAAAGCACCATGCTTTGTCAGTCCTGATTTGGATTAAACTTGTGCTAATGGGATCATTTTTCTTCCAAAAGGTATTCTTTTTAGGCAGACCTATCAATTAATATGAATTATGCATGTATAAAAGTACTAATGTCATTAATTAGACAAATTAATTTTTATGATGCAGTGAATAGACTAACACTAGATTATATGTGATATCTTCCCCACGGCACCAACAGATTTGAAATAAATGAATAGTTTACATTTGTGTGGTTATTACAATCTCAATCAGGATTAATCAGACCCAGACTATGGGGAGGACATTTGGAGTGTCTTATGCTTATGATCATTTTCAATACCATTTGGTCACTCGCAAAAACTGGAACACCTGCATCTTACATCACTTGAGAGGAACTTTAGGATAATTCCTTGCCATAGTGAAATTCAAAATAGGAAAACATAGGGGAATCCTAGAAATTTGCTTCAAAAAGAAACATGTATTTACTGATCCCCTTCCTCAAATTTTCATAATGTCCAAATGAATTTAAAGTCCAGGAGCTGAGACATGAAAAACACACTTCAGCTGTTTCAGCAGCAGAAACAGCTCACTATACAAGTTGAATTTGACTGGGCCAATATTTACCCTTTAACTGTATGTCTGAATCACAGCCCACTAATTCAACATTAGATACAACTCACTTTCAAATCCAGGAAAGCTTTGCCTCTCTCAGGTCTTGTAAGTTATCTAAACTATGGTAAGATAAGGAACATCTATGTTTTAATATTTGTATAGCTAACTACTTCCTCACTCATGTGTCACATAATTATAGTGTAGTAGTAGAGATAAGGCTTGAGATTACACTAAAGTGTGCCAAGAATCATTAAACCATTATGAAAGTAAATCCAGAATCCTTCTTTTTTTCAATTTCCCATTGCTACTTTGGAGAGATACAGGTCCTCTAAGTCAATTTCATTTCAAGTTCATGAAAACAGTGAAAATTTAGCTGAATCCTCATAATACATGTGTGTTGGATGATGGGTAAGGGATGGGAGGGGCAAAATTCAATTGGGTGAATCTACTAATCTCTGGAGAAGAAAGCTGACGCTTAAAAAAAAGTCATTTTGGATTTTTTTTTTTTCTAAATCAAATACCATTATTCACTAGTGATCCTGAATCAAAAAGTCCAATTGTTGGGATGAACCTAAAACTTCTGGGAGGGCAGATGGGCTAGCCAAAGGGATTCATAGTGAAGATCACATCCAATTTAAATTCCTATGAAATTTTGCTACCTTACATCTCTTAGGAGCAGAGATGAGAATTTCTTATATAAAAATTTTGTTCATATACATTTTTATAATATGTTAATGTATGTATTCCTTACTGTCTAGTTAATGCATTATTTTATATTATTATTTATAAAATCATACTAAAATTTTAAATATAATTTCTTAATTATTAACATCCATTTCTCTAGCTGCAGAAAGCAGAAAGTAGAAATGACATCCCCAAGTATATACTTATCCACAATACCTTTCATGAAGAGCAGGAAAATTTGATTAATATCATTTCATCGAATAGTTCTTAAATTTGTTTATGTATTCATAAACACTAATCTCACTGCTGCATTTTTTCTAAAGGTCCATGCTTCCCTTGACTACAAAACTAAACCTAACAATAAAATGTAGACTTAGATAAGTTTTTATAACTGATCTCTCATAATTATAAGCTTAATTTGTACCATCATTCTCTATATAAACAATTCTTATTTATAGAGCTCTAGAGAGAATATGAGGACTTACATATGTAGCAGGTTTTATTTGTCTGTGTTTCTGTGTGTGTATGTGTGTGTTTGTGTGTGTGTGTGTATGTTTGTGTTTGTGTATGTGTATGGTATGATAATGGGAGTGAGGGGCAACTAAGCAAAAGGAATTGCTGACATCTCAGATAGCTGAGGTTAGTGGATTGAATACTAGAAAAAAATATGATGACTTTGGGGCTAGGATCCATTTCTGATGAAGTTTTCTGAGGTAGGTAGGTGGAGCATTGGATACAATGGTAGGACTGGAATCAGAACAACTTAAAGTTAAATCTGGTCACAGACATTACCTTGGGCAAATCATTTAAGTTCTTTTTTTCCCTTAGTTTCTTCATATGGAAAACCAGGATAATAGTACCTCCCTTTCAAAGGTATTGTGAGGATAAAATGAGATATTATTTAGAAATTGTTTTATGAACATTAGAGTATTATATAAATTTCAGTTTCATTATTGTTGTTAATACTATCATTATCATTATCTGCCTCAATTCCTATGATCCGATAATAAGTGAAACCAATAACAGTCTCTTTTTTTGTTAATTTTTCTGATTGTGAGAAAGACTTCTGACTAGGAAATGAGCTAATGAATTATTTTCATTATTTAATTGAGTGGATTATCAATGAGATCAACAATATTTCCTTAACAATACATTTAATATCTGTGTGAATAATGAAACATTGAGCTGCTCACTTAATTTTTCCCTTTTCACTCCATTCTGGACCACAGAGTGGCATTGCAGGCACAAGAGAGCAGCATTTAGCAAATGCAGAAATATTTATTGAGTGTTGGGAGGTAAGTAAACATATATTAAAGCAAAATGCAAACACTCCCCAGACCTCATCCTAGTTGATCCTTCATGGAAGGCTCTGAATCATCTAGATCTCTGGGGAATATGGTGCTTGGTCCGAATCTCTCATCAAACAATGTTTTACCTCACACATACAACACACACACACACACACACACAACATACACACACACATATGTATGTGTGTATGTGTCTAATAATAGATATCCGATCAACTATGATGGGAAAAAAATTCCCCCACAGAATCTGAATGTATATCATATTCATTTAAAAAAACTACTCACATGTTTTTCCTTCATTTTCTTTCTTTCCCTTAGTCATAATTCCTCATATACAAAATGACAAATATGTAAACATGTTAAACATAAATGTACATTTATCAGATTACTTGCTGCTGAGAGTGGGGGGTGTGCATAGGAAAAGAGGGTGGTAGAAAAATGTTTAACATAAATATTCAAGTGGAAAAATGCTGAAAAACTTTCTTAATATATAATTGAAAAAATAAAATATCAATGAATAAATCAATAAAAACCTTAGAATCTAAAATTAAGTTACAGAGCTTTTTATGTGCTTCACCTATTTTTTTTTTGTTTTTGCAAGACAATGCAGTTAAGTGACTTGCCCAAGATCACACAGCTAGGTAATTATTAAGTGATGGGGTTGGATTTGAACTCAGGTCCTCCTGACTCCAGGACCAGTGCTCTATCCACTTTACTAACCAGATGTCCCTGTGTTTGACTTATTTAATTTCCTTCCTCTTAACTACTCATGAGGTAGGTATTATAGGTATTATTATCCCCATTTTCCAGTTGGAGGATTTGAGATAAAAAAAAGAAAGAAAGGAAGGAAGGAAGGAAGGAAGGAAGGAAGGAAGGAAGGAAGGAAGGAAGGAAGAAAGGGAAAAAGAAAGAAAGAAAGAGAAAGGAAATATTATAGTCTAAGCTAAGTGGATTCATATGATCATAGATTTTTAAAGTTGGAAGGAGCCAGAGCCCATTTAGTTCAAAACCTTTATATTACAGATAAGGTAACTAAGTCCCAGAATAATTCAGTGAAACTACAAGGTCACAGATACTAAACAATGGAAGTAGGATTCAAAACCTAGGTTTCTCCTTTTTCCAAAAACGAATGCTTTTCCCACTGAACTGTGATTTTGCATTACCTGATAATTTAGCAATTTAATTTGTTTTCACCTAATGTTTCCCACCTCCTAGGACTACTATCTTATATTGTGTTTGGAGCACAAACCTCTGAGTCTTTATTTACCTCAACACTCCCAATTGCCTGAATCCCTCTTCCAGAGTAGCCTAGGTAAAACACTTTACTTTGACATTTTTCCCCAAACTTTCTTCTTTTAAAAGACCTAAAGCTACCATCCAACCAACAGAAAGAGATATCTTATTGAAGAAAACACCCAAACTTTTATCTCAAGGAATAGCAATAATGAAAAAGAAATGATCCTGTTTTTCATGGAATTTTATTGCCAACATTGTTCATGTCATCCTCAAGAAGAAGCACTTGGAAGTTTAGAAAAATAAGGACATAATTTTAACTATTCTAATCCACAGGTGATAGCCAGCCCAAGTACCTGAGCTAATCTCAATGATATGGTTGTAACTAGGTCTGGCACCATTCTTCAAAGACATCAGGGACATATGCATTTAAAATAAGCCAAAGCTGAGACTTGGCCATCCATGTAAAGTGACAATGAAAAATGGGTAAGGATCAGTCACAGAATCATAGATCTGAGAAGGACCTTTTTGCTGTTGTTCAATCATTTTAGTCATAGCCAATACTTTGTGACACAATTTGTAATTTTCTTGGCAGAGATACTAGAGTGGTTTGCATTTTTTTGCTAGCTCATTTTGCAAATGAGGAATTAAGGCAAGCAGATTAAGTGACTCCAGGTTCACTCAGACAAGAAATATCTGAGACTAGATTTGAAGTTAGAAAGATGAATCTTCCTGATTTCATGTCCAGTACTCTATCCACTGTGCTATCTAGAATTGGTGAAATCTGACATATTTTACAGAACTAACTAGAGATTAGATCTAAACATCAACTATAATGCAAATACTAGGCATTTGTCCAGAAGTTCAAGTTCAAGTTGGGGAGATAATGCATGCATACAATGATAATAATGGATCAGAGAAGCACAGATAAATACAAAATGGTATAGCAACAGATCTAAGGGATTTGAATCATTTACTCAACTTGTATTTATTATGTACTTACTATATGATTTAATCTTTTTTGCTATCATGAGCTTATTTGACTGATAAAGTCTTTTGATTTCTCAGAATAATATTTAATTCATAAAACTGAATTATGAACGAAATCAATGTTAAAATTTAATATTTAATTGGTAGTCCTGTGTTAAGGACCAATCTATGACTATATGTATATTAATACATACATAATACTTGCATATATATGTATGTATTCATTTATATAGATTTAGATCTATTCATGCATATGTGTATTATGTATGCACACATTCATATACAGGGCAGTATGCTAAATTCTAAGTTTAAAGAAAGAGCATAAATAGAAACACTCAAGGAGTTGAAAGAGAATATGTAACGTGCATACATATACATATACATACACACACAAGCATTTAAAAGATAGATGTAGAATAAATGAAAGGCAGTCATATAGAAGGATATATTAGTAGTTTGGTGGGAGGTGTGGAAGATTGACAAGGAAATACTTCCCACAGGAAGTGGTGTTTGATTTGAGTCAGTCAAGTAGCTAACCAACATTTATTAGGTACTGATTTATTATAATTTATTGTGTTCCAGACACTTTGCTAACCATGGGGGCATATAAAGAAGACAAAGACCAAAAACATTCCTCCCTATTCTCAAGGGGTACATGGTCTAATTAGGGAGAGACAACATGTAAATAAGAAGGAAAGTAGGGATCCCAAGAGATAGAAATGGGAAGGAAAGGCATTCCAAGCATAGGGGTATTGCCTATGCAAAGACAAAAAGTTGGAGCTTGAGTAACAGCAAATAGACAAATATGTCTGGACTGTGGAATTACTAAAAAAATTTCCTATGTCATTCTTTCTGCATTTCTAGGCTCTAATATTCTAAACATTTTACATCTGAATTACCCATATTACCATCCATAACTTAAATATATATATATATATATACAATATTCATAAGTATTAATGCATACATATTCAAGTAATCAAATTTGTATCACAGAAATGATATAGCTGGTAAAAAAACACAACGGAAAAACTATTTTTTTCTTTGTAATGGATCCTTGTCACACTGAGTATGCAATAAATCACTGATAATGAATCTCTTAAATGGGTCCCTGCCAAAACAAAGGGTATACTTTAAAGAAATTCCCAGAAAAATTCCCTACAGTTGGAAATCTTGGTTAAAAAAAATGGTTCTAAAACAATGATTCCCTCCCCACAGTATAAGCAGTAATGAAGTATGTGCTTTGGTATTCATTAAAAAAATCACTTTAAATTGTGAATATTCAGAAGAAGGAATTGCATGAACATCTTGACAATAAAAAGAATAACATAACATTTGTTTCCATTAGGGTGATAAGAGAACAAAGTACCAAAGATTCTGTCCCTTTGATGGAACAACACTAGTCTGGTTCAAAAAATAACATAATAGAAATTACAAGTTGGTTGTAACTCTTATTAATATCATCTCCAAGCATATATGAAATGATTATATATGTGTGTATTTATGTATATATCTATACCTAAACACATATAAAATGCATTGCAAATATTTGAACACTTTATAAATGCTAACTAAGAAATTAAGGGAAGGAATGAAGAAACAAATGAGTAGACTTACATTTGATGTACTACTAGGTAAATCTGGAAAAGTAATTATCTATGTAGCCAAACATATTTCTGTAATGGAAAGCCTGTGAAGTTTTATATATCTATATATTTATAGATATATAGATATAGATAGATGATATATAGATAGATATAGATGATATAGATATAGATGATGATATAGATAGATATAGATATAGATAGATGTATGTAGATATAGATATAGATATAAATATAGATATGGATATGGATGTAGATATAGATATAGATATAGATATAGATAGATACAGTTGCCTTTTAATGCTATATTTTATGACATTTTCAAGTTCTATATATTTTGATCTAACGTTTTAATATATACCTGTATTATTATTTTTTGGTGTGCTTTTTTTTTGCAAAGCAATAAGGTTATATGACTTGCCTAAAGTTACACAGCTAGGCAATTATCAAGTATTTGAGGTCACATTTGAATTCAGGTCCTCCTGACTCCAGGGCCAGTACTCTGTCCACTCTGCCACTTAACTGCCCCCTACCTATATAATTTTTAGAATTATCTATGAATTTTGTATTTAGTTGCCTCTTTCCTGATTATGAATAGACATATTTACATTTGATTATATGTTAAATATCTGGAAGTATAAAATATGCTATTTAACAAGCTTTGATATCTAAATATTGTGGCAGACCTGTCCTGGCTTGGCTTTTTAATTTGTAGAAGAATGCAAAAATTCACTTTGGCAGAAGTAGAAGAGAAAAGATTAAGAATATAAGGTATAATATCTCTTGAAGTTCTTTTTCAAATGGAGAGACTAATGATGAAATGCACATAAAAGGCAGGGTCTTTTGTTCATTACAATAAATAATTTATATTAATTTTCAAAGATTATACAATATTCCTGATTCTCTGATAGAGATGAGCATTTTAATACCTACCACAGGGAAAAATTTTCTTTTAATGAAAACTGCTAATCTATTTGTATGAAAAAACTTTCAGACTGAATTTTGAACAGCTAGGAGAGAAAAACGATTAGTGGTATAGATTTGAAGAGTTGCTTTAAAAAATTAATTTTTTGAATAACATGTATTATTAAAATTAATCTGAGAGCAGCTAGGTGGTGAAGTGTATAGAGCAATGGCCCTGGAGTCAGGGGGATCTGAGTTCAACTCTAGTCTCAGACACTTAATTACCTAGCTGTGTGACCTTGGGCAAGTCACTTAACTACACTATCTTGCAAAAAAAAAACAACTAAAAAAATTAATCTGTCCTCTCACTCCCCTCCCTCACCTCAATTAGAAATTATTTGGAGAAAAAATATCACTCAATAAGAACCTACATCTTTTGAAAAATGACATTTTCCTTTAGTCAGACGCAACATATATATATATATATATATATATATCTTTTTGAGTATTTCAAGCCCTCCAACTCTAGGTCGGGAAATGAATGACTGATATGCTTATTCTTTATTGTTTTGGAATTCTGCTTTATCATTGTATTGATCAGAATTTTAAAGTCTTTCAAGGATGCTTTTTTCTGAAATGCTGTTATCATTATATAAATTATTTCCCCGGTTTTACTCACTTTGCTCTGCATCACATCCTAAAGTTTATTCAAATTTCTTCTGAAATTGTCTATTTATAAATTCTAATGGCATAGTAACATTCCATTACTTTTGTATACCACAATTTAGTCATTCCCCAATAGGTAGTTTCCAATTTCAGTTACCAAGAAAAGAGCTGTTGTAAATATTTGTGTATATGTACACACACACACACACACACACACACACACACACACACATATCCCTTCCCCCTTTCTTTAATATATTTGGGGTAGAGACAAAGTTATGGTTATAGCTTAGAGAAAGAATATGCAAAGCTTGGACATTCTCTGGGCAAAATTCCAAATTATTTAATAGATTTGCTGGACTAATTCGCAGTCCTGTCAACAGTTCATGAACATACCTGTTTTCCCACCACCTTATAATATATGTCAGTTTCTTATTTTTCTCAACTTAGTAAATCTTATGGCTATGAGGTAGAACCTCAAAGTTGTATTAATTAACATTTTTCATTATTAATAATTTAAAGCATTTTAATGATTGCTGATTGCTTTGATTTCTTCTTTTGAAAATTGTCTTTTCATCTATTTTAGCCATTTATCTATAAGCTCTTAGGATTGTAAATTTGAATCATTTCATTAGTTATACCTTGCAAATAAGGCCTTCATCAGAGAAAATTATTTCTCTTTTATTTTTTGCTTTTTATTTTTTCCCAATTATATACAAAGAGAGATTTCAACATTTATCCTTTGGAAAGGTTTTGAGTTCCAGATTTTCCTACAACCATACCTTCCATCTCTCCTCTCCTTGGCAGGGAATTATCTGAAATAGATTGTACATGTGCAATCATGTTTAACAGATTTCCATATTAGTAATGTTGTAAAAGAGGAAGTAGAACTAAGGAGAAAGAAAAACTATGAAAAACAAAGGAAAAACAAAGGAAAATTTTAAATGTGGTATGTTTTGCTCTGCATCCAGACTTAATAGTTTCTTTCCTCTGGATGTGGTTGATAACAAGACTTTCAGGATTGTGCTTGCTCACTGAATTACAGAGAGGAACGGAGTCCATCACAGTTGATCATTTCACAATGTTGCTGTTAATGTGTACAATGTTCTCCTGCTTCTGCTCACTTTATTCAGTGTCAGTTTATGTAAATCTTTCCAGACTTTTCTGAGGTTCAAAAATTCATGATTTCTTACAGATCAATAGTAATCCATAAAATTCGTATACCATAACTTTTTCAACCATTCCCCAATTGATGGACATTCCCCCAATGTCCAATTTTTTGCCATTTCAAAAAAAGAGCTGCCATAAATACTTTGTACATGTGTTACCTCAGAGTTGATTTAATTTACATTTCTCTAATCAATAATGATTAATGATTTGGAGATTTTTTATATGACTAAAAGTAACTTTAATTTTTTCATCTGAATATTGCTTTTTCATATCCTTTCACCATTTATCAATTGGGGAATGACATGTTCCTGCATATTTAACTCAGTTCTCTATATGTTAATAGAGATGAGTCTTTTATTAGAAATGTCACTGTAAAAATGGTTTCTCATCTTTCTGCATTCCTTTTCACCTTGATTGCATTAGTTTTATTTGTGCAAGATAAATAATTTAATTAATTTAATGTAGTTGAAATTATCCATTTTTGTAATTTATAATGTTTTCTATCTCTTGTTTGGTTATAAGCTTATTCCCATTCCATAGATCCAACAAATAAAGTATTCCTTTTTCTCCTAATTGGTTTATGCTATCACCCTTTTGTCTGTACCCATTTTGATCTCATTGTGACATAGTGTGTGAGATGTTGATCTATATCTAGTTTTTGACATACTATTTTCCAGTATTCCCAGAAATTTTTGTAAAATAGTGTTTATATTCCAGAAGTTAGAGTCTTTGGGTTTATCAAACAGTAGATTACTATTGTCAATTATCGCGGTTTCTTTTGTACCAAATCATTTCCACTGATCCAGTTCTCTATTTCTTTCTCTGTACCAGAGAGTTTTTATGACTGCCACTTTATAATACAGCATTATATCTAGTTCAACAAGGCCACCTTCCTTTGCATTTTTTTCATTAATCCTTTGCTATTTTTGAACTTTTGTTCCTTCAGATGAATTTTTTTTGCTATTTTTCTAACTTTGTAAAATAGTTTCTTTTTGGTAGTTTGGCATAGCACTGAAGAAACAATTTAATTTAGATAAAATTGCCATTTTAGAGATAAAATTATTTCAAAGATTTTCCTATTGAAATAATTCCTTTCTAATTTTACAGCATTAGATTATTTTGTCCAAATCCTGCTTAGTTTTACATAATCAAAATTGTCCACCTTATCTAATGTAATCCCTTATTTCATTTGTTTAGTAATGACTCTGAAAAATTATTTCATTCTGTACTTCTAACTTTTTATGATTATTTTAAAAAAATATCTAAGTCATGTATCAATGTGGAGTTCAATTTGAGATATGGTGTAAAATGTTGGTTTAAATCTAAATTCTGCCAAATACTTCTCATTTCCCCCCCAAAATTAGTTTGCTGTCTAGTAGTATGTTCTTCTTCTAATAACTGGACTTTTTGAGTTTCTCAAATCCCAGGATATTGTGTATAACTTACTTACTGGCTGACCTCTTCTCTTTCATCCTCTATCTCTGTCTCTCTCTCTGTCTCTTGTCTGTCTCTCTATCTGTTTCTCTATCTTTCTTTTGTCTCTAACATGGCTTAAGATACTGATATGTCCCCTTCCTTCCCATTTTTCTCCAATATCACTCATGAAATTCTTGAGTTTGATTCCTTCATATGGGTTTCATAATTTTTTCCAGTTGTTTAAAATATACTTTTGAGTTTTGGATTGATTCAGTAATGAATAAATGAATTAATCTGAGTAAGATTGCAATTTTCATTACATTGTAGCTAGGTGATACAAAGGATACAGCTACAGAGTCATGAAAACCTGAGGTGGAAGATAAAGATCACTCACTATCAGTGTAACTCTGAGTAAGCCTTTTTTGCCTTGGTTTCCTCAATAGCAAAATTAAAGATAATTTTATACCTACCCTACACAACCATTTTGAAGCTAAAATTAGATAATATAGATAATAATCTAAAATCAGATAATATTTATTAAGCACTTTGCAAGTCTTAGAGTTTAAATAAATGCTTATATAGTTGTGGTTATCATTAATGATTAAAAATATAAATCAAAAGTATAAATTAATGCAGTATATGAATTTGGGTTATTATTATTATTATTGCTGTTATTATTGGCTTGACATATATGCAGTTAATACTTCTCCAATTAGTAAAGAGTGTGTTATAATTGGATTCATAAAGTTAACAAGTAAATAATGGAAGATTCACTCCCAGGATTTTCAAATTTTCTGCAGTTAATATGGTTAGGATTTCTCTTTCTAGCTCTTATTGTTGGGTTTTGTTTATATATAGATAGGTAGATAAGCATATATGTTTACATATAATATATATGATAGTTGATGATATATGTAGATTTATTTTATATCTTAGATCTTTAGCAAAGTATTTCAATTCATTTATAGGTGATTCTAAGGCTCTCTACACCATCATATCAAATGTAAAATATGATTTTGTTTTCTCTTTTCCTTTTTTCTTTTTTGTATGTGAAACTTTAATAGTTACAATGGTTTTCCTTGCTTTAATTCTTGCATTATTAAGAAGGTCTTTAATTTTTCTCCATTACACATAATTTTACTTTTGATTTTAAAAATACACTATTTACTGTTTAGGAGAAATTAATTTATTTATATAATTTCTAGAGTTATTATCAAAATAAATATTAAATTTTATCTGAAACCTTTTCAGTCTCTATTGATATAATGATAATGCTTCTTACTTTTCGTATTACTAACATGTTTTATTGTATGTTTAATCTTCCTCATGTTGACTTAATTCTCAATGCAATAATAGTATATTATCTTTCTGATATGTTGTATATTACTTGCTAATATCCTATTTAGCATATTTGCTTCAATTCATTAGAAATATTTGTCAATAGTACTCTTTCTCTGTTTTTGCCTTTTCCTGTTTTAGGTGCCAAAAAAATGTGGAGTTATGCTTCATTTGTGGAGGGAGAGTTTACTATAAAGAGAAAGGAAAATATGTTTCTTTTATTAAAATAAGAGAAATGTGTGTGTGAAGAAACAATTTCAACAGCTACAAAAAGACTGTTGTTGGAGACTTCAGAGCTAAAGTATATTGAGCAACTCCTTTAATTTGTATATATATATATATATATATATATATATAATAATATAAAACATTATACTACATATTAGAATATTATATATATATATGTTTTATGACTAAGATAAAACAGAAAATGAAAACTAATAAAAACTTTTCAATTGATATCTCATTGAAAAATAAGGCCAAAATGGATATATAAACTACATAAAAAAGAGAGATTACAAGAAATTTAGAAGAATATAAAACATATTACTTACGGGATCAATCATTGTATCAATCATAGCATTGTATGTTTCCATAAGCAGCTGAATTTTACTTTCTCATGTTAGATTCCTATAAATATGTGCCTATTCTTCACTTCACCAAGTCCATAGGTGGGGAAACCGTAATTTAGGTTTATATCAACCTTGTAACAAACTATGTTTTATTATTTATTTATTTATTTGCTTTAACACATTACTATCTATTATAAAATTACATTTTTGTCCTCTTAAGGAAATGACTATGCTTATTAGATAAAAATATATTTTTGATGTAGATGACTGGTTTTGTAAACAGAAACACATTAGATGGTAGCTCAACATTTTTAGTGTTAAGTTGGGGAAGTATATTTCCCCTCAACATGATTACCTCATGACTTTGAGAGACTTTGAATGTAACCAAGTGTTTGATGGTCTATTGCTAGTTATTTAGACCTGCTAGAATGAAAGCATGTTGAGATGAGTGAGTTAAACCCAGATTGAAGTAAAGTGTTTCACTGGCCTAGGAGAAACATTGGGTCTTTGGTAGAATAGATATTGAATAATACCATCAGAGGAGAATGGTGTAATGAGCGATCATTTCAAGGAAGAGGTAATAATTAAGTTGAACTTGGAAAAAATGGGTAGAAATTTGATAGATAAAGATTTAATTAGGAATAATCTAGGCAAAGAGAAGGGCATAAGCGAAGACTAAGAAGGAGAATATCCAAATTGGAATTGGTAAATAATTCCATCTGAAAGACTTTGAACCATAGAAAACATCTAAGCATGCTCATGTTTGTCCTTGTTCTCTGTTGCACAGTAGTCTAAACTTGACTTAAAACAAGTGAGACAAATCCTTTTTACAATATAGGTAAGGGGTACACTTCTGTTATTGGGTCAGCTCCATATTTCTATAAGTAAGTATGATGTATATAATTATATATATGTGAAGAAAAGACAAGGTTGGACAGATGTTGGAATCAAATGAGGATACACGGAACAAAACGGCATGGGATAAAATCCAAAGTTTATATGGTACAGCTGGCTACATTGTATACTTTTTTTTTCAAAAAAATTTATAAGATACAGCATCTGGTCTTCTACTGTCAGGATACAATTTTTCCATGCAACTTATTCCTTCCTAGGATAAAGAAACTTGGGTGGGATCTGTGAGATATTTAGTTAGAAAGTCTTTGCTAAAGAAGGAGTCCAGGAAGAAAGAAGTAGAGTCACCCAAAGCCTCAATTATAGTAAAATGTTTTGTCTGTCTTTCCCTTTCTGCCTCTCCATTTTCAAATTGTTTCCCTTCTACATTTGGGAATTTCCTGTCAAAGATTCTGCAGTGGTTTGCAATTTACTTCTCCAACTCATTTTTAACAAATTGAGGAAACAAAAGCAAATAGGGTTAAATGACTTGCCCAGGGTTACACATGTGGTAAGCATCTGAGACTAGATTGGAACTCAGGAAGATGAGTTTTCCTGACTGCCAGCTCAGACCTCTATTCACTGCATCACCCAGCTTCCCTGTTTAAAAACTAGGTCTTTTCAGTCTCCAGAAGTGAAATTCATTTATCAAATGGACTAAAGTAATTTTTACTGATGATCATAAAATCATAAATTTGACAGAGACCTGAAATATCAAGTGCAATCTACTTATATTACATATGAGTTAACTGAGACCCAGAGCAATTAAGTGACTATCCTAGTCATATACTTAGTAAATAAATGAGGCAGGATGTGAAGCCAGGTTTTCTTGATTCCAAATAAAATGTTCTATGTACCATACTTCACTATCCTTTTTAATCTGTCTTAAAAGGTGTCAGAATGGTTTAACTGATTTTTTTACCCTTGAAATGATGATCAATTACTTCTATACTATGTTGAAAATAAATCCAGAGTAACAGGTATAAAAAAGGACAAGGATTAATAATTATCATATTTTTAACTTAAAGTATTCCCTTTCATTTTTATTGGACATTCTAACCATTTAACAACTTGCCTAATTGCATCTTTTTGTTATAAGATTTTTTTTCGGTGGGTGGACAATAGGAATTCTTTATATATTTATTTATATATTTATATATTTATGTATATATTTATTATAAATATATATATTATATATATAAAAGTGGGAAAGTGAGTAGGCAAACTTTCACTAAAATTTGACAAAAATAAAAATTAATAAAAAAACTAATTCCCTCTCAGACATTTACATTATGATCATAAACCATAAACCAAAACCTTTTTATCTTCACAAAGGTCGTATTTCTAACCCCATTAACAATTGAGGAAAATAAGTCTGGGATAGGATAAGACTTGATTAGAGTGACAGTTCTATATGTTGGGATACACTCAGATCTTACTAAGTTCACACCTTTTTCACTATTTAACTACTTGCAACTTCTCTAATTTTCCTCATCTAAAAATCGGAAACCTGACTCCATAGTCACTAAATCCCTTCCAGCTCTAAATTTATGATTCCCTAATTCTAAAAGATGTATTTTACAACAAAGGGTTCTTCATGAGGTCTTTACACAGAGAAAAGGACTTCCAGAGCAGATATTATGCATTAACCCTTTATCATGCATATTTCTTACACATCTCCCTCACTACTATTATGGTTGAAGTTTAAGCTTACTCTTCCCATGGACATTGTGTATATTGTGGGAAGAAGTGAATCAAGATTTTAGGAGAATGCTTTGTATTAACTGTCTTTACCAGACTATCTGAGCAACTATTTTGTTGAAAACTAATTGTGACAAAATATTTATAGCAACTCTTTTTGTAGTGGCAAACAACTGGAAATTGAGGGGATGCCCATCAATTGGGAAATGGTTAAACAAACTATGCTAAATGAATATTATGGAGTACTATTGCTCTATAAGAAATCATGAGCAGTTAGACTTTAGAGAAGGATAGAAAGATTTACATAAGCTGATGCTAAATGAAGTGAAGAGAACCAAAAGAATATTATACACATTAGTAACAACACTGTGAGATGATCAACTATAATGGCTGCAGCTTCTCTCAGTAGTTCAGAGATCAAGGACAACTCTAGGAGAGCTGCTATGGGCAATGCCATCTACATTCAAGGAGGGAAAAAAACTATGAAGTCTGAATGCATTCTATATTCACTTATAAAATTTTTTTTTATGTTTTTCCTTCCTTTCTCATGGCCTTTTTTCTCCTTAATTCTAATTTCTTTATCACAACAGGACTAATAGGTAAATATTTTAAACATAAATATTCATGTACAACTTTTAATATGCTATTCGCTGTCAAGGAGAGAAGAGAGAGAAGGGAGGGTGGTTGAAAAAATGTGGAATTCATGAATTTGCAAATAGATGAATGTTGAAAAATTAACATTGTCATTAGAAAAAAAAATTCAATAATAAAAGAATGGGAACTACTACATTTGGAATTCAGGATGTATAGCAGAAGAGCACAGTTTCTGACAGTTATCTCTAGAACCTTGAGCGAAGTAGTAGCTGCCCTTGCGGTATCCAATCTATAATTAAATATATATATATATATATATATATATATATATATATATATATATATATATATATGAATGCTGCCTTTTCTTTTTTCTTTTTTCTTCCTTTCCTCCTTTTCCACCTCCTCCTCCTCCTCCTCCTTTTTCCACTTGCCACATGTGATGCCTTCTCTCCAATTGGATCATAATATTCTTACATGTGTTTGCTCTGTTCATAAGAATATAATTTTTGATTGCTTATATTTTGTAAAATATTTAGGAACTTGGGAACAAGACTTCTTTTTTAATTATATTTATTCATTTTTCAAACAGCTAGGGCAATTTAATTTGACTATCCTTTTAAGCCCAAATCAACCTGGTTTTCATTGAATGGCAAATAATAGCCACTAGTCCAAATCTTGTTGGCTAAATATTTAGTGAGTTTCATGGCTTAGAAGAAATATAAATAGTAATTATTTTCTGTCCTAGTGAGAAACTTTGAGGGATATCTCATACATTAATTATTTTGTGGGGTTTTTTTAGTTTTTTTAAATTTATTTATTTATTTATTCTTATTTTGTACAAATAATGCTTATATACATTACTAAAATATTCTTATTTAAGAATAAACATAATACCCCCTCCCCTCCAAAAATATAGACCCGCATGAGCGATAATGTAAAGGAAAAAGAAAAAAAATTAAAATTAAAATAATAATAATAATAATAATAGTAGGTGTGGGCAGGTGGCACAGTGGATGGAACACCAGCCCTGGATCCAGGAGCACCTAGGTCCAAATCTGGCCTCAGACACCCAGCAATCACCCAGCTATGCAGCCCCAGGCAAACTACCCAGCCCCATTTGCCCTTCAACCCCCCCCCAAAATAATAATAATAAAAAAATGTGCTTTAGCCTGTGTTCCAATACCTCCAGCTCTGTCACGGGTGGATCACATTCTTTATGATAAGTCCATCACAAAAGTTACTTCCATATTTTTTCACTGTTGCCATTGCTGATCGCAACTCCCTCCATTCATACTTCTCCACTACCATATACTATATTTCCTCTCTCCTTTCACTCTCTCTCTGCTGTAGGGTAGCTGAGTGGCACAGCAAAGAGATCCCCAGCCCTGGGGCCAAGAGGCCCTGAGCCCACAAACCACCCCTTAGGCCCAGCATCCATCTGGCCCTATGGTCCCAGACAGTCCATCCAATCTAAACCCCTTGCAAGAAGTAAAAAAAGAAAATGTGTTATATCTGACCACTCTCCCCCCAATGGTCCATCCTCTCCTCCATCACTAACATCCACCTTCCCCCTGTCCCCCTTCTCTCCTTCTTACTCCAGATGTCTATGCCCCATTGAGTATATATGCTGTTTCCTCTCTTAGGCACCTCTGATGAGAGCAAAGTCTCCCTCATTTCCCCTTGTCTTCCCCCCTTCCATATCAGTACAATAGCCCATTGTAATATATAAATCTTATTATATGAAATATCTTAGCCTATTACACCTCTCCTTTTTCTTTCATCCATTACATTTCCCTTTTAGCAATTGACTCCATTTTTACACCATATTATATCTTCAAATTCAGCTCTCTCCTGTGCTTCTTCTATAAAAGCTCTTTCTACCTATTCTATTAAATGAGAAGGTTTATATGAGTATTATCAAGATCATTTTTCTATGCAGGAATACATGCAGTTTGTCATTATTAAGTCACTCATATTTTCCCCTTCTCCTCCACTCTCTTTGCTTCACCTGAGTCCTGTGTTTGAAGATCAACCTTCTGTTCAGCTCTGGCCATTCCAACAGGAACATTTGAAATTCCCCTGGTTCACTGAAAGTCCATCTTTTTCTGTAGAAGAAGACATTCAGTTTTGCTGGGTAGTTGATTCTCAGTTGCATTCCGAGCTCTTTTTCCTTCCAGAATATTATATTTCAAGCCCAATGAGCTTTTAATGTAGTTGCTGCTAAGTCCTGTGTGATCCTGACTGCAGTTCCACAATATTTGAATTGTATCCTTCTGGCTACTTATATTTTCTCTTTGACTTGGGAGTTCTGAAACTTGGCTATAATATTCCTGGGGGTTGTTTTTTATTGGATCTCTTTCTGGAGGAGATGGGTGAATTCTCTCAATTACTATTTTGCCCTCTGCTTCTAAGGTATCAGGGCAATTTTCCTGTACTAATTCTTTGAAAATGATGCCAAGGCTCTTTTCCTGATCATGACTTTCAGGTATTCCAATAATTTTTAGATTATCTTTACTAAATCTGTTTTCCATATCAGTTGTTTTTTCAATGAGGTGTTTCACATTTTCTTCTAATTTTTCATTCTTTTGGTTTTGAAGCATTGTGTCCTAATTTCTTGTAAAATAAGCAGCCTCCCTCAGTTCCATTCTACATCTGAAGGATTTGTTTTCCTCAGAGAGCATTCTTATCTCTTTTTCCATCTGGCCAATTCTGCTTTTTAAAGCATCCTTCTCCTCAATAACTTTTTTTGAACTGTTTTATCCATTTTACCTATGCTGGTTTTTAACATGTTATTTTCTTCAGCATTGTTTTAGATTTCCTTGATTAAGCTACTGACTTCATTTTCATGTTTTTCCTGCATCTCTCTCATTTTTTCCCACTTTTTCTTCTATCTCCCTCACTTGATTTTCAAAGTCTTTTTTGAGCTCTGTCATAGTCTGAGCCCAATTTCTGTTTTTCTTAGAGTCTTTAGATGCAAGAGCTTGTCCTTCTTCATCTTCAGACTGAGTGTTTTGATCCTTCTTGGGATCACAGGTAAAGTATTTCTCAATGCTGTTCCTCTTTTTTCTCTGTTTACTCCTTTCCCCAGCCTGTGCCTGGTTTGGGGGTGCTCCCTGAGCTTTTGAGTATTATTGGGAACCGCCCCCCACAAGGCTCTCCATGTGTGAGGCTCTGTCTTCCCTCCTCGGCTCTGAATGACCATAAGCACACCCCTCTGTCATGGGGTTGAGGTGGGACGGGGCCTGCTGTTCTATGGGTGGCCTAGACTGTGATCACTATCTGAATGTGGTCAGAGCCCCAGAGTCCTGTTCCCGGAACAGAGGACAGAGCTTGGCAGTCTATCTCCACTCCCCTCCCTAGGCTCAGCACTCATGCCCTGGGGGCTCCTGTTGACTGGCTTCTGCTTTTGGTTTCTGGATCTGGGCTGCCTTGGCCATACTGCTAGCTGAGTGCCCTGAGGACTGGGCTTTACATGCTTGCTCTGGCAGAGGTTCCCCCCACCCTGATCCCCCAAGTTGTGCCTGGTGCTCCCCAACTGTAGGTCAGGAAACTGCCCCTGCTGCCATGAGACATGATTCCCAGTGCCCTGGGGCTACCTCCAGGAGACTGAAGTTCCTTCACTCTGGTGGGCTACCCCTTCAACCCCGTGGAGCGGTGCCTTTCTGCTCTTTTCCAGGTTACATTGGATTGGAGAACTGCCTCACGGCAACCCTCTGTGGAGTCTGTCTCTTGAAAATTTAGTTAGAGTCCTTAGTTTATAAGTTTGGAGAGAGAGCATCTAAAAGATGATCCTCTCCTGTCGACATCTTGGCTTTGCCCCTACATTAATAATTTTGTGATGATAGATATGTCCATTTTTGTTTCAGTTCTTACTCAGTCCTCAGTCATTGAATAAGCATCGCCTTTGACAAATTGAGACCTTGAACAGACCTGAATTTAGAAAGGCCATGATAATTGCATCCTGCATCATCAGGAGTGTCTTGTCTCTTGTCTTGCCACTAGACTTTGATGACTAAAGGTAAAATTGAGGCTGAGGACTTTGCTCATTTCTGTTTCTCTTAAACCCAATTCTTTCATCAATTAAGGTATCACCCTTATGAAGTTTTAGTACTCTTTGTGAACAAAGGTTGAACAACAATAACCTGAGTTTGACTCTCAGCTCTGACATTTATGGTCACCATATGCCAATCACTTCATCTTATTTGGGTTTTGGTTTTTTCATCTATAAAATAAGGAAGTAAGTCTTTTGATATTTTTAGAGAACATATGATTCAAAGGAATGTGCAATGGTCCTATTCCTTCCTATCAAAATTCTGCCAACCTTTCACATTCCAACTCAAATTCCATGTACCAAGCATTCCTTAGGCCACCATCTCCTCTGCTCAAGCAGGAAGCAATTTCATCTTCCTCCAAAGTCCTTTTGACTATATCAATTTATTTTTTTCTAAAACTACCTTGGAATTTATGAGCTAACATCTTTAACATCTTTTATTGTGAATATATATATGATGTTATGGTTCCAACTGCTCTTCCTTAATCCCCCCTCCATTCTCCATAAAACTTTCCATTTATAGTTTTCAAAATTATGAAGAGTAACTTAAATACCACTTTTCAGTTATGCTCAAATGCTCAGTTAGATAGATCTTTGAACCAATCATGCAGCCTCTTTGAGGTCACTCACTGGAGATGGCTAAGACAATTACTTTTGACTTTCAAAATTTTATGTGACATCATTCAAAATGCCTATATGTCTATATTGTTGACAAAGCTATGAGTAAAGTATCAGATTTATCAAATATTTTACTACACAGAGACTTTTCTTAAAGGGTAGCAGTTCTTAATTTAGGTCTATAGACTGCATGGGAGAATATAAAAATTTGAATCAGAAAAAATACATCTTTATTTTCATGAATGCTAATTAAAATTTGGCATTTCCTACAGTTTTTTTTTTGCTGTAGGCAACAAACCAGTTTGCATCAAAGTTCACCAAATTGTTCTCATTCGTTCTCTCTCTCTCTCTCTCTCACACACACACACACACACACACACACAAACACACATACACACACGCAGCACACATATACTCACATATGTTAAGAATCTTTGCTATAGGGGAAAGGGACCAGATCTGGAATTTCATTGTAATCTCTAATTCCCATGAGGAAACTTTATCAGAACAGGATATCACCACCTTCTGTCTTTGCTAGTTTTAGAAAGTTTACTAGATAAGAGAAATGCTAAGTCGCAAATCACACAGATAATGTGTGAAAAGTAAAATTTGAATTCTGATCCTCTTGACTTAATATATTCATTACAACTTGCTACCTTCTTCTTCTTACATAGCAGCAAAAATATAGCATAAAACTCTAGTCATGTTCCCACTTCTTGTTTTTTAAATTATTTTTCAAAACATCCATATGTATATGTATATTTGTAAGTTATAAAATTTCCTTCCACTTTCCCTTCCTACCTCCCTCTCCTTAGTGGTGAACAGTCAGGATAACATTGTGCATACATATTTTTGGTAAACATGTTTATTGTTTAGTCATTTTTGGTATAAGGAATTAGGATTAAGGGAAAGAGATACATAAGAAAAAAATTTATAAAATATTTATCAGATTATGAAAGGGGTTTTTGTTTTGTTTTGTTTTTCTCCCTTTGGATGGGGATAAAATTGTCCTTAGGCAGGTCTAATACCATTGTCCTAGCTCCCTCTCTGATCTCCTGAGAGGAGCTGCTTCCATCAAGGTTGATCATCCAACAATGTTTTTGTAGCCGTGTTCATTGTTCTCTTGGTTCTGCTCCCTTTGCCCAGCATAAGATCCTGCAATTCATTTCATGTTTCTCTAGACTCCAACCATTTATGGTTTCTTATAAAACAATAATATTCCATAATATACGTGCAACATAACTTGTTTAGCCATTCCTCAATTAATGGGCATCCCTTCACATTTCAATTCTCTGCTATTACAGAAAGAGTTGCTATGAGCATTTTCAAACATGTGGGACTTTTCCCATTTTTGGTAATTTCTTCTGGATATAGACCTAGAATTGGAATTGTTGGGTCAAAGGCTATGATAGTTTTATTTCTCTTTGGTCATGGTTCTATATTGCTTTCCAGAATGGTTGAATCACTTTACAACTCCACCAGCAATGCATTAATGTTCCAATCCTCCCAGAACCTCTCCAACATCAATCATTTTCCATTTTTGTCATCTTAGCTAATCTGATAGGTGTGAGGTAATACCTCATAGCTGTTTTAATTTGTGTTTCTCTAATCAATAATGATTTGGATCATTTTTCCTATGATTATATATGGTTTTAATTTCTTCATGTGAAAACTGTCTATTCATATCCTTTGACCATTTATTAACTGGAGAATTACTTGTAACTTTATAATTTTTTTGACTAGGCAAAGGGGTTAAGTGAGTTGCCCAAGTTCACACAGATAGGTAATTATTAAGTGTATGAGGCCAGATTTGAACTGAGGTCCTCATGACTCCAGGGCTGGTACTCTATCCACTGAGTCACCTAGCTGCCCCCAACCTTATAAATTTGAATCAATTCTCTTTATATTTTAGAAATGAGGCCTTTATCAGAAATCTTACTTGTGAAGATTGTTTTCCAGTTTTCTACTTTCCTTCTAATTTTGGCAGCATTCATTTTATTTAGTTCAAAAACTTTTTAATTTAATAAAATCAAAATCATTTATTTTGCACTTTATAATGCCCTCTATTTCTTGTTTGGTAATAAATTTTCCCATTTACCATAGATCTGATAGATGAGTATTTCTTGGTCTACTAATTTCTGTACTCATTTTGACCTTATTTTGGTATATGATGTGAGATCTATACCTAGTTTTTGCCATACTATTTTCCAGTTTTCCCCAAAATTTTTCAACAGTTTTGTCAGATAGTGAGTTCTTATCCCAGAAGCTGATGTCTTTGGGTTTGTCAAACAGTTGATTTTTTACTATAGTTATTTACTGCAGTTTCTTTTGAACCTATCCTAATCCATCGATCAATTACTCTATTTTTTAACCAGTACCAGGCAGTTTTGATGACTGCTGCTTTACAGTATAATTTTTAGATCTGTTAGAGCTAGACCACCTTCCTTTACATTTTTCATCAGTTCCCTTGCTATTCTTGCCCTTTTTTTTGCTCCAGATGAATTTTGTACTATGGTACGAATTTTTAGTATGGTACGAATAAGTAATTTAATTTGTGTAGAATTGTCATTTTGATTATATTAGCTTGACTTAAACATGAACAATGGAGATTTTCCCAATTATTTAGATCTGACTTTATTTGGGTGAGAAATGCTTTATAATTATGTTCATACAGTTTCTGGGTTTGCCTTGGGAGGTAGATTCTCAAGTATTTCATGTTGTCTATGGTTACTTTAAATGGAATTTCTCTTTCTTGCTCTTGCTTTTGGGTTTTTTGGTTCATATATAGAAATACTGATGATTTATGTGGGTTTAGTTTATATCCTGCTACACTTTTAGTTGCTTTAATGAAATTTTATTTTTTTACTGAAATTGGCCACAATTTGAAGAAAAGTGTCAACATATATTAATGTGTATATTTACTCATTCATTCATTTTAAATTATTTTTACAAATTTAACTTTATATATCAACAATACCAATTAGACTTGCTTTATAACTATTTACATTTGATTATACAGTGTCCATAATAGCTTCCTCTGAGTTTTTGTTAGTTTTTTGTTTGCCAATCATGTACAATTCTTTACAGTTTTCTTCTTATATGGTAGCTTTTCTGTTCTCTTTCTGCCTTTTTTTTTTGATATTGAGCTATTTCATAAAGTTCTCCATTTTCTTCATATTCATCACAATTACTGATCATAAACAAATGAATGAAAATATATTTCTCAAGCAAAGTACAAAGCAATAAGAACATAAAAACAAGAGCAAGACAGTTGCTAACCTCAAGGAATTTAGGCTCTAATAAAAGTAGTTCACTTCTGGGATGGAACCAAGATGACAGTGCAAAGCTCACATGCTCCTAGACCTTTTCCTGATATAACTTTAAATGAAGTCTCTACACAGATCTTAAATCTACAGATTCAACAAAAAACAGAGTGAAAAAATATCTCAACTCAAGATATCATGGAGGATCTTCAGTAAAGATCTGTCTCTTTGTGGTTAAAAGGGAAATAAAGCCAACCATAGGCAGGAGAGCAAGAAAGCTGGCAGGAAATTCTTAACCAGAGCACATATCAGATATCAGTCCAATAAACCAGCTTGATAGTAGACCAGCATGGAAGTCCCAATTCCAGACAATGTTCAAACCCTGTAAATGCTGGGGCAACAGCCAGGGACTAGATTCCAGCTCCAGCACAAAAAACTTGGGACTGTACTTCCTGTACCACAGGAGCAGAGTTTAACCACAAAAATAAGCAAAAACCCAAAGAGAGTGCTAACCATAAAAAGCTACCATTCTGTTAGTTATGATAAAAATGCCATCTCTGAAAAAGAAAGCAGTGACAAGTTTCCTCCATTTGAAGTTTCAAAGGAATTTATAAATTGGCCTCAAATCCATAACCTCATGGAAAAGCTTAAAAACAATTTTAAAAACCAAAGAAGAGAGGAAGAAGAAAAAATAGAAAAAAAAAGAAATGAGAGGCATACAGAAAAAATATGAAAAATTGACTGAAAAAATCAATTCCTTTAAAAATAAAATTGATCAATTGTAAAAAATTGGGCACTCATCAAAAAATAAAATCAACCAACTGGAAAAGGAACGCAACTCATTAAAAAAGTAAAATTAACCAACTGGAAAAGGAAACTAAAAAGCTAACTGAAGAAAACAAATCCCTAAAAATTAGAATTGGGCAAATGAAAACTCATGGCTCTGTGAAACACCAAGATTCCATCAAACAAAACCAAAAGGCTGAAAAAATAGAGGAAAGTGTAGAGTATCTTTTAGGAAGAAAACAAATGACTGCAAAATAAATCCAGGAGAGAAAATTTATGAGCTCTGAGTCTACTCAAAAGCTGTGATAAAACAATAACAACAACAACAACAACAACAACAAAACTGGAAAATATCTGTCAAGAAATTACCATGGAAAACTGTCTGAATATCCTAGAACAAGAAGACACAATAATCCTTGAAAGAATATACAAATGAGACCTCAGAATAAAACTTCCAAGAAATATTTTAGCCAAATTCCAGAATTCTCAAATAAAGGAGAAAATAGTGCAAGCAGTCTAGAAAAAGTAGTTTAAATAACAAGGAAGTATATTAAGAAGTACATATAAATTTTAGCATTAAAGGATTAGAGCATCTGGAATATAATGTTCTGGATTACAACCAAGAATTAATTATCTTGCAAAATTCAGCATATTATTTTAGGGGAAAATATGTTTTCAAATTCAACAAAATAGTGTACTTCCAAAATTTTCTGACAAAAAGACCAGAACTGAACAGAAAATTCAATCTTTAAATCAAGACTCGTGATGCATAAAAAGGTGACTAGAAAGGGGGAAAATGCTAGTCAAGAATATTAAACTGTATACATATTCCTATAAGTGAAGATAATACTTGTGACCCTTGAGAATTGTAGTTCTCTTAGGATTGTTAAAAGAAACATACTAAGAGAGAAGGTGTGGGTATAGGATGACCACGAAAGTGTTGAGCCTTTAGTCAATACCTTAGCTAATGAGGGTTGAATATCATTGCAAGGATGATACTTAGAAGATATGGGTATAAATGAATCATGAAGTGTTGTGGATTATGAGGGTTGTGTTTTCTAGTGGGACAGAGGAAGGGAGAATACTTAGAGGTTCTGCACATAAATAATAAATTGATTTCATTTTACTAGATACTTTAGTTAAGGAGGGTTGTAGTTCAATAGGAACAGAGTGAGAGAGTGTACTTAGAAGGGCAGGACATAAATAAATAATGAAATGATCTTGCATTTTTCCATGCTTTAGTACTATACTTGGAGTCCCATAGGGATAGAGGAAGAGAGTATGCCCTATAGTTTAGTTAAGGAGGGTTGTAGGGTGATATTTGAAGTGTTATTGGGACAGAGGGAAAGAGTATATCTGATATTTTGATTAGGGAGAGTTGTAGTTCTATGATTGTAGTGCTATGCGGACAGAAGGAAAAAATGTATTTGGAGGGACAAGATATGAAATATCACGAAGAAATTTTGTTTTACCTAATGATTTGGCTACAGTTAGAGGGAGTGTGCTTAGAAGATGGGGTATAAATAATTCATGAAATGATTTCGCTTTGCAGATGCTTTGGCTCATGAGGATTGTGTATTCATGGAGGATATGATATAAATTAACTACGATTTAATGTTATTTATGACTCGAGAAGTGTTTTTCTAAGGAGATAGAAGAATAGGATACTTAGTGACTATGAGACATTGTTGTTTATCAATCAAACCTATCAGGACAGATAAAAGGAATATATTTTGACAGAAGGGTTCTAGGTACAAAACAGGTTAAAAAATAAAGACATGAAAAGAAGGATTATACTAGGAGAAGGCTAGGCACTAGAGGATAAATCATACCACACGAAGAGACACAAAGATTATTATAGAAGAGCAAAAGAAGAGAGGGTTGAGTATATATACTATATTTAATGAATTTGACCCAAAGAGAGAGAATAACATACATTCTCAATTAGGTTTTAAAAATCTATCCTATCCTATAGGGGTAGGAAAGGTAGGGGGAAGGGAAAGAAAGGAAAGAAGGGACTGATAAAAAGGAAGGTGAAAGTAAAAGTAAAAAGAAAAGTTAAAAGGGAAAGGGGCCAAACATTGGTGAGGAAGGATAAGGGGAATGGAAAATGTATAAATGGGGAAAGATAGCATGAAGGGAAATAGTTATCAATCTTAATTATGAATGTGAATGAGATGAACTCTTCCATAAAATGGAAGGATAGCAGAATGGAGCAAAATCCAAAATCATTCAATATTTGGTTACAAGAAACACATTTGAAGCAGAAAGATATACACAGGGTAAAGGTAAAATATTGGAGTAAAATGTATCAAGTTCTGGTGGAAATAAAAAAAAAAGGAATGGGAGCAACCGGATCTCAGACAAAGGAAAATAAAAAAAAAATAGATCTCATTAAAAGGAAAAGGGAAGGAAACTGCATCTTCTTAAAAAGCATCATAGGCAATGAAGTAATGTCATTATTAAGCATATATGCACCAAATGGAATAGCACTTAATTCTTAGAGAACTAAATGAATTGCATGAAGAAAGAGACAACAAAACTATAATAGTGGTGGATCTCAATTTTCCTCTCACAGAATTAGACAGATTTCATCACAATATAAATAAGAAGGAAATTAGGAAGGTAAGTAGAATCTTAAAAAAACTTAGATGTGATAGACTTCTGGAGAAAACTGGGGATAGAGTGGAATATATTTTTGTTTGTAGTATATGGTACCTACACTTACACATCATGCACTAGGACATACCAATCTTATAATAAAATGTAGAAAGATAAAAATGTAAAATAAATGCTTTTCAGAACATGATGCAATAAAAACTACATGAAATAAAGGACCATGGAAAGATAAACCAAAAATTAATTGGAAACTAAACAACCTAATTTTAAAGAATAAGTGGATTAAAGAAAAATCATAGAGATAATCAATAATTTCATCCAAGAAAATGATAACAATGAGACATCATGCCAAAATTTATGGGGTGCAGGCAAAGCAGTTTTTAGGGGAAATTTTATTTCTCTAAATGCTTTTATGAATAAAAAAGAGAAAGAAGAGATCAATGAATTGGTCATGCAACTAAAAAAAGTTAGAAAAGAACAAATTAAAAATTCTCAATTAAATATCAAATCAGAAATTCTGAAAAAATCAATGAGAAATCAATAAAATTGAAACCAAGAAAATCTTTGATCTAAAACACCAATAAAATAGATAAACCTTTAGTTAATTTTATTTTAAAAAAAGAAGAAAGCAAAATTACTTACATCATTAATGAAAAGGGTGAACTCACCACCAAAAAGGAAGAAGAGTGATAATTCAGAGCTATTTTGCCCAAATGTACACCAATACATTTGATAATCTGAGTGAAATGGAAGAATATTTACAAAAATATAAACTACTCAGATTAATAAAAGAGGAAATAAAATACATAAATAATCCCATTTCAGAATTAATAAACTCCCTAAGAAAAAGGTCAACAGGTCCAGATGGATTTACAAGTGAATTCTATCAAATATTGAAGGAACAATCAAGTCTAATTATAAATGAATTATTTAAAAAAAAATAGGAGTTCTAGGGGCAGCTAGGTTGTGCAGTGGATAGAGCACCAGCCCTGGGGTCAGGAGTACCTGAGTTCAAATCTGACCTGTGACACTTAATAATTACCTAGATGTGTGGCCTTAGGCAAGCCCCTTAACCACATTGCCTTGCAAAAAAAAATTCATATAAAAAAATAGGAATTCTGCCAAATTCCTTCCTGATACCTAAACCAGGAAGAACCAAAACAAAGATAATCAAAGGTAATATCTCTAATGAACATTGTTGAGAAAATCTTAAATAGAATTTTCGTAAAGAGATTACAAGATGTCATTTTTAGTATAATACATCATGATCAAGTAGGATTTATACCAGGTAGGCGAGATGGTTCAATAATAGAAAACAATCAACATAAATGAAGATATCAATAACAAAACCAATAGAAAAATATGATTATCTCAGTAGATGGTGAAAAGTCTTTGACAAAATACAACACCTATTCCTATCAAAATTGCTAGAGAGTATGGGAATAAATGGAGTTTTCCTTAAAATAATAAGCAGTAGTTTTCTAAAACTATCAACAAGCCTTATATGTAACATGGATAAACTAAGAGCATTTCTAGTTTGATCAAGGGTGAAACAAGGATGTTCATTATCACTACTATTATACAATATAGCTGTAGAAATGTTAAATTTAGCAATAAGAAAAGAAAAAGAAATTGAAACAATTAGACCTGGTAATGAGGAATCAAAACTTTCACTCTTTGCAAGTATTTTATGGTATCCTTAGAGAACCCTAGAAATCAACTAAATAAATACTCGAAACATTAACAACTTCACCAAAGTAGAAAAATATAAAGTAAATCCATATAAATCATATATATATATATATATGTATATATATACATATATATATGTATGTATATATGAACAATCAATCCCAAGGGCAAGAAATAGAAAAATTCCATTTAAAGTAACTATAGACAATATAAAATGCTTGAGAATCTGCCCCACCAAACAAACCCAGAAGCTTTATGAATACAATTACAAAATACTTTTCACACAAATAAAATCAGATATAAATAACTGGAAAAACATCAAACACTTATGGTTAGGCCATACCAATATAATAAAAATGACAATTCTACCCAAATTAAATTACTTATTCGGTGCCATACCAATCAAACAACCAAAAAACTATTTTGAAGAACTAGAAAAAATAGTAATAAAATTCATCTGCAGCAACAAAAGAAATCAAAGGAATTGATGGAAATAAATGTAAAGAAAGGTGACCTAACTGTAACAGATCTAAAACAATATTATAAAGCAGCAGACATCAAAACTTCCTGGTATTGGTTAAGAAAAAGAGTAATGGATCAGTGGATCAGAGTAGGTACAAAAGAAACAGTAATAAATGACTATAGTAATCGTTTTGACAATCCCAATGACATTAGTTTCTATCTGACAAAAAACTGTTGGGAAAACTGGAAAAATAGTATGGCAAAAATTAGTTAGAGACCCACCAAAATAAGGTAAAAATGGTTACAAGATTTAGATAGACCAGTTAAGAGATCAAGAAATACACTATCTGTAGGATCTATGAAAAGGGGAGAAATTCATGAACAAGAAATAGAAAACAATATAAATTATAAAATGGATGGTTTTGACTATATTAAATTTAAAAAAGTTTTTGCAATAATGCAATCAATACAACCAAGATTAGAAAGAAGACAGGAAGCTGGGAAACATTTTTCACAGCCAGTGTTTGTAATAAAGGACTCATTTTAAAAATAGAGAACTGTATCAAGTTTATAAGATTATGAGTCATTTCCCAGTTGATAAAAGCTCAAAGGATATGAACAAGCAATTTTCAGATGAAGAAATTAAAACTAAATATATGAAAAAATATTCTAAATCATGAACTTATGCTGAGTAAAGCAAGCAGAACCAAGAGAACAATATACACAATAACAACACTGTAAGAGGATCAACTATGATGTATGCAGCGACTCTCAGCAGTTTAGAGATCAAGGACAACTTTGAGAGACCTGCTATGGACAATGCCTTTCAAATCCAGAGAAAAAACCCACAGAATCTCAATGAATACCATGTTCACTTTTTAAAAACTTCTCTTATGCTTTTCCTTCCTATCTCATGGTTTTCTTTCTTTCCAGTAAGTTCTAATTCCTCTTACAAAAAAATGACTAATATATAAATTTGTTAAATACAAATTTACAACTTTTACCAGATTGTTCCCCACCATGTGTAAATCATAAATTTGCAAATGGATTAATGTTGAAAAGCTACCATAGAATGTAGTTTGAAAAAACAAAATAAAATTTCAATTAAAAAAAAAAGAAACAGAAGCTGGTTTCCTAGTGGATAATGTTGGACCTGGAGTCAAGAAGACTTGAAATCAATTCCAGGCTCAGATATATACTAGTTGTGATTCTGGACAATTCATTTAACTTTTGTTTGTCTCTATTTGTTGTGCTTAAATATGAGGATAACAATAGCATCTACTTCAAAGGATTATTATAACGATTTAATAAGATATTTGGGTGCAAAAATCACAGAGCCTGGCCCATGGTAGCTACTATATAAATTGTAAGGAACACAATAAAAAATACAATTAAAAAAAAGAAAAAAAAACCCAGCAATTAGAGTTTTTAAATGAGAAGAAGAAAAGGGAAAGGATGACTACAAAGCAGGCAACATAGTTTGGACCTTGTCTGATGATTTCCTGCTGGATAAGACCATATAAAAGATTACCTACTGGAGTTCAGAGTTTCAGGATCAGAATCTGAATACTGATGAGAAGATATACCATCAAATCAGAAGAACCAGAGGTCTGGAAGCATGTATTTGAAACATTCAGGAAGCAATATGATTCTTTGTTTGAGAGTCTGATAATTGCATTGTAGTTTTCTATTGCAATCAGTGGGGCAGTTGGATGGTAGATTGGATAGAGTGTTGAGCCTGAAGTAAGGAAGATAGCCACTTCCTGGTGGTGTGACCCTGAGCAAGATGAGGTCCTTTCTTGAACTAAACTGTCTAGTATTCCAACATTACTGCAGAAAGTGTAACTACAATGGATTGGACATGTTAGAATTCCAGACATGCGCTTGCCAAAGAAAAAACCTATTTTATGGAGAATTCACACAGGAAGGTGAGAAGAAATACCAAAGCACCCTGAAGGTCTCACTGAAGAACTTAAGAAATGATTATTCAACATGGGAGACAATGGTACTGGACAGCCTAGCATGGAGTGCTCTCATCAGTGAGGATGTTGCACTTTATGAGGAAGGCAGAATTAAAGCAGCTAAGAGGAAATGTGATGTCCATAAGATTAGAGTACTCACAGCCTGTGTTCACATGGACTATTTGTGCCCAACCTGTAGATCAGCCACAGTTGGACACATTGTAATTTGTCTCAAAAGTAGTGATGTCATTTTGGTCTTCTTTGATAACGAAAGATGAGAACTAACCAACCCACCACTTAACTATAAAATTAAGTGAAGAAGGAAATGGCAAAACACACTTGTACATTTGCCTGCCCCCCCACACACAACACAAAAAACTCAAATGGAGTCATGGAGAGTTGGATACAACTGAACAGCAATAATTGCATCAATAAATAACGCATTATTTTCCCATTCCCTTATTGATAGATATTTGGATTGTTTTCATTTTGTAATGACTATATTAAAAATGTTATTATAAATATTTTTCACAGCCCTTCTATGTCTCTTTTTTTTTCCCTTTTGGTAACATTCTTAGGGAATATTCTCAACAATTACATTGTTGGGTCAAAGGGGATGATTATTTTTGTAGGATTTTCAAAGTATTTCCAGATTGCTTTCCAGATCTAACCAGTATGTAGTTCTAATCAAAAATACATGATTGAACCCAGAGCCCTAATTAGCAATTTTTTTACCCACATCAAATGTTAAAAAAACATGTGTGTAGCAAAACATATGAATGTATACTCAAATCAACATTTAAGACAATTTCATTCTGGAATGAGGGGACAGACCCTTGAAAATATCAAAGTTTTTCTGATGAGTAAATGAATTCATCTGGGATAGGCCAGAAATGGTAACAAAATAGAATGAATTATTTTAATTAATTGTTCTTGTTCCCTAGGTGCCAAATTTGAGTCTTTCTATACTGCTGTAGGAGGCAGTGATCTCCAAATGGTAGCTCCTAGGAAAAAACATTTGTAGTCAACCTTTGTTAATGCCCCAATTTTATCCATTTCTCAACAAACTTTCTAGGATTGAGTTTTGCTTCTTCAATGTTTTACTCAAGTTTTATGATTGTGCAGCAATACCTCAAAATTATTTTGAATTTTTTGTATTATTATTATTATTAGTAGTAGTAGTAGTAGTACTGAACCATTTCAAGTAATTACTAACTGTTTATCTTCTTTGATTATTTGACCACTTAGGACTAAGCAATAGGCATTTATTCATTTTAAAATACATTTTATTAATATATTTTGGGTTTTTATGTTGCAAAATTTCTCCAACTTCACTGCATTTAACCCCCCAAAGAGAGACATATCATATGGAAAATGACATTTTTAAAGAGAAAAATTAAAGAGAAAGATAACAACAAAACAGATCAATACATTGAAGAAGTCTGAAAAATGGAGAATATACTATACTTATGGAGCTCTCACCTCTACAAAGTGATACAGTGTGGGTATCTTACACTATCTCTTCTTTGGAGTCATGTTTGTTCTTTGTAATTTTGCAACATTAAATTTTGATTTTTTTGTCTTTTTTCCCTTTTTACGTTGTTGTAGTCATTGTTTACATTGCTTTCTTACATGTGCCTACTTTACTCCATCTTATTTAATGTATTTATATTTATATTATCTGCATATACTTAATTTTTATTAGCTATTCCTTGATTTATAGGAATCTACTGTTTTCAATTCTTTATTGTTACAAAAAAAAGTTAGTGCTGCTATAAATATTCTGGTGCAACTGAATTCTTATGACTTATTCATGATACTTTTGGAAATAAGTGAAATTTCTGGATCAAAATTGCATGGGCAGTTTAGTCACTTTGTTGACTTAATTCCAAATTGTTTTCCAAATGGTTGTACCAATTCACAACTTTGTCAACAATATATCAAGTCACTTATCTTGTCAAAATTACTACTAGACTGACCATTCCCATCTTTTTTCATCTTTGTCACTTTGCAGGGAAAAAAGTGAAGTTTCAGGGCAATATGTATTTGTTAAGTAATTATCTTGTTACTATATTAATATTAGCTGCTTCAAGCATTACAAAATAAAAAGAAACCATACTTAAGGCACTCATATTCAGTTTGGGAAAATGACAAACAACTAGAGAATATAAGCCAATAAATAAACTGGCAGTTATAGTAATAATGAAAAATAGCTTACACTCTCATGGTACTTTAAGTCTACAAAATGCTTTACATACACATGCAATCTTATTTGTACTCATTTTGGACCAAACTATGTTTTCTATAAAAGTTCAGAGGAAAGGTGAAATATATACAACCTAGATTAATCTAGGAAAAAGTTTCAAAGCACATGTAGGATTTGCTTGAATGGCTGATGATTTAGCCAAGAGAAACAGGTGATAAGAATGTGAATTCTTAATATGTATGTGCATATGTGGATAGATAGATAGATGGATAGATAGATAAATAGATGGATAGATAGATAAATAGATAGATAGATAGATAGATAGATAGATAGATAGATAGATAGATAGATGATGGATGGATGGATGGATGGATGGATGGATGGATAGATAGATAGATAGATAGATAGATAGATAGATAGATAGATAGATTGACTGACTGAAAAGGGGAAATGAGGTCTAGAACATCAGCAAAGGGCAGAGAAAGAAAGTAATAGAGTGGCTCTAGTAGAGGATCTAGGACAGTAGGTGGCACAGTTGATAAGAGTACTGGGTCTAGAGTTGAGAAGACTCATCTTAATAAGTTCAGATCTATCCTCAGACACATTCTAGCTTTATGACCCAGTGCAAGTCACCTAACCCTGTTTGCCTCATCTGTAAAACAAGGTGAAGAAGGAAATGACAAATCATTCCAGTATCTTTGCAAAGAAACTTTCAAATGAGGTCATGAAGAGTCAGACATTTCTAAACAGTAACCACAAAATAGAGGGTCTAGCTCAGGTTTTTGACTCATGACACCAAACATTTTCTATCTTAAAATTTCATAATTCAGAGTATTTAAATTTCCATTCAATCCCTTGGTAGGTGAAACCTCTGTGGACCAGTAGCCAACCCTTCCAGCATAAGCTACCACATGCAGGCTGCCTTCAAATGAGGGCTTCATTCATTCTGCCTGAGGGAGCACTCATTTCCCTTCCTCAGACCTAGTGGCTAGTAGTGCATAGTCTTGGCGCCAGGATGCTGCTTGTGGTATTATTGCCAAGAGACAGTGCCCAGTCTTGAATTTTTCTTCTCTGTAAAGAAAATATTTTCCAAACCAATGAAAAGCTTCTGCAATCTACAGCAATTTGGAGAATTAGCAAATGTTCAACCCCTTCCTTCTCCAGGGCCATATTTTATCACTGAACTAATGTACAAAAATTCCCTATTATATAATACCAAATATTTACTCTTTGGAAGTCCTCAAGTTTTATCATGGATATACCTCTTGCTGTCAACAAATCACTAAACTGCACACAGGGAACTAAGAACAGTAAATAAGATATACAAGTACAGATTCTAGTTCTTAGTACTTTTCCATCTTCTGCTGAAGGGGGCTTGGTCTACAAGTCACCAAGTGTTAACATGCAGTCACAAATGCCTATCACATGAAGTACCATTTGCAGACCTTGTAAATCACACTGAATGTTTTCATCATGCAGCAAGAAAAGTTGTTAGGAAGTTGCTGGCCGTGGCTTGACATTATTTTTAGGGACTCTGTTTTCTATTGTAAATAAAGAGTAGCTTCAATTCATTTATTAAGGCAGGCACAAATAAAGGAAAAAGGTACAATCATGCCGGGGGGATGGGTAAGAATCATGTCAATAACACACGATTACTTACTTGAACTATCAACCAGTACAATAATTCTATTTAAAGGGTCATTTTTTTTTCTGAATGACAGAAGCAGAGGAAAAAAATAAGGTATGATGGATATTTAAACAATTTTAGTGTAGAATGCAGTGTGCAGTGTTTCAAATAATAGTTGGGTAAAAAGACTCAGAGGTAAAATAATGATCTTCCCCTTTAACTGTACAGTTTTTGTAGATCCAATTCCCTGGGCTCCAAAATAATTGGCCTTGCAATTGGACTTCTATAAGGAAACTGGTCATTTGAACATTCAAGACATTATTTTCCCCCCCATAATTTTCAGGGTACAAGTAGCTGATTGTACTTCACCAATTGCATAATTTACTTCTCCCGATAATTGTTGGAATTCAGAAGGCAGGCACAGCAAGGGCTGTTCGAGGGGCCCCTTATAAAATCCAACTCCCTCTTCCCACATGATGGGAATTGTGGTATGAAGTTTCACTGTAAGACTAGGGAATCAAATATGACTTACATGTTAAGACCATTAATGGGATAATTTCAATAGCTTATTCTGCAAGAGATGTGTTGCTTTGTCAGTGTGAACATCTTACCCGGAAGCATATTGCAATACCTCCATGCCTGAGTATATATAATGTTTCTGAGTTCCTTTAGTTGAAAATGATTTACTGCCTGGAGCCAACTTTGAGTCATGAGTCTGTCCAGTTGTATCTAATTCCATAGATGACAAACACACAAGGAAGCCTTTGGTAGGATTAGTCAAGTCTTATGTTCTCCTAAAGTAGCATTCACTGACTATACTATATTCCCTGCTCTAAGGAGGCAAATGGAGACTTTAGTGAAGATTGCTTCATCCATCTCAAATAATTGTCTGTGGTCAGTTATCCATGGGTAAAGAATGTCAAGTTAAGGAAACTAAACTCAATCGGTCTGATCATACTCTGGATCAATAAATTGACTCTTCCCCCACCTGCAAACCTAATTAGAAATATGTCTTATTGGTTCTCAGTCAAGAAAGGCTATTCTAGTAGATTGGGGATGAATCACACCAAAATTTATCTATATTTTCTGCAAAGTACATGAGCTACTCATGATAGGCTGATATCATCTTTAGTCAAAGGCTGGATCATAATTAAAAATAGCAAACATTATTTAATAAATAATATACTTCATGCTAGGTGTGATACTAAGGATCTCTATCTTTAAAGACTTTAAATTCTTAAATCTGTTGAAGAGGTGAAGAGGGAAGGAATTTAGGATTCAGAAACAAAAGCCAATGATTACTGTTACATTGTAGATTTCTCCCAAAGCTGAGTTCTGGTACTAAGCTTCTGAGAAGGGACATTCTTATGTATGTTAGTTATGGTTTTGAGTACACTCTTTTTGTATAAAATTGAGTTTTTAATATTTCTTCATTCATTTCTTTCATTTGGCATTCATCCACTTGCCAAAAGGCAATTCATACTAGGAAATGAGACATCTCAAATGCTCTCTTCCCTGTGAAGCCTCCCTTGATCCTCTTCATTGCTAATTCAATATCTCCTCAAAGACCCATCAGCTATTAATACTTTAATTCAGTTTAGTTTATCAGTCTCTTATTTCCCTATCAAGCCCATAAAGTAATAGGATAAGAAGCTCTTTTAATTAGAGAAGAATGTCTGGAACAAGGGTTCCTTTTAGAGGATCCAGAATACGATGGTCCAGCCTCCGCGGGGTCTCTGGAACCTGACAGGAGAGATAGAGTTGGCGAAAGGAATTGAGTCAAAGCAAGAGTTTGAAGGCAGGAGAAGGTTAACTGACTGCTGCTCAGATTTATTTTTATAGTCTCAGAATCATATAAGCATCAAGAAAGCAAGCTAAGATCATTTCTTTGGTTACAAAAGTTTACAATTTTCATTATCAATCATATAGTTCATGTGGTTAAAAGTTTAATCATGTAGTTCATGTGGTTACAAGTTTCATTATCATGTGGTTACAAGTTTCATTATCAATCATGTAGTTAATTAATTTTTTATCCCTGCTCAGACCACGATGACCTCAACTTGTCTGTTACCTAGTTTGTTGCTGCATTATAAAATTATTAATTCTTTTAAAGTTATTAATTAAGCAATTCATTTAATGGAATGTTTTTTTTATGTTTCTGTGTATGTAATGTTTTTCGACACACTCCCTTGATAACCTATAGTAAGGATAGTTATATTTGTCCACCCATCCGTTGATTCCTTCAGTAACCAATTTCCTTTCAGCCCTTGTTGATAGAAACCACAGTTTCTGTGACTTTTTTATTCTTTCCCAATAAATTAAGGCTGTTAAAGTTCACATATTGGTCACCTATAGTGACTATTCTTTCACCATTTTTATCATATATTCCTGTGTATGGAAAGTGGGACAAAGCTGTTGATTTCTCAGGAATTCTACCTAACCCATCTTGTGTCTGTTTTTCCTGTATATATTTTGACATCTCCTTGGAATTCCCAGTGTTGGGTTTTCCAGAGATTTCATAATGTTGAAACTTTTTGTATGCCTCTGGGAGAAGCAATCCTGTTAAATTTGGACAGAGTTCACAATCTATTTTATTCAAGGAATTTCTCTGGAATCCTTCCTTTATAGTCATTTCGCTATTAGGATGAGTAGATTTTGCAATCAATATTAGTCCTACAAATATGGGTATACATGGAATCCCTATATATATATTGAAGAAGGATATGTTGTTCCATCAGACATTGTGGCTGCCTTGAGTCTTCTTGCCGCAACTGTGTCAAGCAGCTTAGAGACCCTGGCTCCCAACAACATGAAGTTTAAAAAAAATTGATAATCACATTTCAATAAAATTGATTTCCTTTGCAATGGTTTATATCTTATTTTATGCACTTGAAAATATTATTTTGAAAAAAAAGATCAGTGGGCTTCACCAGATTGATAAAGAGACCCGTGAGGGAAAAACAGAATGAGAACTTTTGTTCAAGACTTTCCAGAAGTAACAAAAGGGGATCAGCTAAAGTCAGGCAATATGTAATTTTAGATGGTAGAATGGAAAAACACAGGAAAGAAGACATAAAGGGGATAGAAAGCACATTGAGACACCAAATGATACTATAAAGAAGAAATTGATATCAATTTGTAAAGAGTTAAAAAATTTTGAAATAATTTGATACAATAATGTTCTGTTTTGTAAAACACATGAGCACTTTATATTCTCCTAGGTATTTAAATTGTTCTCTATGTCTTTAGGGAATATTTTGTAATTGAATCAATACAGATAGCTTTTACATATTTCCATTCTATACTCTTAAGTTACATATTATCTCACTTTGTCTAAACAGAGCTCCCTACAATTACTTCTCCTAAGAAATATGAAGAAGTTTATACTCTGTATTCTTTTATGGAACTACATTATTGAGTTCAAGTATTTCTCTTTCATAAATAATATCACTTAAAATATTATATAATATTTTATGAGTTAGATCATGTTATTATATTTTGATTTAGTTGAAATCAATTATTTATTACCTGAAAGCATAAATTGACTTAGAATATTCTATTTAATAAGAATTATTTAAAACTATCAAGTAGGAAAAGTTGGTCTAAGCAGAAATCAGACTTAGAACTCTAGCTTATGATTTATCACCTTCACAATGAATTCAAAATTGATGTGATCTGAATATTTAAATTTTCATAAATAATTAGAAGAAAAGCAGATATCTTTCACAGTTATAGTTAGGGGCGTCTCATAATAAAAAATAGAGGCAATGACAATCTAAAATAAAAATTTTGCTTATTTGAAATTGAAAGTTTTTCTTTTAATACTAATGACATTAATTCATTTGAAAAAGGAAGGAAATGGTGACATAGAGAGAAATCTTTGTTTCAACTTCACTTGATAAAGTAATTCAAAGTTGTTAGACAGCTAGCAGAAATATTTAAGATCAAAGGTCATTCAAACACAAATGGTAAAAGGAAATGAATGCAAAGTTCTCTAAAAGATTTGTAAACTATTAATAATCATATAAAAAGAATGCTCCAAACCACAAATGTTAAGAGAAATGAAAGTGCAAGCAATACCCACACTTTTAGATTTAATTTGCATTATTAACAGTTGTTAAATCCAGATGATCAACAGAACAATAAAGCCCTAATTTGAAACAGATTTTTCAGGTATAAATACACCAAAAATGTAATAATTGGCTCAGTAAGTTGGTTAGAGTTTACTCTAACATACTCCTGGAACAAAGTCATGGTAGAATTTAGCTCTCACCTTTCATTATTATTTCCACTTCACTGATTTTGCAATTAGTAATAGTAAAATAGGACCAGAACCCAGGTGTCCTGATTCCCAATAATTCCATATAGATTTTAAAAAATCCAAAGTTTCAATGATAATATGTTCTGGTGGCATTTCTATTTGGCAACATTTAGACACAAGCATTAAGATCCTAGATTGTCAGGAGAATGTTGTTAATATTGTTTTGTTTTTTGGGATAAGACAAGTAGAAATTCCTTATATATCCATTACTTTCTTTTAGTATTAGCATGAATTTGCTTCAAAGTGAGAACTGATCCAGAAATTAAAAGTGATTACAAATTGGCCACAAGGGATGACAATTTATTTATTAATGATCAATGAAACTTACTAATCCACAATGCAAGAGATAACCTAATATATACATACAGACATACACACACATTACATATATATATATATATATATATATACATATGCAAAAATGCTAGCCTTAATGGATATGGAATTCTGAGTGGGGCAGTAGTAGTTGATTTTCTTTTCCATTTGAACCACCATTTCCATCTGGGCTAAAAACAGGCAAATTGCTAGATTGCATGGAAATGCAACATGCAGTTTCTGCATCAGTAGCTTTTCATGCTGATGGAGTCTCAAGTTTAGACCCCTCTTTGCTTGATAAATTGCAGAGCTTTCTTTCAGGCAGCACTTATAGAAGAGCAAAAGGCAAAGCAACAACAGCAACAAAACTAGATCTTGACATAAGGGAATTTACATTCTATTGGATTAGGCTATGTCAAGAGATAAGTATATTCATTATCCTAGGAGACCTCTCAAGAAGCTATAATTATTTTTATTTCCCTTAGTCACCAAAATGGAAATGAAACTTTGAAAAACAATTTGTAGAAATATAGACTTCTCACCATTACTTTTATTCTTCTGGAATTTAATTGCTCTATGCTCTCTTCTATTTCCTTGGCATGTGTGTATGTATGAATGTATGTGCATATATTATTGTATTTTTTTACATATAGAAAAACTATTCTGATTTGGCTTTTCATTTACCCAATATATACAGATAGATAGATAGATATAGATATAGATATAAAGATCTACAGATATAGATCTTTTTAGGTATCCATAGATCTACATCTATATAACTATTTCACTTCGTATAAATATTATATATATATATATATATATGTATATATATATACACACACACACTCACACACACACACATATATATATATATATATGTATATATATATATGTATATATGCCCATATATACATACTTTCCCCAATTAGAATGCAAGCTCCTTAAGGACAAAGATTGTTTTCCACTTATATCCCTAGAAACTGGAACAAAGCTTATTATACAATGAAAAAATGATAGTTGATTAACTCATTATGTGCTTTTGAGCTTTACTTAGTTTTTGTTTTTTCTAAAAAGATTACCTAGAGAAGCAGAAAAACCTAGACCCGTGGGTATATCTATTGCTGTTTGACCAGAGAGAACTTTAAGTAGCAGTCAATATGATTTTTATATTATTTGTAACTAATGAGAAGCATCTCAAGATATTCAAATTGGAAATGTTATATGATTAAAGCTGTAATTTGGCAATTACATAAGAGACACAATGGAAAATAGGAAGTATACCATCAGGAGGACCAATTAAAAGGCAGTTAGACTAGTGTAGGTGGGAAGTCATGAAGGTCAAATCTAGGGTATAATAGTGGCAATAAATTACTTTTATAGAGCATTTAATATGCTCTAGTATAGAAATTCCAATTCTATTCTCTGATAGCTTTCCAGTGGTAAGGAAGAACTCCTATGGAATTCTGGGTGGGGCAGTAATCCTTTACTTTCTTTTCCATCTGAGACACCATTTCCATCTGGGCTATGAATATATGGGATCTCTGTTTTTGTGCTTATTCTTTCTATATATCAAGTGAATGAATATCAAGTATGGACTAGGTTATAATTTTGTGAGATTTGAAAAGTTAGAAGAGCCATTGATGGTGCATAAATGAGACTACAGATCAGATTCTTACAGGAACTGCTTAAGCCAAATCTTGAAAGGAGTCAGCCCTGAAGAATACCTTGCTTGACTCAATATATCATGTCCTGTAGGCAAAGAATGGCTCATCTAGCCAATATTTTGTACTCAGAAATGGAAAGGAAGAATGTTTCAACTACTTCTAGTTTAAACCCACTTCTTCCAAAAATTGAAATGATTGTACTTTGAGTTTTGCTATACATTCTCCGTAAATAATCCTTTGTTAAAACTAATTGATAATAGTTGATTAGTTGATTTTGAGGAGTTACAAATAATATTGTTGCAATAATCATTGGTTAAATAATATTGAAAATATTGTTCAACTTATTCAGCAAGCTGCTAACTGGCAAGGATATTTAAAGAAATAACCCTGAGGAGAGAAGGCAGGAATTCCCAGAAGTTCTTTTTCAGATTACTCCAAATACATTTAAATCATGACTCTAACCAAATTCTAGAGTGGCAGAACATACAGAAAGACTGAGTGAAACAATTTTCCAGTCCAAGGTAACTTGGAAAATACATAGGAAGGGTCTGTTCCACCAGAGTTAGAAAGGATTGCAGCACAACCTGTAACAAACTGGTTCCAGCAATCCAGAAACAACCCACAGGGTGCCAGGGTCCCTGGGGTTACCTGAGTCCATAGCAGTGGATCTGTGTCTAGACCTCTCAACCAAGAGGTTACCAAGGACAACTTGTAAGGTCAGCAGGAAAGTAGCAAAGTGATCATGGAGCCCAGGCCAGCACAAACCTCAGCACAGCCCCAGCTCTGGGAACCAGAAGCATGCCTTTGGAATCACCCAGCAGCTGCTTCCAGAGCATTCAGCCCATAGAAAGTAATGGGGTCAGGAGAAACAGCAGTCTCTCTCTGTTCTCCCTGTTGCTTTTCCTATAATCAAAAGAAGATCAGAGATCCTCCTCATATTTCAGGGCAGAGAGGAGTGCTTGTGTTCATCTATAGACCAGAACACAGGCCAGCAGAACAGTCAGAGCCTCTCAGAAGAACTTGAAGGAATTGAGGGCCTTGGGGGAGGGGGGTTCCCTGAAAATAGCTTCAAAAATGCTCAAAAACTTGGTAAAATACACCCTCCACCTTGGAAGCAGAGTTCTACCTTAACAAAGAGTGAAAATCAAATCATAGACTGTGGAAATGAGTAAACAATAGAAGAAAAAGAGTTTGACTATAGAGAGATACTTTGGTCCTATGGAGGATCAAAATACACACTTAGAAGATGACAAAATCAAAGCTTCTATATCTAAACCTTCAAAAAAATAGGAACTGGTCACAGGCTGTGGAAGAGCTAAAAAAAGACTTTACCAAGCAAGTAAGGGAGGCAGAACAAAAATTGGGAAGAGAAATGAGAGCAATGCAGGAAAATCATGAAAACCAAGTCAGCAGCTTGGTGAAGGAGAAACAAAAAATTACTGAACAAAATAACATCTTAAAAACTAGTTTAGGTCAAATGGAAAAAGTAGTCCAGAAGGTCAATGAGGAGAAGAATGTCTTAAAAAGCAGAACTGGCCAGATGGAAAAGGAATTAAAAAAGCTCTCTGCAGAAAATAATTCCTTCAAATGTAGAAAGGAGCTAAGGGAAGCTAATGACTTTGTGAGAAATCATGAAAAAATAATACAAAACCAAAAGAAAGAAAAAACTAGAAGAAAATGGGAAATATCTCATCAGAAAAACAACTTACCTGGAAAAAAGGTCCAGGAGAAATAATTTAAGAATTTTTTGGCTACATAAAAGTCATAACCAGGAAAAGAACATAGACTTCGTTTTTCAAGAAATTCTCCAGGATAATTACCCTGATATTCTAGAAGCAGAGGGTAAGATAGAAATTGAGGAAATCCACTGATCACCTCCAGAAAGAGATTCCAAAATAAAAATTTCTAAGGAATATTATGGCCAAATTCTAGAGCTCACAAGCAGGCAGAAAGAAACAAATCAATATCATGAAGCTACAGTCAGGGTTATACAGGATTTAGCAGCTTCTACATTAAGGACTCATAGGGCTTAGAATATGCTATTCTGGAAGGCAAAAGAGTTTAATCAACTACTCAGCAAACTGAACTATTCTTTCAGTGGAAAAGATGGATGGTCAATGAAATAAGGAACTTTCAAACTTCCCTCCTGAAGTAATCAGAGTTGAACAGAAAGTTTCATCTTCAAGTACAGGACTCAGATAAAGCATAGAGTGAGTGGATGGGAAAGGCAAACTATGATGGATTTAATGATGTTGAACTGATACTGCTACTCATATGAACCTTCTCAGCAGGACAGTTAGAAGGAGTTAATATATATATATATATATATATATATATATATATATATATACATACATACAAGGCACAAGAGGGAATTGAAATGAAGGTATAATACATTATAAAGATGGAGTTAATGGGCAAGAAAAGAATATACTGAGAGAAAGGGAAAGAAGAGGTAGAACAGGCTAAGCTATTTCATGTAAAAGAGTCAGAAAAAAACTTTTGCAATGGAGTGGAAGGAGGGAAGGTGAGGGGGAGTGAGTGAGCCTTCATTATCATCAGAAGTGACTCATAGAGGAAATAACACACATACACACTCAATAAGGTATAAAAATCTATCTTACCCTAGAGGAAAATAGGAGAGTGGCAGGGGGGATGGTAGGTGATAGAAGAGAAGGTAGTCATATACAACACACTTTTAAGGAGAGAGGGTAAAAAGAGAGAAAGAATAAAATATATGGGAGTGGGGAGGTATAGGATAGAGGGTTATACAGTTAGCAATAGTAACTGAGGGGAAAAATACTGAAGCAACTTCTTGGATGGACTTATGATAAAGAATGCAATCCATCCCAAAGACAGAAATGATGGTATCTGAATACAGACTGATGTCCACTTTTTTTCCCTTCTGACTTTATTTTTCTTGTTGTTTCTCTTTCTTTTGGGGGATATTATGTTTACTGTTATAACAAGACTACTGTAGTAATATGAAAATAAATAAATTTTTTAAAAAATCAAATGTATTAACAATCCATTATGCGCTACATATTCTCCTAAATGATTCGGGTTCAAATTTTGAAAAATAAAATATTCTCTGTTCTCAAAAGACTTAGGCTCTGGTAGATATATTATACATATATAAACATATATATTAAGTAAAACAATAAATAATATCATCTCTACAATTAAAAAAAAAACAAAGAAAAGAAATGAGAGACCAAGAACTTCTAAAGAAGAAGGACATAGAAAATGTCTCATTTCAATATGCATATGTATATATAATAAAAATCCAACTTGAATCACCAATAACAACAAAAAGTAAAAACATGGAGTAGTGTTCATGAGGATTCTTCCACAAGACCTTAGGGCTAACCCTAGAACTCTGAGTAGGAAAAATAACTTTGCTCAATAGAGCAATGAAGAGAATAAGTTCAGTGTATTTATGTGTTCCAACTGTATAATTTCTAGAAGCCACCAGTTTTTTTTAAATGAACTTACTTATATGCAGACCACAAACATTAGCTGGAAGATACAAGGTGGAAAAAATATTGCTGAGATAGAATCAGCAGGACAGTAGCTGGTTGGAGCTTAATGAGAAGGAAGTGCCACAGATTTATAGCTTTTGAATTTTGGGTGAATGGGAAGTTGTTGGTACCATTAATAAGAAAGAGAACAGTTAGAGGAGTAGGTATCCTGGAAAATTTGATGAGATTACCTTTGGACATCTTACAATCAATCTTTCAAACTTACAATATGAAATTCGTGGGGAGGAAGAGAACAACAATTCTTTGTAAAGAGAAGTAATCAGCCTCTTCATCCAGTCCTCCTATTTGTTGGCAAAGTCATTCCCTAGTCACAGGGCAATGAAAGGGAACCAAAATTATAAGTTCCCAAAATAGTCTCTTCTCCCCACCCCCACCCAGTGTCAAGCTGGCTAAAACATTGTGTTAATTTCTATCAACCTTTTCCCAGAATTCCTATCAATGGAACCAAATTAATTTAATGTAGGAAGATGAAGCTCTGTTGCTAGGGGGAGTTCAAGCCAGAAAAATATTAGATCCAACATGATCAACTATAGAACTTAAACTATTTTTTTTACTTATTTCAGAAAGTGACAAGTCTCAGAATTAAATGGATGCAATAATTGTTAGCTGGAATGTCTTTCATGCTCACTCTGAATTGTGCTAGGCATGTCAGATCCAGCTGGGTGCTTCAGAAAAATACAATTGCTATAGATTATAGGCAAACGAGAGACAGCATCTTGATTCTGTGATAATACCACTCATGTTTGTATAGGTTTTTTTTAAATGCCAATTCCAAAGCTCTTATGCATTCATTATCTCATTTGATACTCTGAATGACCCTGTGAGATAGGTAGAAAAAGAGTTTTCATCCCCATTTTTTAGATGAGGACACTGAGGCTCAGAAATAGAGATGTCAGAGGCTATACCTAGGAATAGGTCCTCTTTCTCTAGATTCTTATATCATCACTCTTTCTATATCTACATTTTTATCATGGGTTCCTAGGCAAAAATATTTTTGAAATGCTTATAGAAAACCAAGTCAATAGTGATGAATAATAGACTTTTCCTTGGGACCCTAATCCTGATCCTGCAACAAAACTATAAACTTAGAAGATAACCTTTGTCATTTTCACTCATAAAGGTCTATAGTTGAACAAACTCTTCACACAGAATTCTTAGAAAAAAGTTCCTTATTGGAGTTGATTTTTTTTAAAATTCTGAAGTTAAATAAACACTCCCCAATGACAATTTCTATATAATAAGTAGAAAATGAAAGAGGATTTATATATGAAATCATAAATCTTTATTTACTCACAATTAACTTTTTAAAGAAAGTATATAATAAACTCAACATGCTACTTTCAAAGACATCTTGCTTGAATATATTTCCTTCTGAATTTTCTCCTGCTCTCTCTAAATTAAAAAAATGATTCAATATTTCTTGCCTTTTTTAGCACTATCAATAGTTCCCCTCTCCCAAATCCTTCCAAATTAATTTTTATAAAATAATATGCATAATGAAACAAAAAAACCATCCATATTGTCACTTACAAACATATTTGTCTTATTTTGCACTTCAGTCCATCACTACTCTGTCAGGAGGTAGGTCACATCTCCGGTATCTCTGAAATCATTCATTTTTTGTCATTTCTTTTTTTCCTTTTTTTTTTTTTTTTTTTAGTTTTTTGCAAGACAAACAGGGTTAAGTGGCTTGCCCAAGGCCACACAGTTAGGTAATTATTAAGTGTCTGAGACTGGATTTGAACCCAGGTACTCCTGACTCCAAGGCCAGTGCTTTATCCACTACACCACCTAGCCGCCCCTTACTTTTTGTCATTTCATATGATATTCCATTATATTCATACATCAAACCTGTACAATGATTTCCAGTTGATGAGTCTTCCTTTTTTCCAAATTTTTGCTGCAACAAAAAGAGATTCTATAAATAATTCTATAGATATAAAGTTTTTATATCTTGGATCTCTTTGGATTAAAGGCCTAGCAATGCTATAGCATGATCAAAGGGTACATAAAATTTAGGGATTCTTAACATATAGTTCCAAAAGAAAAAGACTCTAAGCTCTTGTTAAAAATCAGTTCTGCAGGCAGCTAGGTGGTGCAGTGGATAGATCACCGGCCCTGGAGTCAGAAGTACCTGAGTTCAAATCCAGCCTCAGTCATTTAACCCTATTTGCCACTTAAGCCAAGCCACTTAACCCTATTTGCCTTTCAAAAACAAAAACAAAAAAGAACCTAAAAAAATCAGTTCTGCTAATTGTAGAACTCACTTGGTGTCAAACATGTCACCTAGAGTGAATGTGGTGATGACTTTTTCTTTGTGTAAAAAATGATGAAAGAAATATTTTAAAATTATGTAAATTAATAGGAAATAAAGTGACCAGACTAAAGAAAATATTTTTTTTTTATTTTAAAAGATCTTTTTTTTTTTTTAGGTTTTTGCAAGACAATGGGATTAAGTGGCTTGCCCAAGGTCACACAGCTAGGAAGTTATTATGTGTCTGAGGCTGGATCTGAATTCATGTACTCCTCACTCCAGGGCCGGTGCTCTATCCACTGTGCCACCTAGACACCCCAGGAAAATAATTTTTTGAATAAAGAAAACCAGTTCTGAAAGATATTTGAATTTTGACAAACACAATAACCAACCACAAAGGAGCAAAAAGGAAGCATGCTTTTCAACCACTAACAGAGATGCAATAGATTCAAGATGTATAACATACATCTTCAGATACAGACAATGTGGGGATTTGTTTTGCTTAATTATGCGTATTTTCCTAAGCGTTCTGTGTTTCTTTCTGTCTCTCTCTCTCTCTCTCTATCTCTCTCTATCTCTCTCTCTCTTTCTGATAGCAAGAAGAAAAGGAAAATGAAAAAAAGAAAACAGGGTCATTTTAAAAGTTTTTAAAAATTACAAAGAGATCAGAAAAAACAGAAAAAAATCATACAGCACAGCTCAAAAGTTACAAATTGAATAATTTATTATATATTTTTAAAAAGAAAAGCATGTTGTACATAATAAAACTCTGTGGTTTCATTACAGCCTTCTTTTTTCTTTTCTACTTTGTATATACCTTTTTTTGTTGTTTGTTGAGAAAAGGAAATAAACTAGAAAAAGAAACTCAGAACCAAATAATAAATGACCACACAAATTTTAAGATAGCATTTCTAAAGTTCTGTTTTTCTTAAAAGACATTTTTTTTACCTTTTACTAAATTTCACTGTACTTTCATTCAGTGACTAAACCTTTAAGCAGATATGCACCTACTCTTCTGCTGTTCCTGCTGTAGACTACTGAATCCTCAGAATCCATGCCCTTCTGACTTAAATCTATTCAAATTTGAAACTACTGCCCTAAGGTAATGTTATCTCAAATTGAGAATCAGCCAGCAGAAATATACTTGGTTCTCTACATCTAACCAGTCCCAGGTTCCAGAGTTCGTTTCATATCCTTGCTAGGATTAAGGGAAAGAGACACATAAGGGATAATTTTTATAAATTGTCAATCAGATTCGGAAGGGTTTTTTTTTTCTGTTTTACTTTGTTTTATTTTTCATCCTCTGTTTAGGGATAATATAGTCCATATCCAGTGAAATACAGTTGTCCTAGCTCTCTGGACTGCCGAGGGGAGCTGCTTCCATCAAGGTTGTTCATCTTATAATGTTGTTGATGTGTACATCATTCTCTTGGTTCTATTCCCTTTGCTCAGCTTCAAATCTTGTAAATCATTCTATGTTTCTCTAGAGTCCAACCATTTATGGTTTCTTATAGATCAATAACATCCCATGGTATTCATATACCTTAACTTATTTAGTCATTCCCCAATCGATGTGCATGCCTCATTGCCATTGTTTCTCAAAAGGACATGAAAATTGACTCCTTTATGGTTTAATTTGCCATACTTGTTCAGTCATTTCCAACTCTTCCTGATCCATTTTAGGGTTTTGTTTGCAAAGATATAGGAGTGGCTTGCTATTTCCTTAAAAGGCTCATTTTATAGATGAGTTATTTGATTTCAAGGTAGACTACATTTCAAAGTGAACTTATCTATCACCTTGAAATCAAATGGCAAACTTTTATTCCCAGAGAACTTATTTGGTTGAAATAAGTCAAGAAATTTTATTTTATTGTTTTTTGAATTTTACAATTTCCCCCCAGTCTCACTTCTCTTCCCCTACCCCCTGCAGGAGGCAGTCTGATAGTCTTTACATGTTTCCATGCTATACAATGATCAAAATTGAATGTGTTGAGAGATAAATCATATCTTTAAGGAAACAATAAAATAAAAGAGATAGCAAAATTACATGATAAGATATCATTTAAAAAAATTAAAGGTAATAGTCTTTGGTCTTTGTTCAAACTCCACAATTCTTTCTCTGGATACAGATGGTATTCTCCATTCCAAATAGCCCCAAATTGTCCCTGATTGTTCAAAACCACCAAGGTTGATCATCAACCCCATTTGGCTATTAGGGCGTATAATGTTCTTCTGGTTCTGCTCATTTCTCTCAACATCAGTTCAGGCAAATCCTTCCAGGCTTCCTTGAATTCCCATCCCTCTTGGTTTCTAACAGAACAATAGTGTTCTATAACAAACATATACCACAGTTTGTTCAACCATTCCCCAATTGAAGGACATTCACTCAACTTGCAATTCTTCATCACCACAAACAGGGCTGCTATGAATATTTTTGTACAAGTGATGTTTTTACCCTTTTTTCATGATCTCTTCAGGGTTTGGACCCAGAAGTGGTATTGCTAGATCAAAGGGTATGCATATTTTTATTGCCTTTTGGGTGTAATTTCAAATTGCTCTCCAGAAAGGCTAAATGAGTTCACAGCTCCACCAACAATGCATTAGTGTCCCATATTTTCCACATCCCTTCTAGCATTGGTCACTGTCTTTTCTGGTCATTTTGGTCAGTCTGAGAGGTATGAGATAGTACCTCAGAATGCTTTAATTTTCATTTCTCTAATCAGTAATGATGTAGTGCAATTTTTCATATGACTATGAATTGCTTTGATTTCCTCATCTGTAAATTGCCGATGTGTATCCTTGGACCATTTGTCAATTGGGGAATGTAAGCCAAGTAATTTTAAAAAGTAATTTTTAAACAGACAAGAAGAAAAGGATTGCTTTCATCCATTTAAAATATAGTCTGGCAGACCTAGCAATATAGTTTATAATGTTCCAATCCTTGTTGTTATATAACTGCTGCAAGGTTTATAACTTCAGGGTAGATAATACTAGTTTTGTCACCAATTTTGCAGAAAGCCTAAGTGATTTGTCCATAGTCCCACAGCTGAATCCAAAACAAATCCTCCTTGATTCCACATGCAGTACTCTTCCCATTGTGCCAGTGTTCTGTCAAATCATTTCTGTTCTCAGACCCACAAAGATACTAAGAAATTTGCAGAAATTCCTTAAAGGAGATAAACCCTCCATATGTACAAATTACAATTTATTAATGTTTTCTCAACATTGTGATTATTTTTCCTATCTTTATATACTTTCAAAGAGATAGAAATAGTATAATTTCAAATTCAATCTGAGAACATGAATGTCTGAGAAGCATTCAAACAGCATAAAAATATGAAATGAGGATGTTGTTAATAGCTAACATCTTGCAAGACATAATTCAGCAAATAATCTAGTCTAAAAAGTGGGGAATAAAATAGTTAACTCCTGCCAACTACAGAATATGCTCTTGCTATTGAGGAATAGTATAGTTTACAGTATCACCTTCTATAGATAAACTTTTTATTTAAAACATTGATAATTTGTACCCTTTAATACTTTTTTTACTGTATGTGTTGCTGAGGAGGAATTTTTATACGTAATGAGAATTTTTTTTCTTCACTACTAAAGTGGGATTTTCACACTCAGGTTTTGCCACATGGATCTTTATTCTGGTTGTTTATTTTCACAATAATTAATAAAAGAGTGCAGTGCTTAGCTTGCTTCCTTCTCCTCACAAAATAGCTTTCTGCTTTTTCCAAGTGTTTTAGGAAATTAAGGCAAATGTTCCATGAAGATTTTGCCATTGGTAAGAAAACACAAAATGTTCAATATTCCCTCATTAAAACAAGTTTCAAGTGAACTTTTCTTCTGGTACAGCTTTGCTTTGAGTTGTCAGCTACTGGGTACCTCTTAAGTCAACAGTTAGGAAACTTCTTGGAAATTCACCCAGTATAATAAGATTGAGGATAAACTAATGCAGGTCATGAATATCTAATTAAGAAAACAATAGCCTTTTATTCCTCAAGATTCTAATTGTAGGGGGATGGGGAAAGAAGTACTTCTTGCTTCCATGAAACTAAAGAAATATAACATAGGACATCAGCTTTTCTACTCACATCTTTTCAGCTCCCACTGCCCCTCTGGTTAGAGGAAATGAGGTCAGAGCAAAGAATTCCTCCCAAAACTTCCATTGTAAAGAGTTCAAATCTTCCTTTCCCTTCTGTTGCAATCTTTAGACTAGATTCCAAGATCCCTCACACTCCCTTTCAATTTTCTTTTATGGTCTGTAATTCCCCATTAGATTATAAACTCCTTAAGAGCAAAGACTTTTTCTAAATTCCTACCACTACACAGTTAATGGATTATAGTAGGTACATAATAAATGTTAGTTGACTAACAGAGCAAACAATTTAGGATTATAGGAATATTGAGTCAAATGAAGTGTATGAAACCATGGGAAGATAGTATGGTACAGAAAAAAAGATGATTTATCTTAAGATCACCAGACACTTGTCTAATCTGATTTATGCCACCTTCAGGAACTTGGGCAAGACACTTAGGATCTCTAAATCTCAGTTCACTCATCTATAAAGTGGCTTGGATTGGATGACTTCTAATGTCCTTTCCAGCTTTATATCTATGATCTTATGAACTTTGCTGAAAGCAAACATAAGAAAACAAAATGGGCAAATGGTGATTTTGAGAAAGACAAATCCTTTATCAGGGGACCCAAGCATAGCACTACAATAAAGATTGCAACCTATCTGTCTTTGCCCAGTCTCTAAGTGACTTTTTTTAGGTTTTTCCAAGGCAAATGGGGTTAAGTGGCTTGCCCAAAGCCACACAGACAGCTAGGTAATTATTAAGTGTCTGAGGTCAGATTCGAACTCAGGTACTCCTGACTCCAGGGACAGTGCTCTATCCACTGTGCCACCTAGCCGCCCTCTATGTGACTTTTGTACAAGTCTTCATAAAGTATGTCAGTCAACAAGCCAATGAACATTTATTAAGTGCCTACTGTTTGCTAAGCCTTGTGGTAAATACAGAGAATGAAAATAAAGGTAAAGGACTGCCTCTGCTCTCTCTCAAAAAGCTCAAATTCTAATAGGGGAGACAACATGCAAACAAATTGAATACAGTATGAATTGGAGATAATCAACAAAGAAATGCACTAGAATTTAAACAGATATGGAAATGATTTCTGTCTATGGTGAGATTTTAATTGTAACTTAAAGAAGTCAAGGAAACCAACAAGAAGAAATGAAAAAAGGAGAAAATTCCAAGGATGGGGGACAACCAGTTGAATAAATGGGTTGTCCACAGGTAGTTAGTTAGCTTTACTCTTGCTCATCATCATCTTTCAAGTGAATGTTTCAAGTGATTTCTTGATTCCTTCTTACTAACTATGATTTTGTCCATTGCCATATGGGTAAGTCTCTAGTTCTGTGGTATTAATGCCTAGTATAGAGCATCATAGGGAGAATTTGGGAGGGGAGGCTCTAAAAGATGGCTCTTTACTCACCATCTCTAAAATGGGGATAGCAATAAACATACAGAATTCTTACATAGATCTTTGTAAACTTCAAAATATTAACTAAATATATTGTTGTTGATGTGACAATAAAATGACTAGGTACCACGATGGATACAATATTGAATTTGGAATCAAGAAGACCTGAAATAAAATCCAGTTTTAGACAAACTGGGATGCAGAGAAACCATCCCATATACTTGAGCAAACCCCTTTAAGAGTACTAGAGAATCCTGGAAGAAAAATGGAATATAACTAACCCAGTTTACAGGCAGGCAATGGAGCCAGGGAATCTGTGTTACTACCTAACATTCTTTTTTCTAGGTTCTCATACAGATTTAAAACTCTATTGGATCCATTGCAAATCATCATTTTAACAGAAAATAAAGCATTCTTTGAAGAGAAGAATATTGCTTAAGAATTATAGAAACTACTAATCTAGCAAAGTTAAGCCCTATGAACTGGGACCTTGCATGCCATCTTCTCACTTTACTTTATGCTAAGCCTCATGGAAGATAATGTAAAATGCTCATCAAATTAACCTAAAAAGGAAGCAGTTGACAAATGTTCTATAAGCTTGGTTTACTTGCTGTGTTTCACCATGTAAAATGAATTGTTTTAGAGTTAAAGGGAAAATTACTTTAATGGGTTAGAAAAAAAAAAGTAAGTAAATTCATATGGAGAAAAAAAAGTGAAGAATTTCCAGAGATTCAATTTAAAAAAGGGCAAAAGAAGGAATCTTAGACTTACCAGATCTAAAATTATATTTTATAAAGTGTCAGTCATCAAAGCTATCTGATATTGGCTAGGAAATAGAGTGATGAATCAGTGGAATAGATTAGGTACAAAAGAGATAGCAGGAAATGATTATAGTGATCTGCTGTTTAATAAACCTAAAGAGTCCAGCTATTGGGATAAAAACTCTCTCTTCAATAAAAACTTTTGGGAAAATTGGAAGTTAGTATGGAAGAAACTTGGATTAGAACAATACCTCACACCCTATACTAAGATAAGATCAAAATGGATACAGGATTTAGACATGAAAAACATTATAAGCAAACTAGGAGATCAAGAAATAGTTTACCTGTCAGATCTAAGGAAAGGGAAGCAGTTATGACCAAGGAAGAGATGGGGATCATCATTAAAAACAAACTAGATAATTTTGATTACATTAAATTAAAAAGTTTTTTGCCTAGTCAAAAACCAATGTAACCAAGATAAAAAGAAATGCAGTCTGGAATCACACCCAAAGGGCAACAAAAATGTACATACCCTTCGATCCAGAAGTATCACTACTGGATCTATACCGAGAAGAGATTAGGAAAAAGAGTAAAAACATCACTTGTACAAAAATATTCATAGCATCCTTGTTTGTGGTGGCAAAGAATTGGAAATTAAATGAATGTCCTTCAACTGGGGAATGGCTGAACAAATTGTGGTATATGTATGTCATGGAACACTATTGTTCTGATGGAAACCAGGAGGGATGGAAATTCAGGGAAGCCTGGAAGGATTTGCATGAACTGATGCTGAGAGAGATGAGCAGGACCAGAAGAACATTATACACCCTAACAGCACCATAGGGATGAAGATCAACCTTGGTGGATTTTCTCATTCCATCAGTGCAACAATCAGGGACAATTTGGGGCTATTTGCAATGGAGAATACCATCTGTATCCAGAGAAAGAACTGTGAAGTTTGAACAAAGACCAAAGACTATTACCTTTAATTTGGGGGGGGGGGGACGTTATATTATGTCATTTTGCTATCTCTTATATTTTATTTTTCTTCCTTAAGAATATGATTTCTCTCTCATCACATTCAACTTAGATCAATGTATACCATGGAAACAATGTAAAGAATTAACACACTGCCTTATGTGGGGGCGGGGTGAGGGAAGCAAGATTAAGGGAAAAATTGTAAAACTCAAAATAAATAAAATCTTTCTTAAAAAATAGGTGCAGATAGGTGGCACAGTGGATAGAGCACAGGCCCTGCAGTCAGGAGAACCTGAGTTCAAATCCAACCTCAGACATTTAATAATTACCTAGCTGTGTGGCCTTGGGCATGCCACTTAACCCCATTGCCTTGCAAAAACTAAAAAAAAAAAAAAAAAAGAAAGAAATTGGTGTGCCCAATACTTTCAATACTAAAAGGAAAGAGAAGGGAGGGTGAAATGGAATTTGGTATGCAAAAGTTTTTTTTAAATGTTAAAATAAAATTTTTAAATAAGTAATTAGAGAAAACTAAAATATTACTTAAAAAGCAACAAATATGAAGTAAAGGGAAAAAACCAGGAGAACAGCATTTTATGATGATCATCTGTGAATGACTTAGGTATTCTCAACAATACAGTAATTGAAGACAATTTCAAAGAACTCATGTTGAAAAATTCTATTCACTTCCAGAGAAAAAACTGAAGGAGTCTAAATGCAGATTGATGTATACTTTAAATATATTTTTCCTTAGTTTGTTGTGCCCTTTTTTCCTTTGGGTCTGTGTTTTCTTTCAAAATATGGTTAATAAGAAAATATGCTTTACATGATTGCACATGTACAACCTAAGTCAAATTGCTTATCATCTCAGGGATGGGGAAAGGAATCAAGAGAAAGAAAATCTGGAGCTCAAAATTTTTTTAAGTGAATGTTAACAATTGTTTTTTTTTAAATAATTGGGGTGAAATAACATTATTTTAAAAAAGAAATAGAATTGGTCATATGGTAAAAGAGGTACAATAGTTCAAAAAAAGAAAAATACTCATTAAAAATAGAATTGGTCAAAAGGAAAATGAGATACAAAAGCTAACTTAAGAAAATAATTCCTTAAAAATTAAAATTGAGAGGGAGCTAGGTGGCACAGTGGATAGAGCACTGGCCCTGCAGTCAGGAGTACCTGAGTTCAAATTCGGCCTTAGACATTTAATAATTACCTAGCTGTGTAGCCTTGGGCAAGTCACTTAACACATTGCCTTGCAAAAACTAAAAAAAAATTTTATTTGAGCAAGAGGAAACTAATGATTCCATGAGACATCAAGACACAGAAAAGAAAGTCAAAGGAATGGACAAAGAGAAGAAAATATGAAGTATCTCATTTAGAAAACAACTTCATTGGAAAATAGATTACAGAGAGATAATTTAAGAATTATTGGACTATCTGAAAGTCATGATTTAAAAAAAAGAGCCGAGACATAATATTTCAAAAAATTATCATGGAAAGTTGTCTAAGATAAATAGGACAATATGGAAATTGAAAGAATCCATTGATCACCAACTGAAAAAGAGCAGAAAGTGAAAACTCCCAGGAACATTATAGTCAAATATCTGAAGAGCCAGGTCAGGACAAAGTATTATAAGTAGTAAGAAAAACCATTCAGATTTCATTGAACAATAGTCAGGAACACACAAGATTGAGAAGTGTCAACATTAAAGAATCAGAATACTTAAGAATATGATATTTAATAAAGGGAAGAATAATACATCCAACAAAATATATCAAGGGAAAAAAGGAAACTAAGGGACTTACAAGCAGTCCTTATGAAAAAAATCAGAGCAGATTAGAAAATGTGACTTTGAAATATAAGAATTTGAAGAAGAATAAGAGGGCAAAGATGAATATGAAATATTAGATATTCAATAAAGTTAAGCAGTTTATAACCCTAAAAGGGAAGCTGATAGTTGTAACTCTTAAGAACTTGATCATTATTAGGGTAGATAAAAGGAACATATGAAGCTAGAGGGTGTGGGTATGAGTTGACAATGAGGGGATGATTTAAAAAATAGATTAAGAGATGAGAAGAGTGGTACATTGGGAGAACAAAAAGGGAGAGGAAGTACCGGAAAATTATCTCACTTGAACACGATGTGAATAGAAGAAAATTTTATAGTAGGTCTGATGTATAAGGGGATGAGTGGAAGGCAATGTTTGAACCCTACTTTCATTAGTAGTAGTTATCCTTTGATAGCAAAGAAGATCACATCAGGAAATTGGTGGAATAATTTGAACATAAGATTGATTAATATAAGGGGATATTGTGCAACAGACACCATTCTTGCTGTTCCAAGTGAGCCCAAGTGATCTGACATAGTAAGATCAGGATGGTTGATGATGAATGGGACACCCTGATCTTTTACCATCAGTTCTTACCCATATCACTGAGATTCATTGGCAGTACAGTATCATCTCTAGATGAACTAATTTTATGGTGACAAACTTTTGACAGTAGATTAAAGCTAACCTGTCACTCGATGGTTCAAAAAAGAAATAACATAAATCACTTAATTGGGTATAGTAAGCTAGTTTACCTAAAAGGAAGTAAGAAAGGAAAATGGGAAAGGTGGTGATAGAAGGGAGGGTGGATTAGGAGAAGCAGTGACTTCAAATCATAGTTTTGAAGAGAAACAGAAAAAAAGAGATACAGAGAGTCAGAGACAGAGACAGAGTGAGACAGAAGAATAAGAAAAAATAAAATGAAGGAAAATACAAAATTAAAAGTCATAACTGTGAATGTAAATGGAATTAACTCACCCATAAAACAGAAGGAAACAGAATGGATAAACAATATGTTGTTTAAAAGAAACAAACCAGAAATAGAGTCATATAAAGACTAAAATAAAGAATTGGAGCAGAATTTATTATGATTCAGTTGAATTAAAAAAACAGAAAAGGCATTTATATTCTCAAATAAAGAAAAAAGAAAAAATTGATTAAATTAAAAGATATAAGCAGGGAAAGTACATTTTGCTGGAATGTGTCATAGACAATAAAATAACATGAATAATAAATTTGTATGTAAGTACCAAATGGAACAGCATCACATTCTTAAAGGAAAATTCAATGAGTTCCAGGAAGAAATAGTAGAATTAGATTAGTGAGGAACATCAACTTTCCCGTTTCAGATAAATCTGAATAAAATTTATAAAAGTTCAATATAATAGTCTTCTGGAGAAATTTGAAAGGAAATAAAAAGTAATATAACTATTATTTTTATGCCATATATGACCCTTTAAAAAATTAACCATATTTGAAGGGAAATAAAAAGTAATATAACTATTATTTCTCTGCTATATATAACCCTTTAAAAATTTATCATATTTAAGGCAGCTAGGTGGCACAGTGGATAGAGCACAGGCCCTGGAGTCAGGTGTACCTGAGTTCAAATCCTGCCTCAGACACTTAATAATTACCTAGCTGTGTGGCTTTGGGCAAACCACTTAACCCCATTGCCTTGCAAAAACCTAAAAAAAAAAAACTAAAAAAATTAACCATGTATAGGCTACAAAAACTTTATAATCAAGTTCAGAAAAGTAAAAATATTAAAATTATTATTTTCAGATCATGATGCAATAAAAATTACATTAAATAAAGAACCATGAAAATACAAGTTAAATTAATTTGAAACTAAATAATCTAATACTAAAGATTGATTGGATAAAATAGCAAATCATACAAACAATCAATAATTTCATTAAAAAGAATGGAAACAAAAAATATCAAAATTTATGGGATACAGCAAAACAGTACTTAAAGGGAAAGAGCAGATAAACAAGTAGGGCATGAAACAGCTAGGAAAAGATCAAATTTTTAAGAATCTTTAAATGTCAAATTGAAAATCCTAAAATTTCAAAGGAAAGATTAATAAAATTGGAAGTAAGGAGACCATTGAACTAAAAAATGAAATTAGGAGTTAATTTTATGAAAAAGCAATAAAAATAGATTGTTGGTTAATATTTCATAAAAAAAGAAAACCAAATTACCAGTATCAAAAATGAAAAGGGTGAATGCACTGCCAATGAAGATAAACCTAAAGCAATTATTTAGAGCTATTTAGTCCAGTTATATGCCAATTAAATATGATCATCTGAATGAAATGGATGAATATTTGCAAAAATATAAATTGCCCAGATTGACAAAGGAGTTAATAGAATTCTTTTTTTTTTGATTTTTGCAATGTAGTGGGGTTAAGTAACTTGCCCAAGATCACACAGCTAGGTGGAATTGAAATTCTTCAATAACATTCCTTGGAAAAAGAAATTGAATAAACCCTAAATAAGATCCCCAAGAAAAAACTCCCAGGATCAGATGAATTTACAAGTGAATTCTACCAAACATTTGAGGAACAATATATCTCAATTCCATATAATGTCCTTACAGTTTCAGGGTAGAAAAGAGTGCTTGTGATCACTCACAGACCAGAAAGTAGTAAACACCTTTCCTTACATCATGCCACCTTTAAAGAACTGAAAACTTAGAGGTCCTAGAAATATCTCTGAAAATAGGTGCACAAAATCCCTGAAGTTTGGATCAGCAATACCTCCACCCTGGAGGCAAAACCCTACTTTAACAGTTAACAGAAAAATAAAAAAAAGCAAACAGAAAAAATTCTGACAATGGAAAGTTATAGTGGTGACAAGGAAAATCAAAACACACTCTCAAAAGAAGACAAGAAAATCAAATCCCACATCCAAAGCCTCTAAGAAAACATGAACTGATCTCAGGTCATGAGAGTTCAAAAAAAGATTTTGAAAGTCAAGTTTGAGGGGTAGCTAGGTAGCTAGGTAGCTCAGTGGATAGAGCACTGACCCCAGAGTCAGGAGGACCTAAGTTCAAATCTGGCCTCAGATACTTAATAATTACTTTACCTGTGTGACTATGGGCAAGTCACTTAACCCCATTGCCTTGCAAAAACCCACCAAAAATTCAAGAATGAGAGGTAGAGAAAAAATTGGGAAGAGAAATAAGAATGTTGACCAAATGGAAAATGAAGCATTAAAGTTTAATGGACAATATCAAGAAGAATGTAGCAGCAGTCTCAAATGCTACAAAGTAGTCAATTGCTATGGAGGTAAAATAGATAAGATAGCAAATGATTGAATGAAGTGATGAAAAGAGAAAAAAGATAAACAGACATAAAGACATACATAAACATATACAGAGGCAGAGGCAGAGAGAGGTTTAGTACAATTGCTAGATTATAAATATATATAATTAGAAGAATGGTAAAATAAAAAAGAAATGAGAGTTCTCTTAAAATATTTAGCAGGAAAAAAAACCATTCTTGGGACTTCTGGTCAAGATGGGAAGAGAAGACAAGCACAGGTCTAAAGTCTCCTGATCTTTCCACATCTATGATATGAAACAAACCTCTTAACAGAAATCTGATGCACAAAACCCAGAAAGAAAAGCCAGGAGAAAGAACATCTACCTCAGAATTTGTCTTCCGCAGTCATGGGTGAGTTGGCTGCACAGAAGGCAGATGAGTCATGGATCAGCCTGAATAGTGGCAGGAGCCCCAGGAACCTGAGGGCCCAAGAGCCAGACCTGCTTGATGAGTGGGGCTAGAGCCTGATCCATCGTGGGGGCTTGGGTCAACTAGGGAGCAGAGGCATTGGTGTTGGGGGGAGAGTTCTCCTGCAGGAGAGCTGCTGTACACCCTCCCTGGGCTCCTCTAATCTGAGGAACCCAGAGTCCGCCTCCATTGGGGCTGAGGCCTATTCCCAGAACAAACACAAATACAGACTACTTCTGCCCCAGGCACAGGTGTGTGAGCAGAAGAACCAAGGCAATAGGGAGAGGGATGACCTCACCCCAGGGTAAAGCCTACCATTGATTTAAGACAAAAGTATTTAACAGCTTCAATCACTCCCTTCAGGCTAAGGGAAAGGCTAAGGCCTCAATCAAGGTCACAAACACTAGAGAGAAAAAAATCAGCATCTCCTACTGGCCAGATGGAGAAATTGCACCCAGTGAGTAAAGCCTCTAGGATCCCAACAGCAAACCTCTGTGAACCAGCCCCTCCCCAACTTAAAGTCTTAGCAAAATGAAGAAAGGTCAGCGAAAAGGTGAACCCATAGAAAAACTCTTGGAAGAAAAAGACCCTAACTTAGAGAGACCTAGAACCTCTGAGGAGAATATGATCTGGTCTCTAGCACAGAAAGACTTCCTTGAATTAATCAGGAAGGAGTTTAAAAATCAATTAGAAAATTTGTGAGAGACAATTAACACCTTGCAACAAGAAAACAAATCATTGGAAAATACAATTGGACAAATACAAAATGAGAATAAATCAGATCCTCAATTGGACAAATACAAAATGAGAATAATTCTCTCAGATCCTCAATTGGGCAAATGCAGAAAGAAAATAATACTCTCAAAAGCTCAATTGATCAAATGGAAAGCTCTTTCAAAAGTAGAATTGACCAATTGGAAAAGGAGTTGCAAAAGGTAAATGAAGGAAACTCCTCTTTTTAAAAAAAATGGAATCTACGGAAACTAATGACTTCATAAGACAGCAAGAGCCTGTTAAACAAAACCAAAAAATAGAAAAAAATAGAAGAAAATGTAAAATATCTCATCAGCAAAACTGAAAAACCACTGACCTCAAGAATATATCAAGGTTGGGGTGGCTAGGTGGCACAGGGGATAGAGTACCAGCCTTGGAGTCAGGAGTACCTGGGTTCAAATCTGACTTCAGACACTTAATAATTACCTAGCCATGTGGCCTTGGGCAAGCTACTTAACCCCATTGCCTTGAAAAATCTAAAAAAAAAAGAGTAGATCAAGGAGGAGCAACCTGAGAATTATTGGACTTCCTGAAAACATTGAAGAGACTAAAAGCCTGGACTTAATATTACAGGATCTAGTGATGGAAAATTTCCCTGATATCATGGAACCAGAGGGCAAAGTAGTTATTGAAGGAATACATCAATCCCCTCCAGAAAGAGGTCCTAAAATGAAAATACCAAGGAATATTGTGGCCAAATTCCAGAATTATCAGATAAAAGAGAGAAACCCTGCAAGCAGCCAGAAAGAAACATTTTAAATACCAAGGAGCTACAATAAGGATTGCACAGGACCTGGCTGCATCAATATTAAGGGATTGAAGGCCCTGGAATGAGATATTCCGAAGAGCAAGGGAGCTTGGAATACAGCCAAGAATCCACTATCCAGCAAAGCTGAGCCTTCTTTTTCAGGGAAAAAGATAGACATTTAATGAAATGGAAGAATTCCAAAAATTCATGATGCAAAGACCAGAGCCAAATAGAAAATTTAGACATCAAACAGGAGGGTCAAGAGACACATGAAAAGGTTAAAAAAATGGGGTAAAGAAAAAAACTGCTACCCAATATGTTGAAACTGGCTATATCCCAGCATTGGAAAAAAGAATCTCATAACTCTTGAGAATTATAACTCAGACAGAGAGAATATACCTAGCCAGAAGTGATGGACACTCAAGAATTATCCATGAGACTGCTATCCAATGGGATGAAGCTGGCCATAACCCTATTTGGGAGAAAGACTCTAATAAATCTCAAGAATTGTAATTTTATTAGACAGAATGTACTTAGCTAGAAGTAATAGATAGAATTTTCTGTGACTCAGATAGAATGATTTATAAACACTACCTCTTTAAAAAAGGGGGGAAGGAAAGGAGATGGGAGGAGGGAGGGTTTTGAATGGGGTAAATCTCATTACACTAAGAGGTACAAAATACCTATGGTAATAGAGGGGAAGAAGGGAGGAGATGAGAAACACCTTAACCTTCTTCTCATCAGACTTGGCTTAAAATCAACTTACACACAAACTCAGTTAACTTAAAAAAAATCTAACCTCTCAAGTATTAAAAGGGGAAAAGGGGAGGGGGGATGGAGAAAGGGAGGAGTAGAAAAAAGGGGAACTAACAAAAGGAAGGTAAGGAAAAAGGGGGAAAGGGGAAAGAAAGGGGAAGGGGGATATAGGAGGGCAAACACACTGAAGGAGGAGGTATTCAGAAAAAAATACTGATGAATATGGATAAAGGGGGAAAGGGGAAACATACAAACAGAAGGAAGATATGGAGGGCAATAAATAATTAGTAGTTATAACTTTGAATGGGAATGGGATGAACTCTCACTTAAAATGTAAGTGAAGAGCAGAGTGGATTAAAAACCAGAATCCTACCATATGCTGCTTACAAGAAACTCATTTGAAGCAGAGATACATATAGAGTAAAGGTAAAAGTTTGGAGCAAAATATATTTTGCTTCAGCTGAAGTGAAAAAAGCAGGGGTAGCAATCCTTATCTCAGACAAAGCAGCTGCAAAAATAGTGTTAAAAGAGATAAGGAAGAAAACTATATCCTCCTAAAAGGTACCATAGACAATAAAGTTATTTTAATACTGAAAATATATGAACTCAGTGAGATAGCATCCAAAATCTTAGAGGAGAAGCTGAGCTACAGAAAGACATAGACAGAAAAACTCTAATAGTGGGATACCACAACTCTAATAGTGGGAGACAAAACTCTCACTCTTTGCAGATGACATGATAGTATACCTAGAGAAACCTAAGAAATCATCCAAAAAACTACTGGAAACAATTAGCAATTTGACCAAAGTTACAGGATATAAAATAAACCCTCTTAAATCCTCAACCTTTCTATCTATGACTAGCAAGATACAGCAGGAAGAGTTAGAAAGAGAAATCCCATTCAAAGTAACCTCAGACAATATAAAATACCTGGGAGTCTATTTGCCAAGCTAGACTCAGAAACTTTCTGAAAACAATTATAAAACACTTCTCAAACAAATTAAATCAGATTTAAATAACTGGGCAAATATCAACTGCTCATGGATAGGTAATATAATAAAATGACAATTCTACCAAAACTGAACTATCTGTTTAGTGCCCTACCAATCAAAACAAAAAATTACTTTAATGAGTTAGAAAAAGTGGCAAGTAAATTCATATGAAGAAATAAAAAGTCAAGAATTTCCAGGGATTTAATGAAAAAAAGTGCAAAAAAAGGGGGCTTAGCCCTACCCAATCTAAAATTCTATTATAAAACATTGGTTATCAAAACTGTCTGGTATTGGCTAAGAAATATAGTGGTGAACCAGTGGAATAGACTAGGTGCAATAGCAGGAAATGATTATAGTAATCTGCTGTTTGATAAACCCAAAGAGTCAAGTTATTGGGATAAAAGATAAAAACTATCTCTTCAATAAAAATTGCTGGGAAAATTGGAAGTTAGTATGGAAGAAACTTAGATTAGACCAACACCTCACACCCTTTACCAATATAAGATCCAAATAGATACAGGATTTAGACATTAAAAACATACTATAAGCAAATTAGAAAATCAAGGAGTAGTTTACCTGTCATATCTATGGAAAGGGGAGCAATTTATGACTAAAGAAGAGATGGAGAACATCACTAAAAACAAATTAGATGATTTCAATAATATTAAATTAAAAAGCTTTTGCACAGATAAAATCACTAACCAAGATCAAAAGAAATGTAGTAAACTGGGAAACAATCTTTACAATTAATATTTCTGACAAAGCACTCATTTCTAAAATATACAGAGAACTGAGTCATATTTAAAAAAATGCCATTCCCCAGTTGACAAATGATCAAAGGATATATAAAGGCAATTTACAGATGCGATCGATGCAATCCATAGTCATATGAAAAAATTGCTCTAAATCATTACTTATTAGAGAAATGCAAATTTAAGCTTCTCTGAAGTACCACCTCACACCTCTCAGACTGGTTAATACGACCAGAAAGGATAATGATCATTGTTAGAAGGTTTATAGGAAATCTGGGACACTATGTTACACTGTTGGTGGAGCTATGAACTCATCCAACCTTTCTGGAGAGAAATTTGGAACTACTCCCAAACTACTCCCAAAGGGCAATAAAAACGTGCATACCCTTTGATCCAGCAATATCACTACTGGGTCTATACCCTGAAGAGATGATGAAAAACGGTAAAAACATCACTTGTACAAAAATATTCATAGCAGACCTGTTTGTGGTGGCAAAGAATTGGAAATCAACTAAATGTCCTTCAATTGGGGAATGGCTTAGCAAACTGTGGTATATGTATGTCATGGAACACTATTGTTCTATTAGAAACCAGGAAGGATGTGAATTCAGGGAAGCCTGGAGGGATTTGCTTGAACTGATGCTGAGCGAGATGAGCAGAACCAAAGAAACACTGTACATCCTTACAGCAACATGGGGTGATGATCAACCTTCATAGATTTGCTCATTCCATCAGTGCAACAATCAGGGACAATTTTGGGCTGTCTGCAATGGAGAATACTATCTGTATCCAGATAAAGAACTGTGGAGTTTGAACAAAGTTCAAGGACTATTCCCTTTAATTTAGAAAAAAAAAACTGATATCTTATTGTCTGATCTTGTTATCTCTTATACTTTTTGTTTCTTCCTTAAGGATATGATTTCTCTCTTACCACACTCAATTTGGATCAATGTACAACATGGAAACAATGTAAAGACCAACAAGTATTTTTCTGTGGGGGTGGGGTGGGGGCGGGAAATAAGATTGGGGGAAAGTTGTAAAACTCAAAATTAATAAAATCTTTAATTAAAAAAAACATTCCTGATTGGACAAGACCCTATAATCTATCTAGTCTAATTGATTTCTGAAAAAGAAATCATTTTACAACATACCAATAAGTAGTCACTTAGTACTTGCCTGAATACTCTTTTTTAGGTATTTTGCAAGGCAAATGGGGTTAAATGGCTTGCCCAAGACCACACAGCTAGGTAATTATTAAGTGTCTGAGACCGGATTTGAACCCAGGTACTCCTGACTCCAGGGCCGGTGCTTTATCCACTGCACCACCTAGCCACCCCTTGAATACTTTCAATGAAGGGGAGCCCACTACCTTCTGAACCAATCCATTCTACCTAGAGATAGTGTTAATTGTTAGAAAGATTTTTTTCCTTTCATCAAACCTAGGTTTTCCTTTTTGCAGCTTCTAAACATTCTCCTATTTCTGTTTTTCTGAGGCCAAGCAAAATAAATCTTTCTTGAATGTGACAATATTTATTAGGCAACTCCCATAAGTCCCTTAAATCTCTTCTAGACAATTAATATCCTCATTTCTTTCAACCAGTCCTTATTGGCATGAACTTGAGTCCTTTCTCTACCTTGCTGGTCCTCTTATCCATGTTCTCTTTCTGAAAAATGGGACCTTTTAATAATACAGATGCAGATTGCTCATGGCAGAATATAGTAAGACTTCCATTTCATGATTTCTTATGTCTTTATTAATGAAGCCTAATATCAAGTTAGATTTCTTGGCTTCCATTTCATACTTTTAATTCATATTGAGATGTCAGTTCAACAAAAACCCCAGATCTTTTTTCTTTTGAAATGTTATATAGTCACCCCTCCTTTAATTTCTGAAATATGCTAAATTGGTGTCTTCTTTAACTCAGATTTAAAATGTTCAATTTATCCCTAACATATTTCAACTTGATTTGTATCTATATTTCAATATGAAAAGATCTTTTTCTATTCTGAATATCATCCATTATTAACCACTCCAACATTTACGTCATTGACAAATATTATAACTACGACACTTATGTCTTTGTTCAAGTCACTGATAATAATGTTTGGCACTCCACTGAAGAACTCTTTCCAAGTTCACATCCAGACATAATGAAAATTCTTATCACCTGAATGACCTGGAACAAGTCATTTCATTTTTCTGGGACTCAGTTTTCTTATATGCAAAAGAAATGGATAGTACTAGATGATTCCTAAGGTACTTTTCCAGATTTAAATCTATGATCCTAGGGTTCTACTCTATTTACCTAAACTATTATAAATTCCTTAATCTTTTATGCAAGAAAAGCATGAGAATTTTTTTTTGTTTTTGCTAGGCAATGAACTTAAGTGACTTACCCAAGGTCACACAGATAAGTAATTTTTAAGTGTCTGAGGCCGAACTTGAACTCAGTTATTCCTGACTCCAGGTTCTGTGCTCTATCTACTGCACCACTTAGCCACCCTGAAAAAAATTAAATGCTAATCTAGTTTGATTTCTTGTTAATGAAACTATCCTAGAGCTTTGTGATCATCAATGCATTCCTAAAGGTACTAACCATCCCTTTAATAATGCATTGCAGAATTTTGCCAAAATGGAAGATAAGTTCATTGTTCCCAATTTGAAAAAAGCCACTACAAAGACAAAGTCAAAAATGGGTACAGGATTTAGGCAGAAAGGGTATATAAAACAATTAGAAGAACAGGGAATTGTATATATCTCTCTGGTCTATAGAAAGGGAAGGAGTTTATAATCAAATAAGAAAAAAAGAACATTTTAAATTGCAAAATGGGTAATTTTGATCATATTAAATTAGAAAGTTTTTTACAAATAAAAACAATGCAACCAAGATTAGAAGGAATATAGAAAGTTAGGAAATAATTTTTACAGTTATTGTTTCTGATGTTAAAGAGTCAGAAAGATAGATAGATAGATAGATAGATAGATAGATAGATAGATAGATAGATAGATAGATGGATGATAGATGGAAAGATGGGATAGATGGAAAGATGGGATAGATGGATGGATGGGAGTGATAGTGTTTCTGATAAAAGACTCATTAAGAAAGAGGCTAAACTATTTAGAAAATTGAGTCAAATTTGTAAGAGTACAAGTCATTCCCCAATGGTGAAAGATTATTGAACAGGTAGTTTTCAGTTAAAGAAATTAAAGTCATCTATAGACATATGAAAAAAATGTTCTAAATCATTATTAATTAGAGAATTGAAAACTTAAAAAACTTTGAGTTACCACTTCACACACATATCAGATCAGCCAATATAGCAAAAAAGAAAAATGATCAATGTTGAAGAAGATGTGGGAAAAGTGGGACACCTATGCATTGTTGATGGAGTTGTGAACTGATCCAAGCATTCTGGAGAGTAATCTGGAACTATGCCCAAAGAGCAATAAAAGTGTGCATACCATTTGATCCAGATATACCTTATTAGATCTGTATCCCAAAGAGATTATAAAAAAGGGAGAAAGATCCACATGTATATAACAGTTTTCTTTGAAGATACAAAGAATTGGAAATTGAGGGAATGCCCATCAGTTAAGGCTGAACAAAATGTGGCATAGGAATGGGTTAGAATACTATTGCTCTATAGGAAATCATAAGGGGTAGAAAATCCTGGAAAGGCTTTCATGAATTGATGCTGAGTGAAGTGAGCAGAAACAGGAGAACATTATAAACCTTGACAGCAACACTGTGTGTTGCTCAAATATTATGTACTTAGCTCTTCTCAGTAGTACAATAATCAAAGACAATTCTTAGGATTTGTGATGAAAAATACCTTCCACATCCAGAGTAAGAGCTATGGAGCCTGATTGCAGACCAGAGCATACTATTTTCTATTTTAAAATTTTGTTTTATGTTTTTTTTAATCTTCTCATGTTTTCTTTGTCCCCTTCTGTCCTTATTCATCTTTCACAGCAAGACTAATATGGAAATATAATATAAGATTGCTGGTTGTCAAGGGGAAGGGGAAGAAAAAAAATGAGGGGGAAAGTATGGAACTCAAAACCTTACAAAAAAGTGAATGTAAAAACTATCTCTGCATTTAGTTGGAAAAATAAATAAACTAAATAAAAAAAGAAAAAGTCACAATATTGAGGTACTTCTGTTTTCTACCATCTTTCAAAACTCATCAGTAGTGGCTCAGCAATCATGTGCAATAATTATTTCAGTTGCTCAATATGTAGTTCACCCAAGTCATGTAACATTGAATTCATTGTTCTTTTAACTTCCTCTTTACTTATTGTGGATATCAACTTTCTGATGGTCATAATTTTTTTTTCCTTTTGAGTACAAAAATAGTTTTAATTTCTATAGAAAAATAATCAATATAAGAATCGAAGACCTTTGCTTTTTCTTTGTTACAACCTTGCCATCCCCAGTCAAGAAGTGTTACTATGGCATATCAAAGCATCATCTTTTCCCTAATACATCAAAAAAGCAAACAACAGAACCTTTTATGTTATTTTTAATTTCCATTATCAGTTTTGATTCAATCTGTGTCTTAGTTTTCTTTGTTATTCTTACAAGACCATGCCACATTTTTGCACTCGCTCTATTACTTTATTTTGATTCCATTTTTAAAAAATATCAGTTGTTTTCTGTTTCTATATACATCTTAGTTTCTTAAGTTTACTTTGACTTTTTTTACTTCATCATAATTATTCTTTTTGTCTTATATATTTAATTCTTAACACTTTTCTATATCCTTTCAGCTAACTTCACCTAGAAATTTAGTTCATTAAACCATAACATTTATTCTTTTCAACACCTTTAAGTCTACATTGTCCCTTGAAATACTCGTATACACACACCAATATTTATAGCAGTTCTTTTCATAGTGGCAAAGAATTGGAAATTGATGGAATGTCTAACAATCAAGGAATGAATGAAAAAATGGAGGTATATGAATGTGATAAATACTATTGCTCTATAATAAATCATGAGGGATGGAATTTCAGAATAGACTGGAAAGACCTGCATGAACTAATGCTGAGTGAATTGAGTAGAACTAAAATAACATTGTACACACTAACTGAATGATGATGAACTATTATGGACTTATCATTTCAGCAAGACAATAATCAAGGGCCATTCTCAAAGACTTGTGATGAAAAATGACATCCATATCCAGAGAGAGGGAATATGGAGTTTAAATGCAGACCAGAGCTTACTTTCTTCAATTTTTAAAAGTTGTCTTATGTATTATGTTTCTTTTTTTCTAATTTTTTCCTATTTTGATTTGATTTTTTTTACAACATTATTAATATGGATTTACATTTACTATGATTGTACAGGTATAGCCATATTAGATTGCTTACTATCAGGGGGAGATGGGATGGAAGGAAGGGAGGGAGAAAAGTGGGAAACTCAAAACCTGGCAAAAATATGGTTGTTGAAAACTACTGTTACAAATAGTTGGAAAAATAAATAAATAAAATATACAAAAAATAAGTAAAAAAAAATAATAAAAAAAATTTAAGAAGAGAAAAAAATACTAGGTAACATACCAGATTTGATTTTTTTTGCAAGACAATGGGGTTAAGTGAATTGCCCAAATTCACACAGCTAGGTAATTAATAAGTGTCTGAGTCCAAATTTGAACTCAGGTCCTCCTGACTCCAGAACTGCTGCTCTATCCATGTGCCACTTTGTTACCCCACCTACAAGATTTATAGCCAGCTTTTCTCTTCTTCTCTACTACAGACATTAAGATGGAATTATTCCTTCACCATTCTACTACAACAACCAGTTTCTTGTTACTTGTAAAAATCAGCTCAAGAATCATTCTTTTGAAAGATGTAATTATTAAACAAATCAAGAAATTATAAACTTCTCTGCTTTTAAAGAAGCGAAATCTCCGAAAGATATATTTATAATTTAAAATATTATATTGTGCTTCTGTATTAGGTTTCTGATATGGTACCTAGATAGGTATATTTCCTACTTCTGTATTATACTTTGATGACGATATAGCTCCTGTGTCTATTTCCAGTGACTTCCACTCAACTGTTCTTCACTCTGCCTACTGAATTTCCTTTCATTATTATATATTCTTAAAAATACAGTGTTATTTCCATATTTCCCTTTTCCTATACTTGTTTTTTCAATAAAGTGACCTCACCCCTCACTCATAATCTATTCAAGATTCACTTAACTTCAAGCATCAATGATACCCATGAGATCAAATTTGCCTTTCCATAATAGCTCCTCTATTTTCATCTTGATTTTTAACAATACTGCATTAGTGGATTTTCATACTGGATCTTTTTAGGATTTTGTCTTCTTATAAACTTCTAGGTATTTCACTTGCTATTTTCCATAAATTATAGTTATTCTCTCTAGCATTCACTTTAGTAGATATATAAATAAGCAATTGGCCTTCTCTATTTTCCTGGAAAATTAAATATAACTTATGTAGATTAACAAGATTCCAAAATAAAACATTCTTAATAGCTCCATTAAGTTTACTCCATCCCTGTCCAGGGGCCTATCATTCCTAGTTCCTGCTGTGCTACATAAATGTAAATGTTATTCTCCTGCAACATCCTCTTCACCACCTGTTCATATCCTAAGTGAAAAGGCTGTTATTTGAAGGGTTAGGTTTGTTCTTAATGGTCCCCATCAGAACTAAGAGTAACGGTTAGAAGTTGCCAAGATTATTTTCTCACTGTGAGGGAGAACTTCCTAACATTCTGCCTTTTGAATATGAAATGGGCTGCTAGAGATGTAAATGGCAAGAACCATAAAGGTCTTCAGTGCCACTTTCTGAGAAGGCTATATGGGGCATTCTTAAAGGGTTTGAATTAAATGGATTCTAAGATCTGATGATCTTTATATGCCCTTGGAACTTGATCAGAAAAGAGTTACACTAAAAAAATTAAAATTTAAAGAGGAAATTTGGCCAAATGTTTGTTAAATTTCTTGAGGTTATAAGATTTCTTATTACCTTGTTGAGATTAATATATTCAGCAGTATTCCCTCTGTTTCTTTCCTTTTTCACCTTAAAAATAAAAACAAAGAGAAGTAAAACAAAACTAAATTTAGACATAGATGAATCTGCAACATAGAACTGCCCTGCCAGGCAATCATGAAATGTGCCACAAGTCTGAGCAGCTCCAGAAGCAATAATTTTGTCCTTTAGTTGGTTTTAATGTATTTGGCAATCACACAGAAGGGCTTTTAAATCTAATGGTACAGACAATAACAAAGTGGGATTACATGAGCAGTTTCAAGATGATGGAGCTGTGACCCTTTTAGGTGTATCATGCTGACTTATAGTGGTGACATGCTGGAGTCACCATGCATTACACGGATTTCAAGTTTGTCCCCCTTTGCTGAAGTCTAACTTCTGTGTCAATAAATAGAGAGTTCCACTCCATGGGGTTTCTTCGAAAGAATAGTGACTTCATGGATTTTCTTTTTTGTATGCATTTGTGCATGTGTATAAGAAAGAGATAGAGAAAGAGAAGAGAGAGATAGAAAGAGAGTGACAGAGAAAGACACACACACACACACACACACAGAGAGAGAGAGAGAGAGAGAGAGAGAGAGAGATTGAAAGTCATCAGCATCAAGAAAAGAGTGGTCAAGCAAAAATCTTTATTTAGAATCATTTAAACTGGAAAGGTTTTGAAAGGTCACTTAGACTTACCTCCTACCATCAGATCATTAAAATTCTGAACCATACTACAGTTTCCTATCTTCTCCTTAAGGATTACTATGGATGGTTTTTCTATAACTATCCTGTCAAGAAGATAAGTTCTAGTGGAAAGAATACAGTTTATTTGGAATCAGAACACCTAGTATTGCTGCTTACTACTTATGTGATTTTGGGCAAGTCATTTCCACTTTCTGGGTCTCAGTTTCCTTATCTGTAAAATGAAGGGATTTGACTAGACCTCTATCTAAGCTACCTTACAGCTCTGTATCCCAACTCTTAAGTTTGAATCCTTTCCTCTTTAAAAATTACCAAAATTAGCTTGCTTAAATGAGCTTCTCTTAACTATGAAATCTAAAAAAAACTACCAATTTTGCTGTTATCTATTTTTGATTTCAGGTTTGTCTGTTCTCACTCTGAACTCTCTTTTCAGGTGATACAGTAGCTGGTCCTATTATCCATGTCAATAGTTCCATTTGTCAGTCAGCAGCTAATTTTTTACATGTACTAATGATTAATCAGACAAGCCTATTTACTAATGTATCAGAATGCATTAGAAACATAAGGTAATAGGGGACAGAACATCAATTCAAATATAAATGAACTTCATTTACATTGGATACCTATTGACTCACATCAGAGAATGAAGTAGAAAATGTAATTTACTTGTAAATCATTAAAATAAATGAAAATAGAATTTCAAACTCCATCTTCAAACATAACTTTATTAACTTGTCCATCAGTCTTTAGGGAGATCCAGTTAAATTTCAAGCACAAAACCTAGTCCTCCTTTGCTATAAAGTAGTGGCTACCTCTCTACTTTCACTCTACCAACTTATTAATCTCAAGGTAAAGAGAAGTTATTGAACAGAATATAAGTATACTATACTTTTGAAATTTTCTGGTTTTAGCAAGATGGAAAAGACCTTAGAGATCATCCAGTCTTACTTCCTTCATTTTACAGATGAAGCAACTGAGTACCATGAAGGAGGAAGTGATTTGACTAGAGTTACATAGCTATTATGAATCCGAGCTGGATTTTGGACTCAGCATAGTGGAGAGAGCACCATGCTTGGAGTCAGAAAGACCCAAATTCAAAATAGGTCTGAAGACACTTCCTAGTTACGATGTTGTACAAGTTATTTAACCCCATTTGCCTCAATTTCCTTGTTTGTAAAATTAGCTGGAGAAAGAAAGGTCAGACATCTCCAGTATCTCTGCAAAATAAACAAACAAAAACAAACAAAAAAAAATTCTCCAAATAGGGTCATGAAGTCTGATACAACTGAAACAACTAAATAACAACAGCAACTATACCTCTGACTGAACTTTCAATACACTGATGAGCCTCATCTTCTTAGATAGCTAAAGTTATATATTTGCAGATAATCCAAAGATTTAGTGCTAAATTTACAAACAATTAAAATCAAAACTATAATTGCTGAATGAATATTTTAAGGCATAATAATGTAGGTCACTGAATAGAGGTAAAAAAACTTGCAATCATAGTAAAGAGGATATAATAAAGTGGGTTTAGATATAGAAAGCCAGTCATATGGGCTTCAATCTCTAGTTTTTGCCTCTTGATCAAGTTCTCCAAATATTGACTCTGGAGTCAGGGAATCTGGGTTCCAATACTGTCTTAAATATTTGTTACCTGTTTAACTTTGAAGAAGTCACTTAATCTCTCTCTGGGTCTGGAAAATGAGAGGATTGGACTAGAGGGCCTCTGAAGTACCTCTCAACTATGATTCTATAGAGCATAAGTGGCACTAAACAATCAAATGATGAATGAAAAATCTAGTTACCTTTCAAGGAAATAGAACCAAAGAAAATAGATTTGGCACTGGAAGGGGCCTTTAAGAAAACCCTCATTTTTGATAGATGTGAAAACTGAGGCATAGCAGTTTGTGACTCACCCAGTAAGTGATTCACATCCAGTAAGTATTTGAAGCAGCATCTAGGTCTTCCAGACTCCAAACCCTATTGGAGTCCACTCAATCAGGGGTGTTCAGACTCAAATAGAAACAGGTCAAAAACTTTCCATGAGAATCACTGCAACTCAAATTTTCTTAGCAAACTAAATATTAATATTTACTATAATTTTTCTATTGTATATTTTAATTTATTTTGTCAACTATTTCACAATTATATTTTTTATCTGCTTAATCCACATGATTGACATCTTTGTACTATACAAAAGGTGTACTTCTGTGTCAAGTTGGAACAATATATGGGCAACTGAATGAATTTTCTTTTTTTTTAATCCGGGGGGAGAGGGAGGTTGGGCGGGAGGCAGAGAGAGAGAGAGACAGACAGACAGATATAGACACAGAAATAGAGACAGACAGAGAGACTGAGGGATAGAGAAAGAAAAAGAGGGAAACAGGGAGGGAAGGAGAGGAAGGAAAATGACTAGATATCCATCAAAATCCAGACTCTCCTTCACTTAGCACCAATGTGAAAAATGGTAATCTGGATAACTGTCTCCTATGGCAGTGGTAGCCAGTGATTTTTAAGCCCTGCCTCTAATGTGTGACCAGCCATACTCTTCATAACTAACAAGGCACCTGAGAATAGAGAACCTCCTCCTCTGTATGATTTGTGACTCTTAAATTTATTCATTGTAGTTTACTTCTCTAACCAGCCTTAAGTTCTTCATTTGTAAAATGGTAAGAACCATGCTTTCATTCTATATCTTATAGGATTCCTTTGAACTGAGTATCTAGAGATACATAGAGGCAACTAGGTGGCATAGTGGAGTAGTGGATAAGAGTGTCAGGCCTGAAGTCAGAAAGACTCATATCTGCGTGTTAATTATATGTCTTCAGACAATTACAAGCTGTGGGACCCTAAGCAAGTCACTTTATCCTGTTTATTTCAATTATCTTAGTTATAAAATGAGCTGAGAAAAAAATGGCAAACCACTCCTGTATCTTTGCTAAGAAAATCCTAAATAGGGTAATGAAGAATTGAACACAACTGAAAAATGACTCAGCAACAACAACAAAGGTATCTAGAGAATCCAATATATTAGAAATATTAAATTGTAAGGTAAGATCCAATAGTTTACTCCTAACTCTAAAAACAAACACATTCTCCACAGGCCAGAAGGACAACAAACAATAGCAACAGCAAAGGGGACTTATAATGGAAAGCAAAGCAAAGGACTTCCTATTGTTCAAGGATCTATTGCCTAGCCCAGCCTTTCTGCAGTTCTCTCTAAAATTGCTTCAGACCAAAAAGATTTTGATTTACTTCTTGTCCAAGCAGAGCAGAAAAAAAAGGATTAGTGCAATCCAATGAAAAGGAAGACCTGGGCTCTAGCACTTGCTAGATAAATGATCAAAAGCAAGCTACAGGCAAAAATTTTTGGGAAAACTTAAAAATAGCATGGCAAAAATTAGGCATGGATCCACATTTCATATCCTATACAAAAATAAGGTCAAAATGGGTACAAGATTTAGACATAAAGAGTAACACCATAGATAAATTAATAGACCAAGAAATACTCTATCAGATCTATGGAAAGAGGATTAATTTATGAACAAACAAAAATTAGAGCACATTATAAACTGCAAAATGAATGATTCTGACTATATTAAATTAAAAATATTTTTCACCAATAAAATCAATGCTACCAAAATTAGAAGAAAAGCAGAAAGCTGGGAAACAATCTTCATAATTAGGAGTTCTGATAAAGGTCTCATTTCTAAAATATGTAGAGAATTGCATCAAATTTATAGTTACAAGTCATTCCCTAATTGATAAAGCATATGAATAGACAGTTTTCAAATGAAGAAATTAAAGCTATATATAATCATATGAAAAAATGCTCGAAATCATTATTGATTAGAGAAATGCAAATTAAAAACAACAATAGTTATCACCTCACAGTGTCAGATTGGCCAAGATGAGAAAAAGGGAAAATGATTAATGTTGGAGAGGTTGTGGGAGGATTGGACATTGATGCGTTGCTGGTAGAGTTGCAAGTGATCCAACCATTCTGGAGATCAATATGGAACTATGCTCAAAGAGCAATAAAACTGTCCATACGCTTTGACCCAGAAATTCCAATTCTAGGTCTATATCCATAAGAAATTATAAAAAAAGGGAGAAAGTCCTACATGTTCAAAATATTCATAGCACTCTTTTCATAGTGGCAAAGAATTGGAAATTGAGGGGATGCCCTGCATTTGGGGAATGGCTAAACAAGTTATGGCATATGAATACTGCAGAATATTATTGTTCTATAAGAAACTATAAATAGTCATACTCTAGAGAAGCATGGAATGACTTACTGGATCTGAGGCTGAGTGAAGGGAATAGAATGAAGAGAACATGTATGCATCAACAGCATTATGAGATGAACAACCTTGATGGAATCAGCTCCTCTCAGCAGTTCAGAGAGTTAGGACAACTGTATTTGACTGGTTATGGACTATATTATCCCCAACCAGAGGAAGAAAAAACAAAACAGAACACACAGGAAAAAAACCTTTCCTAATCAGATGAACAGTTTATAAAAATTATCTCTTATGTATTTCTTTCCTTTAATCCTAATTCCTCATACTGAAAATAACTAATAACTAATAACTAATAACATGTTACTCAAAAATATGTATGTACAATGCTAACCTGACTGCTGCTGAAGGGAGGGGGTTGGGAAGGGAGGGTGGAAGAAAATTTTGTAATGTAAAAATATACATGTGTGTATGGATGAAAATAAATAAGAGAGAGAGAGAGAGAGAGAGAGAGAGAGAGAGAGAGAGAGAGAGAGAGAGCAAACTATAGAATCCCTGAGCTTTATTTTTCCATTTGTAAAATGAGAATAATAACCCTTCTAATTTCTATTTCAGGGATTCTCTTGAGGCTCAGATGAAACAACACTTTGTAAAATGTAAAATACTTTGTAAACTTTAGGGAGTTATATGAATATCAATCATTGTTCCAAAAAAGACTATGAATTCCAAGGCCACTATGTGTTTTATCTAAACTTATCTCCCCTAGTGTTAAGAAGAGTAATCTGTACATCAGTATATATAATACATCTCCATTTAATTTCATATTTCAAGAGCACTGCAACCTTTCTCCTTTTCAAACACCTGCATCCTCTCACCTCCCAAAGGTAAGCTCAGTTTCACTCAGAGGGACACAAGTCCAAATGCTCACAGGACCATGCAAACATCCCTTGGGAATGTATTCTCTGTCTCCAACTCCCACAGATGCTTTTCAAAGACCCCAAGCAAGGTTAACACTGTCCAAAAAGAGGGAAGGATTAATACCAGACTCGTTCCTATGGACAAACATGAAAGCTCCTTAAATTTATTCCCAGCATTTTATCCTTCAGAAACTGTCAGAAAGATGAATTGGGGATAAGCTGACTTTTGTTAATAATGTAACAATTTTGAGAGAGCAGCTTTAATCAGGGGGAAATTTTTCCAGAATTTGACAACCTTGTCCATTCCCTCTGGTCCTAGCTTGCTCTTTTTTTCAAGACTATCTAATGCTGTTGCTTAGAAGGTGTTCAATAGAAACCAGTCTATAATGCAATGCACTCTCTCTCTATGTGATGTTTAGATATGAGATTGATCTCAAAGGACACCCTGGAGTTCTGAAAGGAGGATTATTGGATTTTGTGGCTTTCTTAGATGTCGAAGGTCTTTAAACAGTGTCTTGCAAAGTTGCTACATCGCGCCTGTCTGTGAAACACTTATGAACTCATCAAAGGAGGTAGTCTCCATGTTAATTAGACTGGGTAAGGATATGGGGGGGGCTGGAGAGGATTGGATGGGGGAGGGCTCTCCCTCCTCCCCATCAAGTTAAGTGCTGGGGCCAAATTCACTTTCATACCATGAAAAAAAAATTATTTCATTTATTTTCAGATCAATAGGTTCTTAAGAGGAAGAATGCTGACACAGGGTGGAATTCAGAACTCTGAGGAACAGTGATACAAAGGACAAGATTATTGAAGCGCAGGTCTGGCAGCCATGTTATCTCAAGGCTCCTGAAGTACTTTTTAATAGCTCTGGACTCAGGTTGAATCAGACAGGAACAGCAAAATTATAGGTTGGCTTCATGGAAGTGAAGAAGAAAAAGAGGGCAATTTGGGCAAGGATTTTTTTTCCTTCCCTACTTGACTTATTAAGGTGCCATACATAGCAATGGTAGAAATAGAGTTCTATCTTGCCCTGTCCCTAGGCTCCTCCTGTTAACTACATTTTAAACTTATGGGGTTTTTTCCCATTCTATTTCAGGTGTCTGAGATGGATTACGACCTGGGAATGGCCTGATATGGCAAAAAAACCCTAAAATTGTATTATTTCTCTAGTGGGAACGGGGATTCTTAGTGGGATGAAGATACATTTTGTCAGTGACAAAACTCTAAATCAGTTACTTGATGATAGTAGCAACACATCATGGATAGAATCCAAAATCCCACAATTTCATCCTCTTCCTCAAGTATATATTAGGTGGGGGGGGGGTTGTAGGGGAAGGGTACCATTTTTAATCAAAGGCCCTTGAAATCTTCATCAATGACAACTGGGATCAATTAAAACAATTAGGAGAAGTAAATTCCATAGAGTTGGTCATCTAAGGAAATGACAAAAAAGTAAATTAAGTTCTTTAGACCCCTGATACTACTTGCTAAAGTATGTTCAACATTACATCAATTTAGTCACACAATTCTCCATCAGTTGATCTTTTTCTTTTTCAGTTCAGACCTGGAATCAGGAACATAAAGTCTCAGTTGTAGAGAACGCTGAGATATTAAATGAATTGCCAGGACCAGTATGGCCCAGACCTACTGACTCTCAGACTATCTTTTATGCTATGCTAGTTTATAATCAGGACAGGGATAAGGACTAAACATGGGATTTCATTATGTGAAGCACCCAATTGAAGAAAGTTCCTTTACTAGAATAGATAAGCATATTGTCTGCAACTTTTATCATGCTAGAGTGATTCTGAGGGAACTGAGAATTTGAGTGGCTTTCTGAGGATCACACAATTATGTGTCAGAGGAAGGGATCAGAACCCATTAGGTTATCCTGACTATGAGGTCAGTTCTTTATATACTACATCCTACTCATTTACACTTGTCACTTCAAAAGTACCTTTCACTGGATTTTCTGTAATGTCAATTTTCATTTAAGAAAAATTAAGAAAAGATGTTTTCTTCTGCAATTTGTCCAAGGTCCAAAGCAAGAATGAGGGGTGGGGCACAGTTAGGTGGCCTAGTGGAAGTCAGGAGGACCTGAGTTCAAATCGGATCTAAAATACTTGACACTTACTAGATGTGTCTCTTAATGCCCAAAAAAAGAAAAAGAAAAGAAAATTCTAAACAATAATAAAATGAGTCTGGTCCTTTTATTGCTTGGAACTACTATTTGAAGACTAGAAATCCAAGTTCACTGATGTGAATGATTCAGGGTCAGTAAATAGTCATCTGCCTGGTCATTCCATATCTTAATGAATGAATTCAACTTGAATTTTCAGATTGAACTTAGAATGAGAAAATGCAAAGCAAATTGGCTTTAAAATTCTTGACTTAAGCAATCCAAGTGTTTATTATGCATATATACAACACACACACACACACACACACACACACACACACACACATGATGTTTGTTCTTCATTCTCAAGGAAGATCATAATATCAGGTAAAGTAATGCCATGACAAGGACTTGAACTGAATTTTAGTGAGGAGTGGTACTGTGCTAAGTCTCCAGCTTCACTTTCTTTTCCACAGTCATCTGGGTCCAGTGGCAGATATGAATTAGGGAAACTAGAGATGGTCCTGAATGCGAGGCAAGCAGGGTTAAGTGACTTGCCCAAGATCACAAAGATGATAAGTATCAAAAGTCAGATGCTGGATTCAAACTCCCATCCTCCTGACTTCAAGCCAGTGCTTTGTCCAATGAACCACCAAGTTGCCCTTCAACTACTGGTGTGTAGTCACTTAGAGAAGAACTCAAGTGGCATCTACCTATACTTGAACAGTAACATTCTCTTTTATATGCCTGACAAATGATTACCAACTTCTTCTTGAAGACCTCCAGGGATGGGGATGCATTGCTAGAAGAAAAACTGAGAGGATCAAATCCAAACTAAAATATGAATTTACTTTACTAAGTCCAATGTGTTTCCCACTATGGTATACTACTTCAATTCATTGGGCCAAGTAAAACAATTAAATGTCAATCAAATAGTCTCCTACTTATAGTCCCCTGAGCCAGGAAGCTTCCTCTCTGTCTGTTTCTCTGGCTCTCTCTCTCTCTCTCTCTCTCTCTCTCTCTCTCCTCTCCATTTGAGATGGGATTCTATTGTTTAATTTATACTGCTAGAGTATAAAGTGATTGCATCACTAAAAAGGCTGTGATGGTGATTTATAAGATAGTTCCCTATGACTGTTAATTAGAGAAATATTATTTGTTTTTTCTACAGAAGAACAATAAATTATAGAGGAGAAAAAACACCCCCTTTCCAAAAAACAACTTATTCTGGTTACTCCTCTTCAATATTATTTATGATTTTAACCATTTTTATTCCATTTATACCAATAACCTCAAGGGAGAAAATGTAATTTCAATTGAGAGGAAAATGGTAGGAAAGAAAAAGGAAGACAGAAAAATAAATTTATGTGGTGTATATTTATACAATATAGACCTATAAATCACCTCATTATCAATATTCTTTTCCTGAGGGTGGAAAAAATCAAAAGCCATTAAGTGGACATCCTGAAACCTGATGTGGCATCTCCTGAATATGACAGTGTCTATAACTGCTGCAACTTGAAAACTAAAGACTCTTGAAAGAATTATTAGTATTATTAATGCCAATAATGTCAGGTTTTATATAAATTCAAATTAAATCTATATCTGAATCAGTAAATAGATATAGATATCCCTAAGTATACATATCACTCTCACCATGTAAAACTCATGAAGTAAGTCTTTCATTTAGAATTGTTTCCCTTTTACTGATAAAGTTTGAAGAAGTTAAATGATTTGCCTAGTAATAGCCTTAGCCAAGACTTGAACCTAGGTATTCTGATTTGTTCTCTCAACTATAAGAGAGAACTTATGAGATGAAACAAGTAGACCATTGAATGTGACAACTCCAAGGGGAAAGGGTGTGCGGTCAAAGAATACTTTCAAAGGAAACCAATGCTGTTACTGGTTTTGAGGAAAGACATGGTTTAATATTCTTAATGTTTCTTAAGCCTGAGGAAGAAAGCAGGGGAGAGGGCTTTGGACTCCCTGAACTCACAGATTCTGGGCAATTAAGTCTGAGTGATAACACTAGACTTGGAGAGGAAAAAAAAAGCTTCAAGGTGACTGAGTTCCTAGGGAAACATTTTAAATAAACCAAACTTGAGGGGTTTGCGAAGTACTATTTACAGAGCTGGGCTCAAAGTCAGGAAGAATTGAGTTTAAGTACTGTTTTGGACTCAGGGTCTCATAGAACCATCCTGAGTTCCCAACTCTATGAAGCCACAGGTATGGTAAACACACATACACACATAGATACAACAATGAAATGAGATAATCTCTTTCTCTTGGTGATGAAAAAATATGAAAAGAATAATTAGATCACTTTCTCAAATCCTAAGTCTCCAGAAACTTGCACCCTCTTTCTTTCTATTTCTCCCTAAATATGAATGCCTTAAACTACAATGTTCACTTTCACTCCCCCCCCCATTAGATAAAGACTACCTACCATAGAGTGGAATTGAATAGGGATTCAATGACTATGGGGTATATAACATGAATTTCCTCCGCTGTGAATTCCAGGCTCTGAGTGACAGCTTTCTTTTAGTTGGATACTGGAGTACTTTATTTCTACTGCAATTAAGTCAGTTTTTGCTTGGTAGTCAATACAGCTGGGAAGAATCTCTACTTCCAAAATGTGCATTGCTGTTGGGGAGTGGGGAAAGGCAGGGGATAAGATAAAAACAGAGGAAAGGCAAGAAAAAAGGAAATCACTTCCCCAGAACTATTAAAAGCTTTATATTTATTATACAATATCAGAATTGGGGTCCCCAATCACATACAACAGATAAAATAATTCTTGTTTTTTTTCTGCCAATTTTTTGTCTATATCTTCCCCCCACCCACACCCTATTTCAATTTCACTACAAAAGATGATTCTACAGAAGAGGAGTAGCATGGTACAATTTTGGAGGCAGAGGAACTGGATTTAAAATCCTGACTCAGACCCTTATTAACTTTGTGTCATTTAACCTCTTGCCTCTCAGTTTCCACAGCTATAAAATGATGGCGATTGACTCAGCAACCTCTAAAGATCAATACAATTCTAAATCTATAGTTCTATAATTCCAAAATGTGTTAATATCCTCCCCCTGCATGTAGTATATTCTCTTATTAGGCAATACCACTACTCTTAGTATCTATTATTTCATCAATAATTTCATACCTTCTCAGGGTGAAAATTTCAACCCCTCTACAACTTAGAAGATGGACTTCATGAGTGACCATAGCCCTTCCAGAAGCCAAACCACTGCTAATGAGCCTTTTATAAATTCAGCTAGCCTACTTTTAAATGATGATCAATTCATCAGAGTCTGTTGCTAGATTCATATCTTAAGCCTTTTCATTGTGGTAGGAGTTTCAAAGGTCTATATTTTTTCTTCTATAGCTTTTGATAACTGAAGCTTATCTCCATATCAAAAGATAACTTTGGTAGAGAAATACTGCAATTCCAACAAAACCATCCTCTATCAACATCCATAACCTACTACTCTAGAAAGCTCTCTAGTAATAAAAGTCTACATTAAAGTCAATGGGGGAACAATAAAATCAAAGTCAAAGTCTTTGGATTCCCAAATGAGGGACTCAGGTTTATCTTGATGGAATCGTTGCTTCCTATGGCTTAAAACAAACAGACCAAAACCCTGCTGTTATTGTTGTTTCACTTTCACCCACTAAAAATACTTAGGGGATTACTGAGGATACTTCATCAATTTCCTGAACTTCCCACCTTGGAAAAAGATGCAAGTTATAAAACTCTGATATTTGAGCTTTTGTAGTTCCTCTTAGGGGGATAGCAAAAATGTAGGTATTGGGGTTTAAGCAAGACAATCAGAACAATGATCTAGTCAAACCAAAACACAAGTCAACACAATTGGCTATCATCCATCACACAATTCCAGAATCCAATGAGCTTGGAATGAAATGAGTCCCTGGTCACAAGAACATAGCATTCCTAGGGGCTATGGTAAAATGCTTCAGGAAAGTACTTGCCTCCATTCTGGTGAAGCCCAGGCCCTCAGCTTCTGCCTCCACCATTCCCTGAGCTTTCATAAACACTTAGCATTTCATAAAAGTTACAGTTTTACACATGATTTCTAAGCTGCCAAAAAAATGTACAGTGCATACCGCCCCTCCTGTTCTGACATGTTTTATAAACATAACAAGCTGTAGCAAGCACCCCAGATGTTTTCACAACTTATTTTTTTTTCATAATTTAAAATCTGTTCGACCTGATGTGGTTTTTTTTTCCTTTTTCTCTGTGAGCATTTCAACTGTAAAAAAGGAAACTGAAATATTATACATGTGGTGCTATGCTGTTACACCTAATTTCTTCTCAAGTTCACACAGAACTGCCACATCTCTAGGAAGCTTAAAAAAGGCAGCAGCAGAGAAAGTGAGGAAATATGTCAAGAACTTGTAAATAAACAGCTGGCTTGCAACATATGTATTTTCTTCTATATTTTTCAGGTGCCACAATCTACAATCCATATCTGCCAGCCCTGCAGCATGCGGCATAATTTAACTGTAATTGATAATGTAAGGGCAGATGGGGAGGAGTGTCAGCTCCTACTCACATTCTCTGGGGACGCTGCAGAAATCAAAGCAGATGGGCCAATTGCTTCTTATTTATGTGTTGCTGCTAGCTCCTCAGCCTGCAGGATAATGGATCATTACAGCCTGCTGTGCACAAACACCAATATGCTTTTAAATCTGGTTCTCAAAGCTTATGAAAAAGCACTATATTTCATATTAATTTGTGAGGCTGCACTTAACAAGGTCCACTGATGTTAATTTATGATATGGAAGAGAAAAGAGGGGGAAAACTTCACCCTGAGATTTCCAGTCTCCTTCATCCTCTCTCCTTAAGGTTGGTCCTCTCTCCACTCTTGTTACCCTCCCCCTCTTTCTGCATCCTCTTCTCTTGTGGAGCAAGCACTGGTCAGCTGAAGCAAGGACAAATACCCAAATGGTCGAACCAATATATAACTGACCAATCAGACTCTGGCTGTCAGGCATTGGTATAATCTTCTTGCTGAGATCATTTTAATAATGGTCAGTTTTCATCCCCAATAGAATGCTAGGGTTTTTTGTAATAGGAAAAAAATCAGCAAAATTCTTACAAGGAGTTTGTTATTTTGATCAACCAGGGAACACCAGGAAACTCTCTATATTTCTTTTGGCCTTGCAATCCTATTGAAGAAGTGACTGGTGACATTGTCTTTACCATTTCTGAGACCCTAAGAATCTTTTGTCCTCCTCTTATGAGTTCTCCTTTAAGGAACAAGAAAAAGTCACGAAAGGGAAAAGAGATGTAGCCTACAAGGGGATATATTCATTCTTTTTCAAAACAAAGGTATCTTAAGAAATATCATAGAAAGAAAAGTAGCAATATAACATTTCCCCCCTAATCTCAGTAAATACAGCCAGATCTTCAGACACCATCAATGGGAAGAGTAAGGACATATAAAGAATGTAAGAGTAGGGGAAGATTCATAGAGAACTCATGATTAAGACAGAAAATTCACCTTTTTTGGAAGGGCATATTTGACCAAGGGAGATCCATTGACAGACAACTTATTCCCTTCCTAATTTCTATGCCCTGACTATGGAATTTATAAGACAAAAGACTTGTCATTGTTCTACTTTGTTCCCTCAAGACCTGTTTCCCACTGGTACATTCATATCTTACAATCTCTTCCAATCATATAATATATGCTGTACATGTGGGGATGTTTTATTTGCAGGGAAGTGCCTCTCTCTCTCTCTCTCTCTCTCTCTCTCTCTCTCTCTCTCTCTCTCTCTCTCTCTCTCTCTCCCCCCCCTTGGGTCATTGCAAATGGTCCACTAAACTCATGGCCACTTTTGTATACTCTTAGGTATTTATCATATTTATCAGGTAAGTATGAGGTTTTCATGCATCGTTCTGTTTTCAGCTTCTTACATAGCCCTGTGTTCTCAGAGAAATTGCTTCACCTTTCCCAAAAGAGGAAAAGAAGATTCTGTCATTTTTTCCCTAAATTATCAGAGGCATAAGATAAAGAAATAAGAAATGTATTCCTTTGCAAGCAGTCATTTGACTATGGAAACCTTAACTGCTTTTTTGTATTCCATTAGGAGAATCTATCAAAGCTTTGGTTATCAGTTTCTTGGGTTTTTGTTTGTTTTGCCTTTCTAAAAGAATAGTCCTCATGCATGGGACCAATCCTTTTCAGATACAGAATAGTAAATAAGCTAAATGATGCTACCATTTTAAAGAGACTATTGTTAAACTTCCACTTTATGTTCACTGAGGACAGTTTCTCTGTCTGTATTCTTTATTTGTTTTAGGATTAGGAAGTTGTACTTTCTGTTTTCCAGACAACATCCATTCATGATCATTTTAGGTTTTATGTTTCCAACATACACCAATCAAGTTTGGCTTGTCTCAATCTGAGGCTCCCTATTTTTTAAACTCAGAGATTTTTTTTTGTTTCCAGTAGAAATAAACAGATAATGCAAAGTCATCATAACAAAAATCTCTTTAGGTTGAAATACTTCAAAATATGTATTCCAGCTGAATCAACTCAATTCTTTCTTCCAGATTCCTGCTTGATTTACATATTTTGGACCAGAAAACACTTTCTTGGATTTTATATAATCAACTAGAACACTCAAATGTATTCACTGCTTTAACCATTTAAGTCAATACATAAAAGAAGAAAAGGGTTGATCTCCTACCAGAAAAAAAGCAAAGTAACTAATGATATCGAATGAAAAAAAAATAGCAGAAAGAAAAACTAAAATACCTTAATATGACTTTTAAACTAAATAAATATTTTAATAAAAAGAAATTTTACTTTCTGTGATATATATAATATATATATAATACATATTTATTTCATGATTCAAGTATTCAGAGTATAGGTTCAAAACCATCAATTTGCATACTAGACCCTCAAAGGGTCCAATTTTCAAACTTTTTTGAGGACACACAAATTAACTGTTTCTAGTTCTAGAGACAACAGAGTGGTTCTGTAGAGTAAAAATGATCCAGCAGTAGCAGCAAGTTAAATCTAATCTTTCTGTATTGAAACTGGGATTAGGTAAACCTTCTTTCCAATATTTACTCAAATATTTGTTAATTGTGTAACCCTGGATAAAACTCTTAATCTCATTGAATCACAGTTTTTCATATGTATAAGGAATGGGATGGAATGAATTAATTTTAAATTCCCTTTTAGCTATTTATCTATAACCCCTAGGAGTAGGATATTATGTTGCAATGAAAAAAAGATTGACTGATAATCAGTGAGCCAGAATTCTGGTACTACATCTCCTACTTTTTTTTAACCTTAGATTAGTCATTTTCCTTTCTAGATATGCTATCCTCATCTATAAAATGAGGAAATTGGATTAAGTGAAACTTTAGAGATTTTTTAAAATTTTCTCATACCATGACACTTTCCATGAACCATAGTGATTTAGGAATCAATGCCAGTTATTCCCAAGTCTCTCTAAGCCATTAGCTTTGGAGATAAACAAGGATTCCCAGGAATCATTGAAAGAATTATCATCCAACCATGTAAACCTCCTGAGAAAATGACCATTTCTCTAACCTTGTGCAAATTGGAACTAGGGCTCTGTTAATTAGATCTTTAGAATCTTAAGACTACATGATTTTTATAACTAGTGCTATCCTAAAAATGCTTTCAGATGGTACTAAATACAAATGTCATCTCACAAATAACTAAAATGAAATAAAAAACAAAAACAAAGCCAGACATGGCAGCCCTCTGATTGCACGGTGTCTTACTGATATGACTTAATTGCAGAGTAATCATAAGTAGACATGGCATTCATTGTTAACTATCCTATTTACTAAGTTTTTGGTGGAAATATAAAATACTGTTTATAATAGAACAAATCTGAGCTATAAATTGCATTATATTACCTTGAGTAACCAATGTGAGCATTTTTCATCTAAGAGAACCAAAGGATTTTGCAGTCATTAGAAAAAGTCAACTTGTCTACTATTCTTTCTCTTTTTATAATTACAAGACCTGATCATCCAGAATGGGGCAAGGTGTTAGTTAATATAGTCTTGAATTTCCTAGGAAATAAGAACTCAAAAACTACCTGTTAAGCTCTTTATAATAACTTTTAGAAAGTTTGTTTTTTGTTTGTTTTTCCCCAGTTAATTGTCCACTGAAAATAATAGTCCAATCACTCTAAGGTGATGAGGAGAGATATATAGTGATATCAGCTCATTTTGTGTATAAAACATGGCCCAAGAGTTGAGACTGTATTTACAAGAACTAAGTATATAATCTTGGCAGTTTCACATATATTAGCTAACAAACTCCCATCAAAAAAATTTTTTTTCCACACTACAAGATAAGAATTCAATTCATTTTGTTATCACTCAGAGATTACTAGAAATAGTCTAGAGCCTAGTTCTCTACAGAAAAGGTAAATGGCCTTCATGTGAAATTCTCCTTCCATCTCCACTTAGATGGCACTGAATTTAAAGAATCACAAGATTTTTATTGTTATCTAAGATTGAGATATTTACAGTAAAAACAAACAAACATGAGTTGTAATGACTTAAACATCCTAACTCTACAGTAATTTCCCAGGGTCCTACACAAATTTTGGATATATAATATTATTCTAAAATTATACTCTCCTACCCCACCCCACACCCATCCCTCACCCCCTAACCCAAGGGAAAGCCTCAGCATTGCTAGGGAATCAAACTTGGATGTTACAATGAAAGAATATAGATGATGACATAAATGTAAAGACCTGGGTCTCTTTCCAAAGCTGACATGTGGCTAGTGAACATCAGTTCTTTGACTCTTTTTTCATTCTTTTATTTTAGGTAAAGGGTTTGGGGCTAACAACCTTATGGGTTTTGAAAGTTCAGGAAAGTGACTCACCACCAGGTCTAAGAGTTAAGTCTATGTTTACAGCTATCTGGGTTAGCTTTGAGGCCCCCAAAACTTAAATGACTTTTCAGGATATAGCCCAGAAGCCCATCAGACAAGGGATTATCAAGCAGTTTGCTACATTTTGAAATGAACTTGATGGCATCAATGATTTGTAGAAACTTTAAATCTGATCTCAATCGCCTTCAAAATCATGGAAAATAAGGGAGAATGAACTCGCCCAAAGAGTTAAAGGGAAATATTTGTGCTTCTATTCTTGTTATAGCTTTAAAGTAAATATCCCTTTACAAAAGCTAAAAAGAAAAAAAACAAACACACAAGCCTTCCCTTTTCCACATCACACACAACTCATACTACCATTAAAAAGCATCATGATTGGGAAGAAGCAGAATATTGAAAACAGTTATTTTGTACAAATCCTTCCATACTAAAATCCTCAAGAAAAGAAATCATGTGCGAGGTATAGATCATCTAAAGTCAAATGTAAGATAAGAAGAGAAAATATCATATGAGAAAAAAGACTCATGAAAAAAATATTAAAAAAAAATGTTGACACCCCTCCAAGGGTGACCATCATTATTGCAAATGATATGCCAGGTACAGATAGCACCATCAATGTCAATGCCACAGGCCACTACTTTAGGATACAAATGTGTATGTCCCCATGGGAGTAATTCATTCTGAAATTCCTTTGGTTCCATAAAAGGTAAAAGATTTTAAATTCTATCCAGTTAAGTGAAGGAAAGAAAACACAACAAAGGAAATAAGAGAAAAAGAGGAGCAGGACAAAATATTGTTGGAAAGAATGAAGGCCTATACATCTTCTGTTTCCAAGGGAAATGAATACTAGAAGCTCAAGTGGGGTCAGTCTTTTCTCCATGGAGTTTACTCTAGAAAAGGAGCCATCTCCCATTAAAATAGACTAAGATTACTTTGCTTCAGGATTTTTGAAGCATTGAAAGGTAAACAGAGAATTACAATGATCATAAAATTTTGAGGGTTGGAAGGGATCTCAAAGATTATCTAGCATCACCTATGAATAAAATAATATGTATTATAAAATATTCAATACATGGTCATCTGGCTTGAAAAGTAAAGTTCGGAAACCCACTACCTCTGGATGGAGGCCAATTCTGAGAGAGATCTTTATCAAACATCAAATTTAAATCTGTCTCTTTTCAGCTTTCCTTCATGCTCCTGATTGTCTCATCTGGGGTCAAATGGAAGTCTGATCACTATTCCACATGATAGCCTTCAAATACCTGAATATACCTGTGATGGCTACTCCCATCCCAAAGCCACTTTTCTTCAGACTAATCATCCCTAATTTCTTCATCATATGACCTGAGTTTCAAGCTCTTTACCATTATGATTTTCTCCTCTGTATATTCTTCAATTTATCAAGGTCCATTTTAAACTATGGTACCCAATGGCAGCTAGGTATCACAGTGGATAGAGCACAACCCTGAAATCAGGAGGACCTGAGTTCAAATTCAGCCTCAGACACTTAACAATTGTCTAACTATATGATGTTGGGCAAGTTATTTAACCCCATTGCCTTAAATAAATAAAATTTACAAAAAACTATGGTATGTAGAATTGAACAGATACCTTAGATATCATGTGAAAAAGGGAGAATACAAGGAGACTATCATGCATTTTTCCTGGAAATTAATTAATGCTGTCCAAAATTTAATTAGCTTCTTAGAGTGTGGTGGGGGGAGAGGAGGGGTGATAAGGAATACTTCTACTTTACACTCAAGATTCATATTGCAATGTCAGTTGATTAAAACACCCATATCTTTTTTTAAAATAAACTATTATTTATTCAAGTCTTCACCACATTGAATCTGTGAAGTTGATTTGTTGAACAGAAATGCAAGATTTCATATTCATCCCCAATTGAATTTAATTTTATTAGATTCAAATAAATGTTCTAGACTGCAAGGAATTTTATGAATCCTGTGTGTTAGCTGGATTAGTTAAAATGATTTTCCTAGCTTTGTGTCATCTGTAACTCTGATATATATTTCATCTAACACTTTATCCAGGTCATTATTTTAGTTTATTATTTTTTGCAAGGCAATGGGGTTAAATGGCTTGCCCAAGGTCACACAGCTAGGTAATTGTTAAGTGTCTGAGGCCAGATTTGAACTCAGGTACTCCTGACTCCAGGGCCAGTGCTCTATCCACTGTGCCACCTAGCCACCCCCAGGTCATTATTTTAAAAATGTTAAACAACATAGGTCCAAACACTGATACATGGGGTACTATATTCAAGACTTCCTGCCACCCTGACTTTTAGTCATTAACAATTTCTGTTTCAGTCCATGACCTGACCAATTGTTACTAAATCTACTCATCATTTATTCACAATCACTTCATGAAGAATATAAGATAACTTATCAAAAACCTTGTTAAAACTTTGTTAAACTTCAGGTAAATTATATTTATATATCATCTTCCTAATCTACCCAATTTAGTAACTCTTTTCCAAAAAAAGGATTTAATCTTCCATCCAAGATAGCAGAGAGAAGACAGGCACTGAGCTAAGGTCTCCTGGCTTCTACTCAGAAATAATATGAAAGAAGCCTCTTAACAGAAAAAGAAGCTAGGAAAAGAAAATCTACCAAAAGGTCTATCTCCTGGGATAGTGGGTGATCCCCAGGGCAGAGAGCCAGTGGGGGTGGGGTGAAATCTTGGCTAACATAAAATTAGCCATGGAGGCTTTGACTGTGGGAACTGGGGTCCCAGGCCAAGGAGGCTTTGGTTGTGGGAATGGAGGTCTAGGGAGCCCCAGCACAGAGAATTTCAGAGTGCTGCTGGCCATTAATACACTTGGTTCAGGCTGTGAGCACCATACTTTTAGAAGAGAATTCTTCCCAGACAAAACACAGTAACAGCCCCCCACCCCCATGTCCCCAGGCTCAGGGGTGGGCAACAGAGCGCACTCAGCTGAACAGGGAGAATAACTACCTTGGGTCAGGGCCCAGTCCACCTTGTTCAAGGACAATTCAGACCCTGCTGTCCCACATCACCACCACCAGGCCTAGGGGGAGGTTCTCAATTCAAGGCCTCAGACACTGCAGAGAAAGCAAACAGCCACCCCTACTGACCAGACCATTTTGAGTTATTAAGCAAAGTGAGCAAAACCTCTAGGGATTTCAAAACGGAACCTCTGTGAGCCAGCCCCTCTCCCAACACTAGGTCCCAGGAAAAGGAAGAATGGCCAGCAGAAAGGAGAGTCCATAGAAAACTACCTAGAAGGTAAAGGCCAATGCTAAAAGAGAGCTAGAACTTCTGAGAAGAATATGAATTGGTCTCCAGCCCAGAAACACTTCCTAAAAGGAATCAGGAAGGAGTTTAAAAATAAATTGGAAAAAGAAACTTGCAAGAGAAAATTAACATCTTGCAACAAGAAAACAAATCCTTGGAAAATACAAATAGACAAATACAAAAAGAAAATAATTTTCTCAAATCCTCAACTGGGTAAACATATAAACAAAATAATTTTCTCAAAACTACACTTGGACAAATAGAAAACTCCTTAAAAATAGAATAGCCCAATTGGGAAAGGAGTTGCGAAAGGTAAATTAAGAAAATTCTTCTCTAAACAAAAAAGAATGGAATCTGTGGAAATGAATGACATCATGAGATAACAAGAATCTCTTAAACAAAAACAAAAAAAATCAAAAAAGTAGAAGAAAATATAAAATACCTCATTGGCAAAACCTCTGACCTCAAGAATAGAATCAGGAAAGACAATTTAAGAATCATTGGACTTCTTGAAAACATTGAAGGGGAAAAGAGCCTGGACTTAATATTGCAGGATTCAGTGATGGAAAACTGTCCTGATAATTTGGAACTGGAGGGAAAAATAGTTATTGAAAGAATACATCAATCCCCTCTGGAAAGGGATTGCAAAATGAAAACACCAAGGAATGTTGTTGCCAAATTCCAGAACTATCAAATAAAAGAGAAACTCCTACAAGCAGCTAGAAAGAAACAATTTAGATTCCAAGGAGCCAGAGTAAGGATTACACAGGACCTGGATGCATCAACATTAAGAGACTGAAGAGCCTGGAATGTGATATTCTGAAAAGCAAGGGGGCTTGGAATGCAGCCAAGAATCCACTATCCAGTAAAGCTGAACCTTCTCTTTCAGGGGAAAGAGATGGACATTTAACAAAATAGTAGACTTCTATCTCTGCCTGATGAAAATGTCAGAGATAAATAGAAAATTTGAACTTCAAACAGGAGACCCAAGAGACACATGAAAAGGTTTTAAAAAAATGTAAAGGGGAAAAATTGCTATCCAATATGATGAAATTGGCTATATCCCCACCTGGGAGAAAGATTCTCATAACTCTCAAGAAATGTAACTCTATTAGAAAGAGCGTACTTAGCCAGAAGAGATGGATACTCATGACTTATCTGTGACTCTGATACAATGATTTAAAAACAATATCTCCTTAAAAATGGGGATCAGTAAAGAGATGGAAGGATGGAGGAGATTGAATGGTCACATTACATAAAGAAATACAATGGACCTGTTGAAATAGAGGTGATGAAAGGAGGAGGTAAGAACCCCCTGAATCTTACTCTCATCAGATTAGGCCCAATTTAAGATATACACACTCAGTTAAGTTAAGAAACTTATCTTACCTTTCAAATATAAAAAGGGGAGAAGGGAAGGGGGAGGAAAAGAGGAACTAACAGAAGGAAGACAGGGAAAAAGGAAAGGGAATAGAAAGGGGAGGTGGGGTTAGATACAAGGGAGCAAATATACTGAAGATGGTGGTATTCAAAAACAAAATACTGGGGGGGTGTGGATAAAGTGAAAAAAGGGGGAAAAATAAAAATAAAGGGAAGAAAGCATAGAGGACAATAAAGAGTTAGTGATTATAACATGGAATGTGAATTGGATGAACTCTCCTATAAAAGGTAAGCGAATAGCAGACTAGATTAAAAACTGGAATCCTACAATATGCTGATTACAAGAAACTCATTTGAAACAGAGATATACATACAGAATAAAGATAAAGGTTGAAGAAAATATATATTTTGCTTTAGCTGAAGTGAATAAAGTAGGGATAGAAATCCCTATCTCAGACAAAGCAATTGCAAAGCTAGATTTCAATAAAAGAGATAAAGAAGGAAACTATATCCCCCTAAAAGATACCATAGTTTATGAAGAAATTTCAAAATCAAATATATACATATATATATATATATATATATGTATATATATGCACCAAGTGGTATAGCATCCAAATTTTTAGAGGAGAAGTTGAGCGAATTACAAGAGGACAGAAACAGCAAAACACTACTGGTAGGAGACCTCAATCTTCCAATATGACCATAAAATAAACAAGAAGGAAGTTAAGGAGGTAAATAGAATGTTAGAAAACCTAAACATGATAAGACTTTGAAAAAAGTTGAATGGTGATAGAACGAAATATAGGGGGTATTTCCTGCAGTATATGGAACTTCCACAAAAACTGACCATGTACTAGGGCATAAAAACCTCATAATCAAATGCAAAAGGGCAGAAATAGTGAATATTTCATTCTCAGATTATAATACAATTAAAATCACATACTATGATGGGCCAAGGAGAGATAAATCTAACACTAAGTGGAAACTGAATAACCTCTTTTAAAGAATGAGTGGATCAAACAACAAATTATAAAAAGAATTAATGATTTCATCCAAGATAATATTAATAATGAGACAACATACCGAAACTTATAGGATACAGCCAAGGCAGTTGGCAGGGGATATATTATATCTTAAAAATGCTTACATGAAAAAATTGAAGAAAGAAGAAATGAATTAACTAAATATGCAATTAAAAAAATTAGAGTAAGAAAAAATTAAAACCCCAATTAAATATCAAATTAGAAATTTTAAAAATTAAAGGAGAAATTAATAAAATCAAAAGCAAGAATACTATTGAATTACTAAGTAAAACCAAGAGTTGGTTTTATGAAAAAAAATAAAATTGTTAAACCTCTGGTTAATTTGATTAAAAAAAAGAAAGTAGAAAACCAAATTACCAGTATCATAAATGAAAAAAGGTGAACTCACCACCAAGGAGGAGGAAATTAAAGTCACAATGAGGAATTATTTTGCCCAACTGTATGCTAATAAATTTTATACTCTAAGTGAAATGGATGAATATTTACAAAAATATAAGTTGCTCAGGTTAAATGAAGAGGAAATTAAATATTTAAATAACCCTATCTCAGAAAAAGAAATTCAAAAAGCTATTATTGAACTCCCTAAGAAAAATCTCTAGGGCCAGATGATTTCACAAGTTAATTCTATCAAACATTTAAGGAACAATTGGTACCATTTCTATATACACTCTTTGGAAAAATAGGTGAAGATAGAACACTGCCTAACTCTTTCTATGACATGAATATGGTGTTGATATCTAAACCAGGAAGAGTTAAAAGAGAGGAAAGAAAATTATAGACCTATCTTCCTGTTGAATATAGATGCAAAAATCTTAAATAAAATCTTAACAAAGTGATTATAAGTTATCACTAGGATAATACATTATGACCAAGTAGGAATGCAGGGTTGTTTCAATATTAGGAAAACTGTTAATATAATTAATTATATTAACAACAAACCTATCAGAAATCATATGATTATATCAATAGATGCTGAAAATGTCTTTGAGAAAATACAACACCCATTTCTACTAAAAACACTAGAGAGTGTAGGAATACATGGACTGTTCCTTAAAATAATAAGCAGTTTATATCTGAAACCATCAACAAGCAATATATTCAAGGAGGATAGTCTAAAGGCATTCCCAATTAGATAAAGAGTGAAACAAGGATGCCCATTATCACCACTACCACTCAATATTGTATTAGAAATGTTAGCTTCAGAAATAAGAGAAGAAATAGAAACTGAAGAAATTAGAATTGGGAAATAAGAGACAAAATTGTTACTCTTTGCAGATAACATGAGAGTATGCTTAGAGAATTCCAAGCAATCATCCAAAGAACTACTGGAAACAATTAACAACTTTAGCAAAATTGCAGTATATAAAATAAACTCTCATAAATCCTCAACTTTTCTATCTATGACTAGCAAGATACAGCAGGAATAGCTAGAAAGAGAAATCCTATTCAAAGTAACCTCAGACAATATAAAATACCTGGGAAACTATTTGCCAAGGCAGACTCACAAACTTTTTCAAAACAGTTACAAAAACTTCTCACACAAATAAAATCAGATTTCAATAACTGGGCAAATATCAACTGCTCATGGGTAGGTCGAGCTAATATAATAAAAATGACAATTATACTAAAACTAAACTACCTATTTAGTGCCCTACCAATCAAAATTCCAAAAAATTACTTTAATGAATTAGAAAAAGTTGCAAGTAAATTCATATGGAGAAATAAAAAGCCAAGAATTTCCAACGATTCAATGAAAAAAAGTACAAAAGAAGGGGACTTAGCCCTACCTGATCTAAAATTATGTTATAAAGCATCAGTCATCAAAACTGTCTGGTATTGGTTAAGAAATAGAGTGATGGACCAGTGGAATAGACTAGGTGCAATGGCAGGAAATGATTATAATAATCTGCTGTTTGATAAACCCAAAGAGTCCAGCTTTTGGGATAAAAACTCTCTCTTCAATAAAAACTGCTGAGAAAACAGAACGTTAATATGGAAGAAACTCAAATTAGACCAACACCTCACACCCTATACTAAGATAAGATCAAAATGGGTACAGGATTTAGACATAAAAAATAATATTATAAGCAAACTAGAAGATCAAGGAATAGCTTATCTGTCAGATCTATGGAAAGAGAAGCAGTTTATGACTAAGGAAGAGATGGAGAACATCACTAAAATCAAACTAGATGGTTTTGATTACATTAAATTAAAAGCCTTTTGCACTGACAAAACCACTGTAACCAAGATCAAAATAAATGTAGTAAACTGGGAAACAATCTTTACAACTAGTATTTCTAAAATATACAGAGAACTGAATCAAATTTAAAAAAAGCCATTCCCCAATTTTAAAATGGTCAAAGGATGTGCAAACACAATTTACAGATGAGGAGAACAAATCTATCTATAGTCATATGAAAAATTGTTCTAAATTATTACTTATTAGAGAAATGCAAATTAAAGCATCTCTGAGGTACTACCTCACAGCTCTCAGACTGGCCAATATGACCAGAAAGGAAAATGATCATTGTTGGAAGGGTTGTGAGAAATCTGGGGACACTAATACATTGGTGGTGGAGTTGTGAACTCATCCAACCTTTCTGTAGAGCAATTTGGAATTATGAACAAAGGGCAACAAAAATTTGCATACTGATGCTGAGTGAGATGAGCAGAACTAGAAAACCACTGTACACCCTCAATCAATTCTCCTCTTTGGTGTCAATTAACATTGTTCCATCCACCCAAAGTAAAGTTACATATTTTTCTTTGACTTTCTTTTTGTTGAACTTCAAACAGTTAGAAAGAATTATTCTTTATTATTGTTGCTGCTGTTGTTTTTACAGCCTCACATTGGTTTCATTTCATTCTGAGTTTTAGCACTTCTGACTATTTTTCCAGTGCTATGCCATACTCTTAATTATCATCTCTTATCCTGGACTTGCTTCTTATATGCATTTATTCTTTGATTTTAAATTATTTGGAATGTTCTTTGGGTACCCATAATAATTTCTTCAGAAAATTTATATTTTTCCTTCTAAGTGACCTAAAAACAAAAGTCAAATAAAAGCTCCTAGGAAATAAGAAAAAGGCTCAATAGCAAAAAAAAATTAAGAGAGAAATACTAAATATATACATACTTGCTCCTCCAAAGATAACAATGAATCTGATTCACATAAGTGAAAAAGATTAAAAAAATTAAAAGGAGTCTCTAACACATTGAACAATACTATGAAGGGAAAACATCAGAAACCCATGAGTATTCTGTGAATTCTCTTAATATTATTGAAAATCAGTCAGATGCAAAAACATTTTTAAAAGTATTTTGTATAAATTAATTTGGAAATCAACATTTTCAACATAGAACTAAATAAGACAAATAACATACTAACAAAATACAACTTCAAAAAGAATATGTCAACATTAAACAAACTGAAGTCTCTCAGGAAAGATCAAAGAGCATAAATATCAAATTGTGAGAAATAATGTGATACCTTTGTAGAGCTTTCACATATAGACAAGAAAGTATTGACTATTTAAATTCACAGATCACTGCCAGAACTTTTTTTCTTAAAGGGCTTGAAATTCTAAGGCATATAGTGGTTAGCTTTCACAATCTCAATATGAAACAACAAATTTACAAGCATCCAAGAAAAACTAATTTAGCTTTAAAAGAATATCATTTTTGTGCATACCCTTTGATCCAGCAATACCACTACTGGGTCTATACCTTGAAGAGATGATGAAAAAGGGTAAAAACATCACCTAAACAAGAATATTCATAGCAGCCCTGTTTGTAGTGGCAAAGAATTGGAAATCAAGCAAATGTCCTTCAGCTGGGGAATAGCTTAGCAAACTGTGGCATATGTATGTCATAGAACACTATTGTTCTATTAGAAACCAGGAAGAATGTGAATTCAGGGAAGCCTGGAGGGATTTTCTTGAAATAATGCTGAGTGAGATGAGCAGAACCAGAAAAACACTGTACACCCTCACAGCAACATGGGAATGAAGATCAACTTTCATGGACTCCCTCATTCCATCAGTGCAACAATCAGGGACAATTTGGGGCTGTCTGCAATGGAGAATACAATCTGTATCCAGAGAAAGAGCTGTGGAGTTTGAACAAAGACCAGTGGACTATTACCTTTAAATTAGAAAAAAAATATTGATATATTATTGTCTGATCTTGCTATCTCTTATACTTTATGTTTCTTCCTTAAGGACATGATTTCTCTCTTATCACGTTCAACTTGGATCAATGTACACCATGGAAACAATGTAAAGACTGGTAAATTGCCTTCTGTGGGGGTGGGGGGGAGGTAAGTAAGATTAAAGGGGAAATTGTAAAACTCCAAATGAATAAAATCTTTATAATTCAGAAAAAATATCATTTTTAATTTCTGAATATTACTGCTAAGCCATGAAATGACAGACAAGAATAAGAGGGGAAAAAAAAGAAAAAGTAGAGGGGGGAAATACAAAAGAAGGAAAAGAAGTCAAATTACAACTCAAAGTATTCTAAAGAGCTAACACTAATAAGATAAGGAAATAAAAGATAAATTTTTTACAAAATAAAGATATTAGATGCATTTCTGCAAATAAAGACATAAACAAAACATTTGAGTTGGAGTGAGACGCAAGAAAAATAAATGAGTTCAGTGATCAAGAAAAGGCTAATAAATGAAGTAAAGATGTTGGGTTAATTGAAGAAAAAGTAGGGAACATCAAGGGGAAAATATTTCCAAGACAGTAAAGATTTAAGAGAAGCTGAGGTAATGAAGAGAACTAAAGATCAATGTATATTAATATTCTATGAAATAATTACATTCCTTTAAATATAAATTGGGGGGCAGGGGCAGGTAGAGCCAAGATGGTGGCATGAGAACAGCCTTTCCTAGGAGCCCTCTCCAAAACATTTCAAAAACCTTAAAATTATGATTCTTAACTAAATTTTTGAGAATCAGAACCCACGGAATGATCCAGTGAGGCAATTCTCCAGCCCAAGGTAAACTGGAAGATTGTGAGAAGACTGTTCTATGGGGTTGGAGGGGGCAGCAGTGTAGCCAGAATCACTGCACCAGAGTGAAGGAGCTCTAGCCTTCCTAAAGCAGCCCACAGGGCTCCTGGGTCCCTGGGAACACCTGTTTATGGTAGCAGAAGCAGTTTCCTCACCTGCCAGCCCAGGGAACAACTTGTAATATCAGCAGTGAAACCTCTGCCAGAGTGAGCAGAAAGCTCAGGCCACCTTGGCCACCAGTGTAGCTCAAATCCCAGGGAAATGGAAGCAGACCCACAGAATCACCCAGCAGGGAGCTGCTGGACAGCTGCTCCCAAAACATTCAACCCACAGAAGGTAAAGGGGTTGGGGGAGACTGTCAAGGCCTCTCCTCTGTCCCTGGGACAGAACTCTGGTGCTCTCTCCATATTCAGCCTCTGGTCACAGTCTGGGACCTCCATTGGCATAGAGCAGGGACCCTTCTCACAGCTCCAGGGCAGAGGGATATCTTTGAGGTTATCCACATACCAAAACACAGACCAGGAGAGAAATCATAGCCTTTCATAAGACCCTGAAAGAACTGAGTCCTTGCAGGATGTATCCCAATAATATTCAAAAGTTAGGGAAGTACCCCAAAACCAGGGATCAAAACACAAACTCAGAAGATGACAAAATCCAAGCTTCTGCATCTAAAGCCTCCAAGAAAAATAGGAGTTGAGTTGAGACTATGATAGAGCTCAAAAGAGATTTTGAAAATCAAGTGAGGGAGATAGAGGAAAAATTAGGGAAAAAAATGAGAAAGATGCAGGAAAAACATGAAAACCAAGTCAGCAGCCTAGTCAAGGAGATCTAAAAAAATGCTGAAGAAAATATCATGATAAAAACAAGTTTAGGTCAATTGGAAAAAGCAGTCTAAAAGATCAGTGAGTAGAACACCTTAAAAATCAGAATTGGCCAGATGGAAAAGGAGATAAGAAAGCTCTCAGAAGAAAATAAATTTCTTCAAATGTAGAATGGAGTTAAAGGAAGCTAATGACTTTGTGAGGAATCAAGAAACAATAATACATTACCAAAAGAATGGAAAAACTAGAAGAAAACATGAAATATTTCATTGAAAAAACAACTGATCTGGAAAACAGATCCCGAAGAGACAATTTTAAAATTATTGGGCTCCCTGAAAGTCATGATCAGAAAAAGAGCCTTGAGTTCATTTTTAAAGAATTTGTAAAGGCAAATTGTCCTGATGACAAGAGAAGCAGAGAGTAAAATAGAAATTGAGAGTATCCACTGATCTATTCCAGAAAGTTATAAAAAAAAATAACCTGCAGGTATATTATAGTCAAGTTGCAGAACTCCCAAGTCAAAGAGAAAATATTACAGGTAACCAGAATGAAAAAAAAATCAAATATCATGGAGCTACAGTCAGGATTACACAGGATTTAGCAGTGTCTACATTAATGGCTTGTAAGGCTTGGAATATGGTATTCTGGAAGGCAAAAGAGCTTGGAATGAAACCAAGAATCTAATACCCAGAAAAACTCAATATTCTCTTCCGGGGGAAAGATGAACATTCACAGAAACAGGGGAATTTCAAATATTCCTGGTGAAACAGACAGAATTGGACAGAAAGTTTAATCTTCAAGTATGGGATTCAAGTGAAACTTAGAGATAGTGGATGAGAAGGGTAAATTATGAGGGATTTATAGATGATGATCTGCGTGTATTCCTGCAAGAGAAGATGATACTGATAACTCATATGAACATTCTCATTTATTAGAGGAGTTAGAATGAGCTTTTATGGACGAGGCATAGGAGGGAGCTGAATTTGAAGGTTTTAATATATTGTAAAAATGGAGTCATTGGGTGAGAAGGAAATTTACTGGGAGTAAGGGTAAGGAGAGGAAGAATATATTAAGATATGTCATATAAAAAAGTAAAGAAATAGCTTTTGCAATGGTATGGAAGGGGAGGGAAAGGGAGAGGGAATGAGGGAGCCTTCATTCTCATAGGAAATGACTCAGAGAGGAAACAATATACATATTTAATAGGGTATAGAAATCTAGAAGAAAAAGGAGAGAGAAAAAAGAAGGGAGAAAGGGGATGGGGGGAATCATGGGAAAGGATAGTCAGAAATAACACATTTTCTTTTTTACTTTTTGCAAGGTGGTGGGATTGGGTGGCCTGTCTGTCACCATGGGGCTGGGTGGTTGCTGGGTCTTTGGGGTGGGATGTAGACTTGGGGTCTTTTGTCCCCAAGACTGGTGCTCTGTCCACTGCATCATTCAGCTGCCCCACAGTATACTTTTGAAGAGGGACAGAATGAAAGAAGAGAGAAAATATAATAAACGGTAATGGGGAAGATTATGGAAGTAACTTCTCTGATGGACTTATGATAAAGAATGTGATCCACCCCAGAGATAGAGCTAATGGTATGAACACAGACTGAAGCACATTTTTTTCTCTTTCATTTTATTTCTTCTGAGGTTTTTTTTTTTATTTTTGTGAGGGGTGTGCAGATTACACTTACTCTTATAACAAGGCTATTTTAGTAACGTGTAAATAAAAATGTAAACTAAAAAAAATCAGTTCCTATTGAAAAAAGAAAAACATAGTATAAGAAAATTAAGTTAAGAAATAGAATCTGGGGGCAGCTAGGTGCCGCAGTGGATAGAGCACTGGCCCTGGAGTCAGAAATACCTGAGTTCAAATCCAGCCTTGGACACTTAATGATAACCTAGATAAATGGCCTTGGCCAAGCTACTTAACCCAATTTGCCTTGCAAAAACCGAGAGAGAGGAAAAATGGGAGAGGATAATAATTTTCTCTTTTAAGATTATCAATACACAATAAAACCCTTTCAAGTCTTCTGTCTATTAAAACTCCTTATATGATTCCTAATGAAAATAAGGTTTAGAGAAGATCCATTTATCACCTCTTCATATTTTAATGGGAGTAATTCAACTTATTCCTTATGAATGTTAATTTGTGCTTATTTTTGTTTTCTCTGTTGCTGCATGGCTCTGGTTTTTCCATTAGAAATGTCTGGAAGTTCTCTATTTCATTAGAGTTCTATTTCTGCCATTATGGTATTATATTCACTTTTTCTGTGTAATATTTGGCTTTAATATTGTAACCTATGTCTTCTGAAATATCTTCCAAGCTCTCTACTTCTTCATAGTGATGGCTGTTAAAACATTTGCAATGCTAAGGCTAATTATTATTTGAATTCCTTCTAGCTGTTTGCATAATTTTTTCTCCTAGAGCCTTTACAATGATTTTCACCATAATATTCATAGAAATTTTCATTTTAGGGTTTCTTTAAAGATGTGTATTCTTTATTTCCCCTTTACCTTTGGTTATATGAAATCAGCATTTTTCTTATAAGATTCCTTGAACTGTGATGTCTCAGCCCTATTGTTTTGTCATAGCTTTAAGAAAGATGTGATTCTTGGGGCGTCTAGGTGGCATAGTGGATAAAGCACCGGCCTTGGAGTCAGGAGTACCTAGATTCAAATACAGTCTCAGACACTTAATAATTACCTAGCTGTGTGGCCTTGGGCAAGCCACTTAACCCCATTTGCCTTGCAACCCCCCCCCAAAAAAAAGAAAATAAAAAGAAAGATGTGATTCTTAATTTTTCTTCTTGATCTGTTTTCCAGGTCAGTTTTTTTGTATAATATATACCACAAATTTTCTTTAATATTTTAGACTTTGGAGTTCATTTATTATTTTTATTGTCTCAGGAAATCATTGCCTTCTGTTTGTTCTATTTTAATTTTAGAAGAATTTGTTGCTTGGATAGTAATAAAAGTGTTTATGAAAAATTATTAATTTTATTTCTGAATATTTCATAACTTTAACTTTTTTATTTTTTTCTAATGCTCTCATTTCATTAATTTTTTTAATTTTTTTTTAAATTTTGCTCTATATTTCATAGAAATTCTAGTTCAATTTGTTCCCAAGCTATATTTTTCTTGGAGTGTTTTATGTGTGAATATTTTAGTCAGTTTCTTCCAGGTTTGTATCTTGAGTCTTCCTTTTATCCTAATAACCTTTGATGGTAATATTCTTTTTTGTTTCCTCATTTTCCAGCTAACTTCCTAATTTTAGACTTGATATTACATGTCTGCCTACTTCTGCAGGGAATTTCTGTACTATATTTGTTTCTGCCTTCTTAATGTACAGAATGTTATTTTATTGTATTATCTGAGAGACAACTCAAACTGAAAACTTATAAGCTATCATATTATTTTGAGCTATAAGTGTTCCCAAAGTGATCTTGTTCAGAATAACTCTGTTCACTGCCTCCCCAGTCTGAAATTCTTAAAGTTCCTGATTGATGTTTGAGTTTGAACAATAGTAGAATAAATTCACTTAAATCTGGATTCAGAACCAATCAGTCTACTGAAAAGTTATGCTTATTCTGAGTGACAGAATTTTAATTTTTCACTCGGTCTGGTGCACTTGCCCTAGTTATTTCTCAGCAGGCTTCAGGCTGGAGTGGAAGTTGAAATGGAGATCCCAATCTGCTTCTGGTGTCTAAGTCACCATTTTCTCTTTCTTATAAACGTGTATCTGTAAGCTGTATATAGTCTAGAACTGGACTGTCCAATCTTAGGTTCTCTTAAAGCCACATTAAAATAAAATGATTTTTTGAGGACAGCACGCAGAATAAAAAAAAATTTAGTACACTGATATAGTAGGTAATTTGTAGTCTTACCTTGGTTAGGTTTAGTAAGCCCTACAAAAAGTCATGGTACTTTTAATTTCTTGGAAACACATGTCATCAATAGGACAGGAAAAGATGTGAAATGCAAAAGCAAACACAAAACAACAAAGCAATAACACAACAGTAAAAAGGTAGGTACATACTGACTGGCCTACATTTTACAGATGGAATGTATCCCACAGATCGATTGAAAATTCCATGCAATACGTTCCATCTATTATAATCTGCTTAAGTGATGGAATTAAAAAAAATCTAATATGCATTCCATGCAAATTAATATTTTATATTTTTTTTTGCTTGTAAAAATTAAAATCCACAGGCAGGATGCATAAAATCACACTGAGGGTCACATTTTGGACAGCCCTGGTCTAGGATCTGTAACTGCTTTCACTCCTGGAATGCCATCCCCAGGTTTATGTGATTATTTCCATATATATTTAATAAAAATCCTTTTAAAAATTCATTTATGCTAAAGCTTGTAAAAATTACAGGCATAGATAGGAAATGCTGTTATGATTAAATATATATATATATATATATATATGTATGTATGTATATATGACATCAAATGCTAACATTATTTGTACCAAGTAAAATACTAAAAAACTATAAGGATAAAAGAAGGATTTCCCCTTCTTCCCACTATAAATTATTCTAGGGTAAGAAATAAGATTCTAATAAACCAAGAGAAAATACTAATCATTCCTATTTTCAGACAAGATGGTTTACTTAGAACACCCCAGAGAATCAGCAGAGAAATAGTGAAGAAAATGGTGTCAGTGAAGTAGCAGGACATAAAATAAATCCATTAAAAATAAACAGTATTTCCATATTTCAATAAGAAAATGCAGGAGAAAATAATTGAAAATGACATTCCATTCCAAATAATAACAAAATGAATTAAATATATGGGAATTGGTCTACCAAGAGATACTCAAGGTTTATGTAAATAAAAATTTAAAAATATAGATTCTGCAAACTAAATAAAAGATAAATAATTGAAGAGATAATCTCTTTTATTGGGGTATACCTAGGAATATTCTAGAAAATGTTTAAAAACCAGGTCTCCAAGGTAAATTGTATACTTATACATATGCATATGAATATAGATATGCCATATGTAATATATATACGTATTCTTGAACAAGGTTATAAATTTTACTGATGAAAGGATGTATACTACACAATTTAAAAATAATAATAAAATATCAATATTCTATATTGTAAATTCAATAAAACCAATTGATTTTCATAGAATGCTTTCATTGATTTTTGCTGAGTTCTCATATACATAGCCAACCTATAGTTACAATTCAACAATGATTCAATAAACAAGTTTGCACGTCAATCCACTAATCTTTCTCAATAAATTTATTGACATTAAATCTAATATGTGAGCTACTATTAGACTATTTCTCATCTTCGGATAAATTACATTCATCATTAAAACCTCTTTCTATTTTAACTCTACTGATAAAAATGGTACTAACTCTCTTTCAAGCTACTTGTATTTATGCAGGATTGCAATACTGGAATATTATTATTTAAAAATGCTCCAAATTTTTCACACTGATTTCATGTTTTAAAATTTTTCTATGCCACTCAGATTTTTGGATAAGGGAAGAGTTCCTGACCAAACAAGAAGGAGAGAACAGTACAGTATGTAAAGTGGATAATTTTTTATTATATCACATTAAAAAGGTTTTACACATCATATACAGACACACACACACACACACACACACACACACACAAACACACACATCAATGCAGCCAAGAATAGAAAGAAAGCAGAAAACTGCAGAAAAGTTTTACAGCAAATTTCTCTGATAACGACCACATTTGTCAAATATATAGAGGAGTAAAATTTATAAGACTATAAATCATTGCCTTATTGGTAAATGGTTAAAGAATATGCACAAGCTTTTCATACTCTAAGAAGTCAAAACTATCTGTAATCATATAAAAATTCTCTAAATCACTATTGATTAAAGAAATGAAAATTAAAACAACAACATATCACCTCATTCCTATCAAATTGGTTAATATGATTGAAAAGAAGAATGTCAAATCTTGAAAAGATGTGGAAAAAATACTACTACCAGTACTACTACTACTATTACTACTACTACTACTACTACTACTACTACTACTACTACTACTACTATCACCACCACCACTACTGTTGGTAGAGTATGAACTACTCCAACCATTCTAAAGAGCATTTGGTACTATGCCCACAGGGCTTTAAGACTGTGTGTACTCTTTGTCCTGGCAAAATTAGATCTGTATACCAAAAAGATAAAGGAAAAAAAATGGAAAGGATCCATATGTACAAAGATATTTATAGAGTCTATTTTTGAAGTGACAAAGAATTGGAAGTTGAGGGGATACTCATCATTTGGGTGATGAACGAACAAGTTTTGGTATATGAATGTGATGGAATACTATTGTGCTAAAAAAAAAAAAAAGGACAAGTTGGATGAGTTGGTACAAAATGAAACAAGCAGAACTAATAGAACAGTGCCCAGTAATAACAATATTGTGTTCTGATCATTGGTGAATTTATCACCTATACAATGATCTAAGACAAATCTAAAAGACTTAAGAAGAAAATGTTATTTCTCTCCCCAAAGAAAGTATTGGTGGACACTCAATGAAGACTGCAATATACTTTGTTAAAACTTTATCTTTTGGGGCAGCTAGGTGGCATAGTGATGAAGCACCAGCCTTAGAGTCAGGAGTACTTGGGTTCAAATCCAGTCTCAGACACTTAATAATTACCTAGCTTGTGGACTTGGGCAAGCCACTTAACCCCATTTGCCTTGCAAAAACCAAAAAACCCAAACTTTATTTTTCTTGTTTATTGTGTCATCTTTTTTTTAAAACATAACTAATATGAAAATGTTTTCCATGACTGCACATGCATAATCTACATGAAAGGATGAAGGAGACAAAAAGGGAAGGAGAGGTATTAATTTTTTTAAATATGTTAAATTTTTACAATTAGTTGAGAAAAATTAAATGCCAATTGTTTTAGTTAAATAATTTATTTTTTTTCATCAGCTATCCATGTTGAAGAGAGTTCGTTATAGGGTGATTTATAGGGGATTCATATATATATATATATATATATATATATATATATATATATATGTGTATATATATATATAGAATAAAAATGTTATCACCATTATTTCTGAATAAAATATATTAATTCAGGTGTTGAATTATATCTTCTTGTAATGTATTCCTATGAAGATAATTAAATTTATTGTTTATTAAATGTAATGCCTTTAAACTTATCTTAATTAACCAGATTTTCACCTAAGGGCCCATAATTTCTAGTAGCAATCATTCAATTTCCAGTGCTTTTATGATATATTTGATTAATTTTTCCATTTCAAATTTTAGGTATTCTTGACTGTAATGCTGCTGAAAGTAAAATAAAAAATTCGTCATGAATGTAAACAATTTAAAAAAGTCTTGAAAGAAATTAGTTAGTCTGTTTGCCAATTCAGAAAAACAATAAAATTCATATGTAAAGAAAAATATGTGCAGCACAACAAATTTTTGATTTCATAAATTTCATCTTGCTTCTAGTTTTAACAATTTTACTATTATTAAATGGCTATGGTTTCCTGGGTCATTTTTATTTTAATTAGACGTGATATTTAGGATATAGTTTATCCAGAATTATTTTTGGATGATCAACTTATTTTGTTTTAGATACAAATCATCAAACAATAATTAAAATCAATTGAATAGTACAAAAGGATGATTTTTTTTAAAAAATTGAACAACTTTGTAACAGCTTCATACTCTCTTCAAAGCATTGTATTAGTGCCATTAGAAAACTGCAATTCATTTCATTTTCAACTACTTATTATGATAGCTACCATCATTTCAAATTAATGTATGGAAAATATACACTATTTTGGTGGATACTAATTTTTTAAAACAATAAATAAAATTATCAGTATAGAAGCTGATTAAACTGCTCATAGTCTGTGCTTAACAATATATTTGCAAAACTCCTGAAAATTTAACTATTGATTTTCATAAGCCTATACAAGTGACTCTAGCATACCACATAAAAATGATCATGCTACTTCAATTAATTTGAAGACTTAATACTATATCAATTAAACTATCAGAGAATTACTTATAAAGACAGGTTAAATAAATTAATTTGAAAATGTTAAGGAAAATAGTTTTTTGAAAGTAGGAATAATGAAATGGCACTGTCATACCTCAAACTACAGTATAAAACAATAACCAACCAATTATTTTGTGATTGTTTTAGTGATAACAATTAGCATTCAAGAATTTCCTATTATGTGCTATGTGCTGGGCTAAGTGCTTTAAGAATATTATCTCTTTTGATCTTTCCAACAAAAAGAGAAGTACTTCTATGGAACAAGCTAGATCTGCAAGAATGAGAAACTATCAAATTCAATAATTTGATATTAAATAAATCCTCAAAAGAAACTAACTGGGTGAATATTCCCTATTTGACCATTATTCTGGCAAGATTAGAAATTTTGATAAAAATTGATTTAAGCCAGTTTCTTACACATTTTCCCTAACACTCTATTTAAATATAAAAAATAGTTTTTAAACTTGAAGCAAAATGAACTGTCATATTTCACAATTATGACTAGAAGCAAAATTCTTAACCAAACAAGGGATAAAGGAGATCACAAAGGAAAAAAAAATAGATACTTTTGATTACATGAAATAAAAAGACTTCTGTTCAAACAAAATCAATGCAGATAAGTAGGAAAAGTGATTGCTTTGAAAAATCTTCATATCAAATATCTCTGTCTGATATTCAAGCTACATAGGGGGAATAACACAAATCAAAAATCAAGATTAATTTTTCATCAGATTAAGGATAAAAAGATCTAAAGAAATATATCTTGAAATAATAATTGCAAAATACCAACAAATTCAGTAACAAAAAAACCTGCTGTAAAATCAGTAATAGGAAGAAAATGTTTATTAAGATAACTAAGATTTCACTTAATAATAAGTAAATATGTAAAAATTTACACAAAATGTAAATAATGCATGTTGGAAGAGTTAGAAGCAGATAAAAATAGTATACACATATTTTAGATCTGCATATTAGTCCACCTTTTCTGAAAAGCAATTCAGCATTACTCCAAAATTTCAGTGCTAGGCAAATACTCTAATGAGGTTAATACTGTAGAATATTCCTACCATCACTTTTGGTGATAGCAAATAACTGGAAACAAAATAGAGTATCCATCCACTGGGAAATGACAATATAAAAACTAATACTTAAACATAATAGAATATTATTGCATTGTAAGCAGTGATAAATTTTAAGAATTCTGTGAAATTTGGGAATACAGATTAATACAGAGTGAAGAAAACAACATATTCAGAGAATATCGCAATGCAGATATAAAGAAGATAATAAGACTAGCTATGTTGCATTCCCAGTTTTCTAAAACTACCCCGAAGTGTTAGGAGTATCTCTTCTCTAATATAATCAACTCGTGTCCATTCTTATGAAGTAGTTCTCCTATAGTTTCATATAGTATAAATCAATTTATATAAATGATATATATTTTGAAGATAAAGAAGAAAAAAATCCTTTTAATGCTTCAGAGTATACTCCCCCTTATACAATCTCAATCCCTCAGGAAAATGGGTTCAAATTGAATGAATTTTCTACAAAGCATTGGTTGCAAGACCCTTTGTCTCAGCTATTACTAGGCATGCCTAGGGCTTCTAAGTTTGACTGGCAGGCTGCATATTCTGATATATCCTCCCCTCCTAGACTTCCTCATGGTTCACTCTAACTCACAGCAGAGATATGCAGGGAGGAGGTATCAGGTGTCACACATCTGACATGGCCAGTGAAAGATTAGGCTCAACACTGCCCCACCTGCTGCCTCCTCTGCCCCCTCATTTCATCTTTCTGCTACAAAGGAATAACCTCCAATCTTTTTCACTTAAAATGAAACCACAAGCACTGAGGCAAAGAATTAGGGCCTAAATTTAAGGGTCCTTATTATCCTTCTTTGGGGAAAGCCCCAGTCTTCTTCCCTTCTTGTCACTGTCTCCCTTTTCCTATTGGATAACTGACAGGCTCACCAAAAGAGAAGAAATTATAGAAAACTAACATCTTTTGAATGCCCCCTCCAATTCTGACTTCAGAAACCATCAGAATGACTCCTCTTTGTCACATGATGAGAATAGAAGAACCAGTTGCCAGTGATCTGTACTTTCTAAATTCCAAATGAAGATTATATCAGAGAACTTCTACACAGGCTCCTAAAGAATGAGATAATTGACCAGTTCCTATTCCACTATCTCCAACCTATATATGTACTCCAGTTTAAAAAAAATGCTATCCTCAGCAAATAAATCAAATTGTGTTTTAAATACATTGTCTGAGTCCTCAGTCCTGAAATATCATCTGGGGCCCCAGAGAGTCACAAGAGAGCCCTTTCATTTACTTCTCAATCGAAACTCACTGAAGATGATGTCTGTTCTTTTTTCTTGAAGAAGATCATGACGTCAGGGAGGTGATGCTATGACAAGCACATGAATTGAATTTGGGAGAGGAGCTGTTGTACCAAGTCACAAGTCTCATTTTCTCCTTCAGAGTCATCTGTGTCCAGTGGCCAGATATGGATCAGGACAACTGGAAATGACCCTGGGTATGAGACAATCAGAGTTAAGTAACTTGTTCAAGGTCAATATCAAGTGTCCTAAGCTGTATTCAAACTGCAATCTTCCTGATTCCAAGGACAATGCTCTATCCACTGCATCACCTAACTGACCTGGACACACAAGAAATAATTTTATAACAACAAAGATCTTATATAATCCCATATAAACAGATGAAAATAACAATTGTGTTTAAATATAATTTATGTAGATTCATCAAACAAAATTTCACAAAGTTTACCAAAGATTACTGCTTTCTAAGCATTCAACAAACATCTCTGAGTGATAAAAGTGTCCTTTCACAACCCAAAAGTAGAAAAAAGTAAAGACAAAAAAATTGGCTTGCTATCTTGGAAGAAAACTTGGTCCTTTAAAGTTTTCTCAAATTCCTTAGGGCTCTCATGGGACTGATTGAAAGCCATCCCCTCACCTCTTAAATGAGAAGCCAAACTTCCCTGGCTTGGACTTTACATCAAGTTCCTTCACATCCTATATTCTCAGGTTCATCTTTTGAAGGTTGCACTAGATAATCTATTTGGTCCTTTCCATCTCCAGTATTCAAAAGAAGGAAGGAAATGAAGAAAATAAGCATTAATGAGATACTATGTTCCAGGAATATGCTAAGGGCTGGGAGATAAGATAACAAACAAAAAGAAAGTTAGCAATTTTCCTAAAATAAATAAATAAACAAAAAACTTACATATTATAAAGGAACAGCAATATTATCCCTATCCAGAGGAAGAAAAACAAAACAAAACAAAAACAACAAAAAAACCAACTCTTCCAAATCTGGTGAACACTTTATAAAAATTATCTCATATGTATTCTTTCCCTTAATCCTAATTCCCCATACTGAAAACGACTAATCTGTAAACATGTTTATCAAAAATATGTATATTCAATGCTAACCTGACTTTTAGTCACTGAGGGGAGGGGGGGTGGAAGGGAATTTTGTAACTTAAAAATATACATGTGCATATAGGAGGAATCATTTTAGAATTCTGAAAATCAGGAACACAGCTGGGAGGGGAATGATTTCATGATTAAAAATTGAATCCTTGTTATCAAATTTGTACCTAGCCTTGCAAGCATTGCTCACTCTTATCCATTTTGTTCTCTGAGCTGATGTTATCAGAAATATTGGGTTATGTGCATACGGGCTGATAAAGGATGTCTTTGACAAGAGAAATGAGCGAAGATGGGACAATCTTAGCTTGATTAACAGCCCAGACATATATTTTGAAAGGATTCTTAGGTACTACCTAAAATTCACCTCAAGGTATTGTTAGTAAATTTCAGTTTGGAAAAAAAAGTGCAGAATGAAATCTGCATTTTTATTCATGGACAATGTCTTGATTTATTAAATTTTTGCCTATACTTATTTATTACACAAGATATTAGGGTGTAGGCTCAGGCAGTCTTAGATATCTATTACTCATAGATTTTTTTTAATTCACCATTAGAATACTTTCTTAACTGACCAGCAGGAAACAAAAGAAGCACAAAAGGGAAGACAATACAACCTTGCTACTGCCTTGTCAGAAATATCTTTTTAATGTGCAGTAATATGATATATGTATTTGAATTAAATATATACATTTTATAAATATTTAAATATATGTGTATATATATATACATATATGTATATGTGTGTGTATATTATATATATGTAATCTGCTCCTGGAGTTGTTCTTCAGATTAGAGGTTGTAGACTTCCCCCTAGAGTCTTCATTTAATGGGGCACCAGGCCAGCCATCTCTTCATTTCCCCCTTGGCTGTTCTCTGGACTTCACAATGGCTCTTGGTTGTATAATTTCGCCCCACAATTATCAATCAGCATTTTTTGTGTACTGTCTGATACTCAATAGAAGGTAATCTAGTTGAGGGCTGGAACTATCTTTTGACTTCCTTTTCTAGCAGTTGGCAAACTGCCCAGGTGGTAGATATGCAATAAATACTATTTATTGACTAATTATATACATATATATATATTAATATGGGGAAAAAGCTATATATAATAGATCACATTTTCTTATACAATTTTTTCACCTTTTGATATCAAAGCATTTGACCTATTGACATTACATTCACAATGAAAATGTAATTCAATTTTCATTTTTTCCTTTTTTTTATTTACTTAAGGCAATAGGGTTGAGTGACTTGCCCAAAGTCACACAGCTAGGTAATTATTATTAAGTGTCTGAGGCTGAATTTGAACTCAGGTCCTCCTGACTCCAGGACCAGTGTTCTATCCACTGCACTTCCCAACTGCCCCCAGTAATTCAATTTTTCAAAGCAAGTTAATGAGACTCAGTAATTGGGCTAGTCTGAGAAAGTCATAGAAATATAAGATCTTAGAGCTAGAAAGTGCCTCAGAAGTGTGCCAGAGCCAGATTGAACTGACAATGCTATAAATTAGCTTGGTTTGTTGTTTTGTTGATTGCATAGAAATAAAAAAAAATGAAGGAGAAAGAGCTGCTAATGAAGCTTAAATGTAAAAATGTGACATTTATTCTTTTCAGGGAGCCAGTTATCAAACATTTACCATCTTCTTGCCCCCACCTCCCCCACCTTGTTTAAAGGTCATGAAGTCCAGTTCCTTCATAACACAAAAGGGTAAATTTAAGAGCAGAGACATGGTGTCATTGGTAGCAGTTCCTGGCAGAGCCCATTCTAGCACCCGAAGCTCCTGCCTCAGTTGGGAGCTCCTTCCACTATGTGTGGTTCAGAGCCTGCCACAGGGTGGAATTCATTAGTTCTGAGAATAAAATTTCCAATGCTCCTTTATATTAAAAAAAAAATCTTTCATAAACATGACCAATATCTCCATAGTCCTCCCTGCACTTCGGAAGTAAAGATTCCGTATTGTTCCTGGAAGCCAAGGCTTTAAAAGCCAAAATTTTCCAACAAAAGTCTGTGACTTTGTGGTTGGTGTCAGATTCCATATGCTGGGTGGCACAAGATGTCTAAAGAGCCAAGTTCAAAGCTGCCAGCATCTTGCAGGAAACATCTCCACATGCTGCCGTCCTCTTCTGCCTGAGGCAGCCTAGGAAGGGGGAGGACCACAGGAGAGACTTTAAATTCTGCCTGTCAGTCTGCATTTTCCAACCCACACCCTGCAAACGTTGCATTGGAAGTTGCTGACATTGGCAGGTGTGAGGTCTTGCTCTGATTTTGCATTCAGGAAATTCAAAATGCTCTGGCTTATTGGGAAACTCTTAGCCAGTACTTAGAGGGAAGCAGAAGTCTGGCCAGGATCAGAGCCAGCCTCTTCCTGTTCAATAGCAATTTTCCATTTGAGTGGTATATGTGGGAAAGAGAAGGGAGATGAGGTGGAGGAGGAGAAGGAAACTCAAAAGTCTCTCATCCATACATAAGTTACTGTTTGTTCTAAAACTGTGATCACAAGTAAATTGCTTACCATGGATGTGGGCCTTTCAGGGAGGTTTATTTTCCAGAAAAACAGCATTAGATGATAGTTAAACTCATTTGCATTAAAAGCAGACTTTGGTTAAAATCCTAGTTTTAATCATTCTTACTGGATGGTATAATACAAGTTGTTAAACCTCTGCATCTTCAGTTTCCTCATCTGTAAAAGGAACATAAACGTAGGGTTTTACTCAGAAGATGGTTCTAGAAATTACATTAACAAAGTTATATAAAGCACCACATGCTGTTATTCAGTTGTGTCTGACACTCTGTCACCCCATTTGAGGGTTTTTTTGACAGAGATACTGAAGTTGTTTGCCCTTTCCTTCTCCAGTTTATTTTAAAGATGAGGCAACTGAGGCAAACAGGGTTAAGTGATTTTCCCAAGGTCAGAGAGCTAGGAGGTCTCTGAGGCCAAATTTGAACTCATCTTTCGTCTGTCACAATTCGCCGAACTATCTAAACTGCCCCAAAACATAAATGTCAGTTATTACTATTACTCCTTGTTCAAATAGAGATAATGTCCCTTTCCCCTATTACTTACATACCTCAGTGTTTCAAAACATAAGATTATAAATATGAAAGCAATAGATGGGACAAAATGGTTGTGATTCAGCTCAAATCAACAAACATTCAATAAATGTTTGCATTCCCATTTTTCGACATGTGACTTCTAAGAGAATAAGCAATTTGGCCAAGTATAATGTAAATTAGATTAGAATTCAGGTTTACTATCTATTATTATACAATGATGTGCTAGATTTGAACATGGAGAGATTGATAGATGATTGACATCTATGATAAAGCATTGGTTAGTCATTATATGTAATAGTGAATTAATTCTATTGAATAAAATGTGTTGATATTTATTAAGCAAGCCTCATGCCTGAGTCATAAGGATAAAGATAAATCTGTCCCTGCTTTGAAAGAGATTATATTCCATGGAACTAAGTTTTCCTTGAGGAGGGAGAATACGTACCTGAACTAAGCCTAGAAAACAGTTAAACAATCTTGGTTTGGAAGTCTAAGGAAAGAGGTAGTTTATTTTAAGCTGGGGGAGGACAGTAAACCCTGGAAGATCTCCTTTAAGTAAAGTTCACCCATAGAACCAATTCCCTTTTGATTAATCCCTTCCTGAAATGCAATGAATGATTAACTGAGACCAGAAAGAGCAGACATCTTTGAATATAATATTAATCCACTCCTCTAAAGTGTGGCCTATCATGCCTATAATTAAACCAGTTATAGTCTCCCCCAAGAGTCCACTGATAAAGCTTGGTCAATATGCTCTTACATACAGTTAGACTTTTTCAAGCCTTAGATATAATCTTGTCTCCACAGTCAGGAAAAAGAAAATTATTACTATGGTGAAGGACCTGAAGGATCTGTGGCCTCTATTTATGTGGCATACATAGAATTTAAAGCTAAACTATCTTCTCACATTACAAATAAAGAACTGAGCAAAGGGAAGAGAGTGAATTGCCTAAGATTTTGCAATTCAGTTCAATTCAGTTAAGTATCACTAATTGCCCACTAGGTACTAGGTTCTGTGGCAATTGTTGTGAATCCAAAGATGAAAAAACAAATAAACAAATTAATAATAATAATAATAATAGAATTTGAATACAGTTTTAATGTTTGCAAAGTTCTTTACAAATATTATCTCATTTGACCTTCACCTCAACACTGGGATTTAGGTACTTTATTAACTTCATTTTATGGATGAAGGAATTGAGTCTGGGCAAAATTAACTTGTCCAGGGTCACACAACTGGTAAGGACCTAAGACTGAATTTGACCTCATATTCCTGATTCCAGGTTAAGCCCTCTATCCACTGCAAAATGTGTCTACTTTTAAGGAATTGACAATTTACTAGAATATAAAAGTACATACACAATTTAATAAATTCATGTATATGAAAAAAATTACAAAGTAGTATAGAGAATTACCAGCTAGAAAAATTAGAAAAGGATTCTTGTAGGACAGTCTCGAAGGGAGCTTGAGCTTCTAAGTCTCAGACATAAGATAGAAGACCATTCTTATGGTGGGAGAAGAGGGCGAAGAGAGAGAGGATATGCTAGGAAGAATAAGATTATCAGTTTATCAGAGGTATTAATGTGTCAGCCTGGAAACATAAAGTATAACCAAATGTAAAAAGGTGAACATAGATATTTGTGATTATTTGCATAAAAGTAAAAGTTGAATCTATACCACCTTATCAGGTCACCATGAAAGAAAACTTAGATGGAGAAAAGAACAGTAATAAGGTCAGAGCCCCAAACATTGATGATTGGACACGGATGAAGGATAATTTTGAAATGAAACTGAGGCTTGTTCCCATAGGTAGAAGGAGAAATAGAAACAAGCCATGCTATGAAAATCCAGGTTTGCATTAAGAGGGGAAAGTTAACAGAGTCAAATACTGAAAACTGTCAGAAAGATTAAGGATTGAGAAAACAACATGGGATTTGAGAATTAAGGGATCACTGGTTACTACAAGGAAAGAAATTTCAGTTAAAAGTTAGAGTCTCAGAACCAAAATTGCAAGAGATTAAGAAGTTAATGAGAAGTGAGAAGGACTAGACCATAGATACAGATAATGTTTTGCCCCTGAGAATTGCCTTTGAAAGTGAAGATTAATGCCCCTTAAATTGGGAATGGCTAAAAAGGTTATGGTACAGGAATATTATTGTTCTATAAGAAACATAAATGGTTGGACTCTAGAGAAGCATGGATTGAGTTACAGGATTTGATGCTGAGTGAAGGGAGCAGAACCAAGAGAACAATGTATACATTAAAAACAACATTGTGAAATGATCAACCTTGATGGAAGCAGCTCCTCTCACCAGTTCAGAGAGCTAGGACAACTGTATTAGACCAGCTATGGACAATGCTATCCCAATCCAGAGGAAGAAAAACAAACCAAAAAAAAAACCCCTTCAGAATCTGATGAACATTTTATAAAAATTATCTCTTATGTATCTCTTTCCCTTATTCATCATACCGAAAATGACTAATCTGTAAACATGTTTGTCAAAAATATCTATGCACAATGTTAACCTGACTGTTCCCACTGAGAGAAGTGGGGTGGGAAGGGAGGGTGAAAGGAAATTTTGTAGCTTAAAAATAAAAATATGCTTATAGTAGAATGCTGAAAAAAATTCATAATATATATTTGGAAAAATAAAATATCAATTTAAAAAGTGAAGGTAGATATTGGATAAATATAGGTTATAAGTGTAAAATGAAGGAATATAAGAATCAAATAAGCTTTTTTTGATCCTTAAGGGTGGGGAAGCTCTGGGTACATTTTTAGGCAAAAAGGAAGAGATAAGAGGATAAGGAGAGACTGAGAACTGGAGAGAGAAAAAGTATTTTTTAAGTATATATATTAAAAGTATATATATTTAAGGCACTCCTAGAAGAAAAAGGAGAGAATGGGATTAAGGACATAGATAGAAGGGTTTTCCTTGTAAATGAGAAAGATCACAGACACTAGAGAAAGGAGGCAAAAATGGGAGATATTGAGATATAAGTACATTCAAAGGCATTACAGTGGATTGAGCACCAGACATGGAGTCAGGTAGACCTGAATTCAAATCCAGATTCATACACTTACAAGATGTGTGACTCTGGGCAAGTCAATTAACTCATTTGTCTCTCTCATCCATAAATGGAGCTGAAGAAGGAAATGGCACACCACTCTAGTATCTTTGTCAAGAAAACTTCAAATGTTTTCTCATCAATACAATGCTTCTTAATTCATGTAGATATGCTAGAGAATGCTATGTATCCCTAGGGAAAGAGATGAAGCATTTTTCTTACAATATTTTTCTTGAAGTTTCTTTTTTGGGGGATCTATGTTTACTTTCACAACATGAATATTATGGAAATGTTTTACATGACTATAAATTTATAACCTATGTGTTATTTTTGAAAAACAATTTTTTGGTTGTTTTGTTTTTGCAAGGCATTGGGGTTAAGTAGCTTGTCCAAGGTCAAACAGCTAGGTAATTATTAAGTGTCTGAGGCCACATTTGAACTCAGATCCTCCTGACTCCAGGGCCAGTGCTCTATCCACTGTACCACCTAGCTAACCTGAAAAAGAAATTTTTAAAAGAAGAAAGAAAACTCTAAAAGGGGTCGCCTAGAGTTAGACAGGACTGAAATGACTGAACATCAATAATGACAATAACAACCACTGATAGTAAAAAAAAAAATCAAAATTTTTTTTTTACTCAAATCTTGTGACTCTGGTTTGAGGTTTTTTTTGTGTTTTTTTTTTTAATGATATGTTTGTTGCTCGCTAGAGCACTCAAGACAAAGAGCTCTACCTATTGGTCTTCCTCTTATGATTTTGATAGATATAAAAGGCAGGTCATTTTTTTTTTAGATTTTTCAAGGCAATGGGGTTAAGTGGCTTGCCCAAGGCCACACGGCTAGGTATTTACTAAGTGTCTGAGATCAGATTTGAACCCAGGTACTCCTGACTCCAAGGCCGGTGCTCTATCCACTGTGCCACCTAGCCGCCCCTAGGCAGATCGTTTTTTAAAAGACTCACTGATATTCATCACTCTCAGCTCCCAATGACAATTTCCCCAAAACTATACCCCATCCCTACAATAGAAACCTTCTTTACAGCAGATACATATAATAAAGCAAAACAAAAATCATCCCAGGGACCCTGACTGAAAGTGTCTGCCTCATTTTACACCTATTGTCTACTACTACTTTGTTGATACATGGGAGTGATTGCTGTCAAATCAGAATTGGTCCCTTTAATGAGCAGACTAAAATATTTTATTATTGTTTCCTTTGTATTGTTGTAATCATATACACTGCATCATTTCTTATAAATTGTCCTAAGGTTTTTCTGAATTCTTCATATTCAGCATTTCTCTTGGCACAAAAAGATTTAATGACATTCATAATTTGTTCAGATATTTCCCAGTCAATGACATATGCATATTCCACTTCTTGTTTTTGCTTTAAAATGTAATATATTCAAAGTACTAATATATATATATATATATAGATAGATAGATAGATAGATAGATATATTATATTATATTAAGATATTTCTCTTTGATTTTGACATCCTTGGGATAGCTATCTAATTTATCTAGATATCACTGACATATTCAATATGATACCTATATATATATATATATGTAAATATATATGAACTTAGAGCCTAAAACTTTTGTCATTCTTTTCTTTTTTTGACATTCTTGTCAAACTAATCTGATATAGGTGAAACATCAGAGTTGTTTTAATTTGCATTTCTCTTCTTTTTTAACAATTCAGAACTTTCTTAATATAGTTGTTGATTTCCTACATTTCTTCTTTTGAAAATTGCTGGCTCATAGCCTCTGGTTACTTAACTAGTGGTGAATAGTTCTTGTTATGTGAATTCTTTGTAGTCTTGGCTATCAATCTTTATCAGAGATATTTGCCTTGCCACAATGATTTTTTTTTCTTGCAAAAAGGATTTAATTCTAGCTGCATCAATTTTGTTCAAGCAAAATTTTTTCCATTTTATGTAATCAATTTTGTCTTTTATGATCATTTCTATCTGTGTTTCAAATTGTCAATTAAATTTAAAATTGCAAAACATTCATGTTGGTAAAGTTTTACTTGGGTACTCTTATTATTCAGTTCCTTTCTTTGGCTACTTAACAATCTTTTCTCTTAGATGACTAGGGCTTACTTGCTTTGGTACCTCCCCCTTCCCTATCCCTTTGAGGTAGTGTCCTTACTCTGAAACCCTCTCTCTATACCTCCAACTCAAAAAATTAAACTTGTTAGAGGAGTGATATAGATGAAAGATGAAGTCAGATATAGATGAAGGCAGAAGAAACTGTATTTGAATTTTGCCTCTTTAACTTGCTATATCATTTTCCTCGAGGTAAGTCAGAAAATCTTTTCAGAAGCCAAGTATAAACATCTGTAAAATGGGAATAATGATATCTTTCTTGACTATATCATTGGGATGGCACAAGGATCAAAGGAGATAATATTTGTAAATTAAATAAAACATCAAGAACTATACAAAGATGAGCTATTCTTTTATTGTCATTAATATTGCCATTATTATGCTAGAAGGAATTATTATCAGTGAGTTGTCACCCTACGAATTATCTTATAAACAAATCCATATTGAGATAGGCATGATAAAGGTTTAATCAACTATTTCTCCATAGATATTTCCATTTTAAAGTAGTCAATGAAATAGAGTGGAATGATAGAATTTCAAGCAAGCATAAATCAGTGTAGGGGTTTTTTTTATCATGTGGAAATGTCTCCCTATCATCTCTCAGGTTACAAAGAAACTGCCTATATACATATACATATACATATATATATATATATATATATATATATATATATATATGTTTGTGTGTGTGTGTGTGTGTGTGTGTGTGTAGATTTAGAGCCTAAAATGTCCTTAAAAGTTTTTATAGTCACCCATGATTTAATTTTGCAGAGGAATAAACTGAGCACCAGTTACATGAAGGGGCATGCCCCTTTCTCCTCCTTTCTGAATATTTGTTTGGAAACCTTAAATTAATCAATACTCCCATTACTACTACACACAGTATGTCATTACTTTTTTTGTATTTTATTTCCCCCATTAGGATATAAGCTTTTTGTGGGCAGGCACTGTCACATTTTTATTTAGATCCCAAGTGCTCAACACATTTAAAAAAAATTCTCTTATGTCTTCATTTACATGAGAGGTTCTTGGTTACAAACTCTCACAGTTGATGCAAATAGAACATTTATGTAAATTAAAATCTATACTTCAAGATATGGGTGCACCAGAGAAGAATATACAAACATGAAGAAGAGCATGTCACAAATCTCACTGTTATTTGAATTAGACAAAGGATGATTGAACATACATTAAATTAAATTCAAGAGGAAAATATGCAGAATAGGAATAAGATAGGAAACAATTAAGAATTAAAGTAGGACAAAAGAAGTAAACTTACCAAATTTCAGTCAGTGGATTATAAAAGGGACAGCAAGAAAAGAGAAAAAGTATTAAAAAAAAGATTGCAACTATACAAGATCAGATGGCTACAATTACATATTTTTGGAGGTAAGCACATTCTTTTTCTTTTTCCATTTTTTTAATGTAAAGGGGAAAAAGAGAGGGAAAGTGTAGGGAGGATATGATGATAAGAGGAAGACAATTATTAAAAAATAAAAATATAAACTGGATAGACTCAAAAATAAAAAAATGAAGTAGGTAGCAGAATGTATTAGAAAGCAAAACTCAGTGGTATGTTTACAAGAAACTTGAACACTTCAAAGTGTTCACACAGTTAAAATTAGAAATTGAAACAGAATTTATTATGCCTTAAGAGACTTCAGAAAAGCAAAAATAACATCATAATCTCAGACAAATCAACAGTTAAACATATGCATGGTGAAAAAATATAAACAGTGAAACTACATTATACTCAATGGCAAATTAGCATTATTATATGTATAGATGCAAAAGAGCAGCCAAGTGGTACAGTGGTTAGAGCACTGGCCTTGGAGTCGGGAAGACAGGAGTTTGGATCTGACCTCAGACACTTGATTCTTACTAGCTGTGAGACCTTGGGAAAATCAGTTAAACCTGATTGCCTCACATCCAGGGTCATCTCCAGCTATCTTGATCATCATAACTGACCACTGGACCCAGATGGCTCTGGAAGAGAAAGTGAGGCTGGTGACTTAGCACAGTGCCCCCTCACTCAGATCCAATTCACATATTTGTCATGGCATCACCACTCTGATGTCATGGTCTTCGTCAAAAATGAAGGACAAACATTATTATTATGTTTATATGTATATGTAAATATTTATACATATACATTAAATGGTGTATCATCTAAGAGGACTTAAAAGGAAAAAAATTCTTGAATTATTCAATTATTCAGAGAAATAGATTGGCAAAGGCACTAGTTGGGAACTTCAATGTACCCTTTTCAGACATAGACACAGATAATTTTAACAAAAATTAGACAAGAAGTTGATAAGAGATTATTTCTCTTTTGTTGACAAGTACCTAACTTTTACTGTAGTAACAAATACTTTCCATTGATTTATACAAGATCTCTGCTCACTGTAGACAGGCAGATACTGCAATTTGACAATTCCTACATTTGGTAGAAAGAATCTGGGACTAAGGAGAAAAAGTTCAATGACTTAGTCAATTCACTCCTAGCTGACAATTTTTGATGTTTTTTTTTCTGTTATTTTTTAATGACAAATCCACTTGGAGAAATGGGCAACATCTTAATTTCATATCTCCTTACTAAATATGCAATGCTTGAACCAAATTTGGAGCAAGCTATATATCCTGGGATGCAAAGATGAATAGGTAGAATTTTCTTAAAAAGTAAGACAGATGGTAAAAAGATATGGAGATTGAAATCAGAGCATGATGCGTAAAGAATAACATGTAAGCAAGAATGACTGGACCATGGTATTTGTGGAGGGGAGAAGGTAGAAATGTTTTTTTGTGTGCATCTGCCTTTATGTATATCTCTCTATTGATTAGCACATCCTTGGTGCTTAATGAGCATTTAATAAATGCTTATTTATTGACTGATTAATATGTAAGATACTTAAAAAGATAGGAATGGACCAAATTGTAAAGTATTAGTGATTATCAGAGGTATATGTATTTGGTCTTGGAGGTAAAAAGGAGTCACTGGAATTTACTTAGGTAATGATTGTGATGACATGGTCAGAACTACACTTTAAGAAAATCACTTAGTTGTGTTAAGGATGGTTTGGAATGAAGGGAGACAAGACAATAAAACCAGTTAGAATAGTACAGGAAGGAGGTGACAAGGGCCTGAATTAAAGTGGTGGCTTTTGTAAGAGAATGGAGAAAGTGAGACTAGAGAGACATTGTAGAAATAGAAACACTCAGATTATTATGGTTTTTTCCCTTGAATCAGTTATCCCTGCACCTGAACTTTGGGAAACATAACTGGTTGATAGAACTAAAAAGGGGCCCAATTTGACTCACAATTAACATTTCAAATAATCATACAAAGGGTACATATGGGATCTGTTCTTACATGTCCTTACAAGTGGTTCATTATCTCATACAAATATATGGTTCTATAGTGTGATATAGACGGAGCAGGGAAGGTCATTACAACATTCAGAAGACTAAAAAGCAAACAAAAATGTCATCACGTGTTTGTGTGGAATAAGTGTATGTATATGTGTGTATTTTAAGGGAAAAGAAGGAATGCTATTAATGAAAAGATTTGTATATTTACTTGAGATCTACCCTACAATGAAATTGATTTTGTAGTTATATCACACACATGCTAACACAGTTCATAGATGATTTGTCGATCACTTATCTAGGTTATAATTTGCTCCCTTTATTCAAAAATGAAAAAAAGAGAAGGTGAAGGGACTTGACTAAGGTCACACAGATACTTTAACACCAAGAATCAATTATATATATATATATATATATATATATATATATATATATATATATATATATATATATATACACATATTTCTTTTTCATTTGAAAATCAAGGTAGCAAGGCAGATGAATGAATTTTTTTATGATCAATATTAAATCCAAGACAAACTGCCAAAAATTAATAGGGTCAGATACACATGAATCTTTTAGAATAGCAATTTTTTCCTTTACTCTTTGTCCTCTGCTCTCAGAGATTATAACAGACTTTGGGTAAAGTAGTCTGTCTCCAAAGTCAATAGGAAATAGGAAAAAACTCAAAAGCTTTTTTACTATTATACATCTGAAACAGGAAAGAGAATCAAGGCAAGTCAGAGCTAAAAAGGTATATCATTGAGCATCTACTCCCCACTATCCCTATTATACTGACTAAAGGAACTTCATGTACAAAAATGTTTCTTTTATGAGAAGCAGATAGTTAATTTTTAAGGGTAGAACAAAGCTCAATTTTTTCCCTTTCCATTTCATCTCAGAGATTCAAGTTAAAAATTTGGTTAACATTGTGTAAAGTCTATCATCGGTTCAGTCTTGTATTTGGTTCAAGGACCTCATAACATTCTAGCCTCCACACTCTGTTGAGCTTTTCACAATACAGTGATTTACCAAATTTCTATTTTTTTTCCTCCAAACTTAAGACTGAAGCCATGTTGTGATGCTGTCTAAAAATGCAGGTTAAATGTTAATACAGTAGCAACAAAGTCCCTCTATTTAAACTTCATTTATTGTAGAGACCTTAAAGTTCTGAAGCTGAAATGGGATCCTCATGGGGAAAACAAAATTAAACTTGACATAGAATGCACACAGAAGAATAGTAACAATAACAAAAAAAATTCTTATAAAGAATACAGCTTCAGATCTTAAATTAGTCTATACAATAACAAGATTATTCCCTACAACCCAGACAAGGAACGAGATGCATAATAGATTAGAAGCAATTCGTTTTCACACACTTTCTGAAAGTAATAGGATTTTTGGCACTTTATATGTCTCTGGTATTACTGTTCAGTAGAATAGGTCATTAACCACCTTTTCATTGAAAACATACCTCTAGCAGCCAGTCAAAGGTTAAGTTATTCTCAAGCCAAAGGAGCAATCAATCAGGTTTCATTATGGGCTAGGTCTCACAATGAATAGCATCTGGCAGAGATGGAGAACACAATATGGTTCCAGTCAGTAAGACAGCAAACTCAATTTCTCTATTGGGTGGTCAATTGCCACTTATTGTCTTGAACAAAACTCTGTTTTACTGCAAGAAAGAAAGTGTGACTTGCTCTTGTACACCTTAGTATGAGGGTTTTCAGGAATGGAATTGAACTCCTGGGCACTGGTTCTAAATTTCAGCTTAAATGAAGCAAAAGAGATAAAAGACCTTTGAGACCTTAGATAGATTAAACCACATTTTCAGTGATGAATAGAACCACACCCTTGAGATAGGAAGTTCTGTGAAGGATCTCTCTCAAGGTAAAAACGCTTTAAAAATAATGCAAAAATTCTTCTCCTTGAAATGAGTTTGTAGTATAAGAAAGTCTGACCAAAACACTAAAAGCCATAAGATTCTAAAAATTTAAATGGGACAAAATGATCTCACAAAACTCTCCTCAGTGGAGCTATTGAGAGAAGGAAGAAGGCAACTAAATGACAAAAGCAAAAAAAAAAAGCCCTCAATCATAATCTTAATTAGCTAAGTTTAATTAAAAGATGCGATTACATTAGTAAATTAATAGAAAGTCAAAACTGAAAGCATGGGATCATAGATTTAGAACTGGAAGATCATCTCACCCAATCCAGGTCTCTATATGAATTGTAGGGACTGCATTCAGCTATCTTTCCTTTATGACTGGGAAAAAAGGAGGATAAGAAGGGAGAGAGACTGAATCTGTGGAGTTCTCTGTATGCATAATTCCTGACAAAGGAACACCTTCAACTGATACAGAATAATAATTGCTATGTAACTTATGCTCTTGGAGGACTATATTAAAAATAGGGTTCAGAGAACACTGAAATGAAAAAGAAAAAGTTAATATGAATTTAGTCTGCATTAGGAGAAGCAAAGCTTCCAGGGATGGGCAGAACTCATCTGGGTGGTATTGTGTTCAGTTCTGGAGTCCATAGTTTAAAAAAGACATTGAAATATTAGCTACAGACATAAAAGTAACCAGAAGGGTGAAGGACCCTGAATCCAGGTGAGATGAAGATCATTTGAAAGAATTAGACATATTTAGCTTTTAGGAAATCAGATGCATGGAGAACTCAACTGTTTTGAAGTATGTGAAGGGCTGTCATGTAGAAGACAGGTGAGATTTCGTTTGCTGACTCCAATAGCGCAGAACCAGAAGTAATGGATAAAAGTTTCAAAAAAGACAAATGTAGACTTGATATCAGGGAAAAAAAACTTCCTCAAAGTTAGAACTGCTCAAAAGTAGAATCAGCAACCTCAAGAGGTGGTGGGCTTCCTCTCCTCAGAGGTCTTTAAGAAGACCATTCATTGGGTATATTATGTTGAAGATTACTTTTGACTTGATGGTCATTGAGGTTCCCTGCAATTTTCAAATTCTGTGGTTCTATGACCATGGGTAAGCAAATATTTTGCTTTGTAGATTCTCAAATAATGAATGTATAAAGGTTATTGTTCCTTTTATGATATGCAATGTGCATGAAGTTCAAAGCCTCCAATATTGTTTTCACAAACAATATCTTATTTGCTCAGTTTTGAGGAAGTAAAGAGAGTAAGTGTTGTTAGATCTTTCTGAACAGTAAGTAAAACTAAATGATGATATATGACAACTAATATTATACTAGTAAATTAATGGCAAGGCAAAATTAGAATCATAGAATCATCGATTTAGATCTGAAAAATCATTTAGATCAATCTGCTAATTTTATAGTCGAGGAACCTGAAGGCCAGAGGGGTTAGGTAACTCCCCCAAGGCAAGAAAACAGCAAAACCAAGATTAGATATGTCCTCTGACTTCATCTCCAACATGCTTCTCATGATATCACGCTGCCTTTCGCCTAAAATTTGCCTATTTTCTTGGGTTTTTTTCCTTTTTTCTTTTCTAAATGGATCTTCTTTCTTATGAAAATGGACTGTGATTTGGAAAAAGTTTTCTCACATCTTTCAATAAGACAGTATGACTGTTCTAGTCCTTTGGGAATCAGAGTGGGCTTCAGAAGAATGCTGAAAGTAAATTGACACATTTAAGGGAAGTTATAACTCTCTAACTGGAGATGCTCTATGCTAGGAATAAGGAAGAGGAAAAGGGGAGGATAAAGAGATTCCCTTCTTCCAATCAAAGATAGCTGCTGGTAACCTGCTCCCATCCAAATACATGGTGAAAATAAGAGAAGGGGAATTTGTTTTTATTTCACTTTTTGTTATTGATTGTTCTATTTTGAGTATTTGCTTTTCCTAATTAAGCCTAAATTCACATTAGCTTTTTATTTTTTCCTTTAAATTTTGAAGAAAAAAAAATACAATAAAAATGCAGGAAAAAGTCAGTTCCATTCCCTTCTCTCTCTTCTTCCTCAAATACTCAACATTATATGATGGTCAAAATAGAACTCTGATTCAGAGGTTCAAGGGGCAGCAAGATGTTTGAGTAAAGGTTATTTAGCAGTTACAATAATCCTGTATTTATCTGGGCTATCAGTCATTGGGGTGTGGTAAAGGAGTCTAGAAGGGTGATACCAAAAAGAAACAGCTGAAGAAAAATCCTAATAGTTCACTCAAGGCTTTCTTTCAATCACAAGATAAATGAAACCCATTCTAAAGTGAAAAGTCGGAAGATAATGAGACTGAGTGCTATAAACACTTCTCCAATCAGCTAATGGAGTCATCTCTTCCCTATCCCCCCACTCCTAAAAATGTATGGATAGAGAAAAGAAATAGGACACACAACTATTACCAGAATTGATTATGAGGGGAAGATCAGGACTAGCTGAAGTGCATATTTTTAAAAAATTGTAACTTGTCAAATTAGTATTTTACAAAAAAAAAATTGTGAATGTGGAATGGATTTCTCCAACCTACAAACAAAAATTATATTTAAAAAAAAAAAACATGGCAAGCACTCTGCACTGTGATAGTGACTTGTTCAGTGCAATTGAGTAGAGTGGATTCCAGTCAGATTGTTTTGGAAGGGCACAGTAACCAACAAATTGATGAATTAATCATTTTCTCTTATCTTCCCTACCTCTTACATAGGTCATATTATACAAAAGATGAATAAATTTCAGTTACTACATGGTTTAGGACAGAGGCGTCAAACTTGTGACCCATAGACCACATGGGACCTGTAAAACTCTAGTAAAAAGATTTAAATATAACTAAGAAATGTTTAACAAAACAGATAGAATACAACATATATATATATAATGTTAAGTTGTAGTTTTCCAAGTCATTATGAAGTCTACAGGAATTCATCCATTTTCTATTATTATTATTATTATCATCACTGGTCTAAAATAGCCAGGTGGAATAGTGAACCAAGTACTAGGTCTGGAGTCAGAGAGACCTAAATCTAGCCTCAGACACTTAAGTAGAAGGATTTGACCCTGAACAAGTCACTTAATCCATTTTGCCTCATTTTTCTGATTTGTAAAATGATTGGGAGAAGGAAATAGCAAACCACTTCATTATCCCTACCAAGAAAACTTCAAATGGTATGATGAAGAGTTACATGAACTGATGCTGAGTGAAGTGAGAAGAACCAAAAGAACATTGTACACATTTAAAGTAATATTGTTGTGAGGATCAATATTGATGAACGTGTTCTTCTCACCAGTACAATAATCAAAGACAATTTTCTAAAGGACTTGTGATGTAAAATTCTGTGCACATCCAAGGAAGGAACTACGAAATCTGAATATAGATCAGAGTTTACTAGTTTCAAGTCTTAAATTTTGTTTTATTTGTTATGTTTTTTCCCTCTCTTGGTTTTTCCCCCTCCTTTTTGACCTGATTCTTCTTTCACGATATGATTAATATGGAAATATGTTTAACATAGTTGTACATTCTTAACCTATATTGGATTGCTCATTATCAGGGGAGTGAGAGATGGAAGAAAATAAGGGAAGAAAATGTGAAACAAAAGAAAACAACAAAAAACAGTGATTTCTTCAAAAATTAGCTTCATGTATTTTGACTATCAGTTTGGGGAATGGCTCGTAATTTTATCAATTTGACTTGTATATATATATATATATATATATGTATATATATATATATATACATATATATATGTATATATATATACACATATATATGACCTTTATCAGAGAACCTTGTGGTAAAAATATTTGATATTAATTTGTTATTTATGATATTTTAGCAAAATATATTTTCTTTGATTATCTCTTTTTATTTTTGCTTTTACTTTGTCTGAGATTATGGTTGCTACACCTGCCCCAGCTCATTATTTTAATTCTCTGGGTCGTTTTGTTTCAAGTGTGTCTCTTGTAAACAGCATGTTGTTGGATACTAGTCTCTAATTCTTGTTTCAAGTGTGTCTCTTGTAAACAGCATGTTGTTGGATACTAGTCTCTAATTCATTTTACTATCCACCTCTGTTTTGAGTGACCTTATCCCATTCACATTTTTTACATTTATTTTTACTCTAGCCTTATGTTAAAACACATCTCAAGATTTATATCCAAAACAATGAGTTCCAAATTCTCTCCCTTCTACCCACCCACCCACTCTTCCCATTGAGCAAGCCAGTTTCTTGGTATAGGTTAAAAGAGTGTAGCCAGGAAACAAATTACTACAAATCATGTTGCAAAAGTACACTTAGTCCCTCACCCCCTGTACAAAGAAAAAGAAACCTCAAGAAAAATAAAGTGAAAAAAAAAGAGTGTGCTTCAGTCTGTATTCAGACACCATCAACTCTACCTTTAGGATGGTTAACATTCTTTCTGATAAGTCCATCAGAGAAATTGCTTCAATATTTTCTCCCACAGTTGCTATTGTTTGACTATATTTCCCTCTATTCTATTCCCCCAACCCCATTTTTCTATTCTCTCCTTTCACCCTGTCCCTTCTCAAAAGTGTATTGTATCTCACTACCCTTTCCCAGGAGCTTCCTACTCTTCTATTACCTAAAATCCCCCTTCCCTCCCCCTGTTTCCTTTCTCTCATCCCTTTCTTCTCCTATTTTCTTCTAAGGAAAGATAGATTTCTATACTCAATTGAATGTGTATGTTATCCCCCTCTGAGCCATTCTGATGAGAGTAAAGACTCATTCACTCCCCCTCACCTTCCCTTTTTCCACTTCATTGCAAAAGCTTTTCCTTGCCTCTTTTATATGAAATAACTTGTAATATTCTATCTCTCCTTTCCCTGTTTTTATCAATTTTTTGGTTTTTTCTAATTTATTCATTTTCACATCACTATAATAATCTTCCTATAAAAGCAAACATAATCCTTATCTCCACAAAGATAAAGATCAAGAAAAATAAAGGGAGAGAAAAAAATTGTTTTCAGATACCATTGACTCTAGCTCTGGGATGAGTTACATTCTTTATCATAAGTCCATAAGAGAAGTCGCTTCAATATTTTTCCCATAATTACTATTCTTAACTCTATCTCCCTCCTTTCTACTTCTCCCCACTCCCATTTATTCTATTTTTCTCTCTCTCTTCTTTCATTCTGTCCCTCCTCAAAAGTTTGTTGAATCTGACTACCCTCTACCATGATCTTCCTTCTCTTCTATCACCTACATTCCTCCTCCCATCCCACTGTCCCCTTTCTCCCATTCCTTCTCTCATTTTCCCTCTTAAGTAAGATAGATTTCTATACCCTATTTAGTGTATATATTCATTCCCCTTTATATTCTCCCTTTCTACTCCATTGTGTTCTTTGCTTCATTTCTTTCTTATTTGCCTTAATCATGGAATGGGTATTGTCTCAGTCAGACTGAGACCTGATAAAAACCTTAGCTTAGAAAGATCAAGGTCTTTCACTGCATCCAGGGCCATCTCCTGTCACCTTGATCCATATTTGACCTCTAGACCCAGATGGCCCCAGAAGATGAAAGAAAGTCAGGATGATGATTACCACTCAATCTTACTCAAATCCAATCCCCTTGAACATCATAGTATCACCTCCCTGCTGCTATTGTATCTTTGAGAATTATAGACAAACAACAACAACCTCTTTCTTACCCCTAATTTTTTTTGGAGAAAAGAAATGATCAAAGGGTGAACAGAACTTACAGATAGCAACCTATTTTACAAAGTAGCAGTTAGTAAAAGCCATGTAGTATGTATTCTTTTAAAACATAGGAAGATCAAAGGAACAGACCTGACAGGGAAAAAACAATAAAACGAACTCAGTAATCTAGTGTTCAATAAGAGGGAAACTAAAAATTATTTAGGGGAAAAAAGTTACTGATTCCATCTAGTCCTAGTTCCCCACTTTCATATATGGTACCTTTCCTGATAGAATACAAATTTTATTTCTTATTGTAATAATTTATTTTATTTTAAATTTTATTATCCTTGGGTCAAGAGTCCCATGTATGAAATCATGGGGAGCAGTTGCTGAGAGATAAACTATGGCAAATTGTCAAAAGGTCTGGCTGCCCCTTCCATAGGTTCCCATGGGTTATCTCTCAGTAGCTGTTCCCTGTGATTGCTTACATAGGTCTCTCAGTCCATGATGGCTTTCTTTTCCTTTTCTCTTCCCTGGTTTTCTGCCTCCCTCCTTATAGTGACTCCACTGGACTCTATCCCTACTTTGCATCAACAGCATGTCAGGAGGATGAGCAATGTAGATTCCTTAGGTCCCTCAAGGCTCCTGAATCCTTGTCCTCTGTAGTCAAAGCCATAGATTGGGCTATGCTTCCCTCAGTCCATTTCTCTCTTAGAAAAAAAGGACATTCTATACAATTTGAGACTATATCTCATGATGACAATGCAAAGAACTTCAGCATTTTGTCCAGACATTCACCCACAAGGCTGAAAAAAACCCATTTTCTTCCTCCAAAGTAATGAGCAGGGGCAGCTAAGTGGCATAGGACCTGAGTTCAAATCCAGTCTCAGACATTTAATAATTACCTAGCTGAATGACCTTGGAAAAGTCGCTTAACCCCATTGTCTTGCAAAAACAACAACAGCAACAAAAAACCCAAAGTATTGATCAATCAAGATGTACTCTTTAGTATAAACCTTTCTTTAGAGGTAGTATGATTTCATGAATACATACCTCTCCCTAGAATAGAAGTAGGGAACATTATTTTCTACCAAGGGTCATTGGATATTTATAATATCATTCAAGGGTTATATGTGATCAAACAGTTAATTCACCCCTAAAAAGGTCCTATACTTCTTGGATTTCAAGATCCTCCTGCAGTCGTTTTGGACATTCCAGATCAATGTGGTCCTCAGGTCAGAGGATCACCACCTCTGCACTAGAGTCAAGAAGGTATTGATATAGGTGCTGCTTCTAACACTTGGGGCAGCTAAGTTGCATATTGGGTAGAGCATTGCACCTGAGATCAGGAAAATCATTCTTCATGAGTTCATCCAGCCTCAGTCACTCACTAACTGTGTGAGCCAAGGAAAGTGACCAAACTCTGTTTCCTCATCTGTAAAATAAGCTAAAGAAAAAAAAGGCAAGCCACTCCAATATTCCTGCCAAGAAAACTTCAAATGTAGTTACAAAGAATAGGACATGACTGAACAACTCAAACATATACTGACTGTATGATCCACTCAAATTCTTGTTGCTCTGGGATAGAGGAGTCAAACATCTTGAAATATATTAAAACATCATTGGAAAATATTTAACAAAATAAAATGCAAAATTGCAAATATTATGCAACAAAATGAATAGTACATAGTTTTCTAAGTCGATATGTAGCCTGTAAGGAATCTAATCTGTGATTTAGTGTCTTTCTTCTTCTTTCTATTTAAATTTCACATCACTTCTCTAGAACACTCTCTAAATTACAGAAAAGATACTGGCCTTCACTGATAACAGGGAGAGAGTCCTTACCCTAGAATTCCCTGTGTCAATGAAATGACAGTTCTATGCCTTTTATCTTTTCTGGAGTCTTGCCTAATACTCCACATGCCTGTTTTTGTGAAATGTCCTCAGTTCTGGAAAATAATATTACCAAACAGAATCTGGGGCAAGGTGGGAAAGCCATCCAAGAGAAGTCAAAAGAAAAGAATGCAGGGTCATAGAAGTGAAACAAGATGCATGCCAAAGGATCCAGGTCTGGTATTTTGAAGCAGCTGGGGGCACTAGCTGTTTTTCATGCTTTCTTGTAGATGGTTGATATCCCACCATCCAGAAGGTTTTGTCATTTGGAATGTAATAAACTCCACATCTCTTCTGTTTCTGTATCAACAGCTTCTTTCCCTAAAGATATCCCAATTTCACTAGATTGGAAGACCTTGCACCTGCAGCTGAAGCAGACTCAATAATCATTTAAGTGAATTCAGCTGGGGTCACTCAGGTGATTTTCACACTTGCTAATGAAAAAGTCTCTTTGGCCATAGAGAAATTGAGACATAAAGTGAAGTGATCTAATGCAAGGAATGAAAAATCAGGTGATCTTGGTTTTTATCCCAGCTCTATAATTCATTCCCTTTGTGATTTCTGGCAATTATTTATTCTTGCCTTGATTTGCCTATTTGTAACATGTTTTCATTTAAGTCTGACTCTTCATGTCCCCATTTGGGGTTTTCTTAGCAAAGATACTGGAGTGATTTGCCATTTCCTTCTCCTGCTCATTTGACAAATAAGGTACTGAGGCAAACAGTTAAGTGACTTGCCCAAGGTTACACAGCTAAGTGTCTGAGACCAGATTTGAACTCAGGAAGATGTCTTCCTGGTTCTAAACCCAGTGCTCTAGCTACTGAGAAACTTAACCACCTTCTTTGAAACATAGGAAAATATAACAACAGACCTAGTATTGGGCTGGAATACAATCCAGAAGAAGGTTTGACCAGGATGGTAAGAAGGGCTTGAGACAAACCTTATGAGGATTCAGGTCTTATGAAAGTATTGTGGGTATTTAGACTTAAGAGAAGACTTTGAGAAAGAGTAAAGATAATTAAACTGCTATTATGAAGAAGCAGAATACTTCATCTCGAAGGGGAAAAATAGAAACATTGTGTAAGGCAGATTTTGGCTCTATTTTATAAGGAAAAAATACATAATAATTATAGCTATCCAAAAATGGAATGGGCTTTCACTCCATGAACCTTTTTCAAGCAGATGTTACTTATCTTTATGTATATTGTCTCCTATGATAATATGTAAGCCCCCTAGGACTAAAGAATGTTTCATTTAGACCTTTAATTCCCCAGCATTTAGCAGATGTGTGTTACATAGTTGGTACTTAATAAATGTTTATTAACTGATTACTAATGTTTGTTGATTGATTTATTGGGTGGTTAAATCATTGCTGGGTGGTGATATAAATCATATTCTTGGTAAAATATGGGGTTGAATTTGATGATTTCTTGAACATCTATGTGTGAGATTTTGTCATTTTTATAAATCTATTTTGAGAAACAAAATAGATTTGTTGGATATTCTAGAAAATGTTTTAAAAGTTTTATAGAATTGAAATATTACATGCTATCATAACTCAGATGAATCTGTTATTACCTGATATCAGTATAGACCTGTGAGGTTAAGAGCTATAAGAAACCTTAGAAAACTCCTAGTACAAATTCCTCATTTTATAGATTGGGAAACAGGATACAGGGAATCACATAAACAAGTTAACACTGTCAGTAAGAATTAATACTGGGATTTGAACCCATGTTGTCTTGGCTTCAAATCCAGCGCTCTTTCTTCCAAACCACAATATCACAATGTCCTGTGATTGGGGCAGAAATCTCCTCAGGAGCTGACAAATATTCTTAGATATTCAAACCTCTACAATATCAGAACTCAATGAGCAAGGTAAAACCAAGATGTCAGAGTAAATGCAGAATTCTCCCCCAAATCCCTACAAATACATTTAAATTATGATTCTTAACAAATTCTATATCAATAGAACCACAAAAAGACAGTGAAATAATTGTCTAGCCCAAGGCAGCTCAGAAGGTCGGAGCACAGTTCAGGGAAGGCTGCACCAGCACATCCCTGATCCCAACTCCTGCCTTGGGAGCACTAAATCAACAACAGCAGAGGGTTGAACAACAGATTAGAAAGGTTTTATAGGACTCTATTTTGTTAGAAATGAGGCAGGATTCTGTTACTCTAGCCATACTCAGATCTAGGTCACAATCCTCTGCAGGGTCCTAGGGTGAGGAGGAGCACTAATCCAACAAAGTTTCTAGCAAAGTGGAGAGGGTACCCTTATCAAGTTCCAGAGCAGAAGAGAGTATTTGTGATCACTCACAGAGCAGAATACAGGCCAGGAGAGTAGTAAACACATCACTTTTAAGAGTGTATCACTTGAAAGAAATGAAATCTTTCAGGTTCCTAGAAGTATCTCTTAAAAACAAAAGCACAAAACCTCTGAAACTTGGGATAAGATACCCTCCTTTCTAGAAGCAGACCCCTACTTTAACAAAGAGTTAAAAGTCAAGTACAAGACAGGAAAAAATTCTGACCATAGGAAGTTACTATGGCGATAAGGAAGATCAAAAACACAATTACAAAAAAGATAAGAATGTCAAATCTACTACATCCAAAGCCTCCAAGAAAATATGAATTGGTTTCAGAGCATGGAAGAGGACAAAAAATGATTTTTGAAAATCAAATAAAAGAGGTAGAGGATAAATTGGGAAGAGAAATATGAGTGATGCAAGAAAATCATAAATCAAAAATAAATAGCTTGTTAAAGGAGTGACAAAATAATACTGAAGAAAATTTAAAAAAAAACTAGGCCAAATGGTAAAAGAGGTACAAAAATTCAATGAGGAGAGGAAAGCCTTAAAAAAGCAGAACTGACCAAATGGAAAAAGAGGCAAAAATTTCACTGAAGGAAAAACTCCTTAAGAAGTAGAATAGGTCAAATGGAAAGGAGATACAAAAGTTCACTAAAGAAAATAATTCCTTAAAAATAAGAATTGAGAAAATGGAAACTAATGATTTTAAGAGAAGTCCAGATAAAGTACAACAAAACCAAAAAATGAAAAATAGAAAACTATGTGAAATATTTCATTGGAAAATAACAACAATTGACCTGGAAAATAGATGTAGGAAAGATAATTTTAAAATTATTGGACTACCTGAAAACCATAATACAAAAATGTCTAGACATTATCTTTCAAGAAATTATCAAGAAAACTACCCTGATATTCTAGAACCAAAGGGTAAAATATAAATTAACAGAATCCATCGATCAGCTCCTGAAATCTCAATATGAAAATTCTCAGGAATATTATAACCAAATTTCAGCTCTCCCAGGTCAAGAAGAAAATATTGAAAGTAGCCAGAAAGAAATAATTCAAGTATCTTGGAGTCCTATTCAGGATAAAACAAGATTAAACACTTATAAATTCAGGTTTTAAATACAATATTCTGGAGGGCAAGGGAGATAGGATTACAACTATGAATCAACTATCCAGCAAAACTGAGTATAATTCTTCAGGGTTAAAAAAGGGATATGAAATGAAATAGAGGACTTTCAAACTTTCCTGATGAAAAAAGTCGAACATTGAAAAGAAAATTTCATTTCAAATACAAGAAGCATAAAAAAAGTAAACAGGAGAGGGAAATCATAAGGGACTTAAGTTTAAACTGTTTACATTCCTACATGGGAAGATGATTCTGGTAACTCAAAACCATTTTCCCATTATTAGGGCATTTAGAAGGAGCATGTGTGGATGCATATACATATACACATACACATACATATATATATGGATATATACATACATATATGTAGATAGTAGGCAGAATTATGAATTGAATATCAAGGGATGATATTAAAAAATTAAATTAAGGGATGAGAGAAGAATGTACTTGGAGAAATGGAAGGGGGAAGCTAGAATGGAGTAAATTATCTCACATAAAAGAGACAAGAGAAAACTTTTACAGTGGAGAAGAAGGGAGGGGAGGGAAGTGAGAGAACCTTGTTCTCAGAATTAGCTCAAAGAGGGAATAACATACATAACCAATTCATTATAGAAAACTGTCTTATCTCACAAGAAAGTAGGAGGGGCAGGGGATAAGAAAAAAAGGGGTGATGGAAGGTTAAGGCAGACTGGAAGAGGGCATGGTCAGAAACAAAACACTTTTGAGGAGAAACAGGGTAAAAGAGAGAGAAAATAGAGTAAATTGGGCAGGGGGCACAGGATAAAATGAAATAGCAATAGCAACTGTGAAAAAAATTTTGAAGCAAATTCCTATGGTAAGGGTTTCTTTTCTCCAACATAGAGAACTGAGTCAAATTTATTAAAAGGAGTCATTATTCAGCTGATAAATGTATAAAAGATATGAACAGTTTTCAGATGAGATTATCAGTGTTATCTATAGCTACATGAAAAATGCTCTAACTATTATTAGAGCAAGGCAAATTAAAACAATTCTTCAGTACTACCACATACCTATTAGACTGGCTAATATGACAAAAAAAGGAAAATGATACTTTTTGGAGGGGATGTGGCTAAAATGAGAAATTAATGAATTGTTGGTGGAGTTGTTAACTGAGTCAACTGAGTCAAGATCAGTTTGGAACTATACCCGCAGGGCTATAAAACTATGCATATAAAACCCTTGACTTAGCAATACCACTATTATGTCTACATAATAAAAGAGAAAAAAAATCAAAAGGGAAAATGGCCTATATGCACAAAAGTATTTATAGCTGTGCTTTTCTTGTGGCAAAAACATTGGAAATTGAGAGGATGCCCATCAATTGGGGAGTAAATATGGTATGTGATGGAATGCTATTCTGTCATAGGAAATGATGAGCAAGATGCTTGCAGAAAACTTGGAAAGACCTTAGATGAGCTGATAGTAAAGTGAAATGTACTGTGTACAAAGTATCAACAATATTGTAAGATTATCAGTTGTGTATGACTTACCTATTCTCAGTAATACAGTAATTAAGACAACTCTGAAGGATTTATGATGAAAAATGCTATCCATCCCCAGAGAAAGAAATGTTGGGATTTGAATACGAATTGAAAACATACTTTTTAAGAATTGTTTTTCTTGATTTGCCACCCGGCTTTCACAACATGACTGGTATAGAAATATTTTACATGATTACACATGTTTAATCTATATTGCATTGTTTTACTTTTCAATAAGGGGGAATTAGTGAAGGTGGAAGGGAAAGAATTTAGAACTCATAATTTTAATAAATTTGTTAAAATTTGTTTTTACATGTAACTGGAGAAAATAAAATGATAAATAAATTATTAAAAAAAACACAATTTGTCCTTGGTCTACAAGATGCCTTGCATTTATAAATGTGAGATCACACAGTAAAACACTGAGACAACTGATCTTTTCCTTATGTTTCTCTGTCACATGTGTTTCAGCAGTGCACTGAAGTAGGTTCTTTGTTTGACTATTTGCACTAGTTCTTTGACCATATATATTTTTTACCTTCAAAGGTTTCTCCCCAGTAGTACAATACCAACATGGAAAGATTTTGCTAATTTATTGAGAGCTGATTTCTTAAATGCTTGCACTGAAATCCTATACTGGTACCAGCTTAGGGTTTGGAAGTGATTGGGTTCCCAAAGGTTGTATGAACACTGGGCATCCAGAAGAGAAATTATGTTGGCTCTTAGAAAACTAGAAAACAATAATTCAAGTCTGGTTGGAGATCTTTCAACCAAAGATTTTCTACTCATTTGTTTATTTATAATTAAAATTATAATTTATAATTTGATTTAAAATTTATAATTAAAATGGTTTTAACATGTAACTGAAGAAATAAAAAATACTAAATAAATTGTAAAAAAAAGGAAAGAACACAATGTGCCCTTGGTCTACATGAAGCCTTGCCTTTTATAAAGAGAATATCACACATTCAAGCACAGAGATAACTGATCTTTTCTGTCATTTCATGATTAAAGCCTCAGTGAAGAAGCTCCATCAGTGTAACTCATCCAGTGTTCTGCAACAGTTTTTTTTTTGGGGGGGGCATTGAAAGGTTAACATTGTCATTGCATTTTAGAGGTTCTTATTCAATATTTATGGTGCCCCAGATTACTGTTTTGACAATTCTTTCTCTTAGATGAAACTGAAAGGCTTCTAGCACTGTTTCTCATGACTTCCTATCACTGTGTTCCCTATTTTCAATTTTCAAAAGACAATTATTGTAAGCAAATGCATTTACTGGGAAGAAGTAGTAATAATAACTGGTACAAAACATTGACTAAAAATCCAAAAATTTGAAGTACCTTCTCCTATAAATACATCTGAAATGGATTTAGTACAAACTTAAAATGATAGTGAGATACACTCTAGCTAAGGTGTCCTACCCAGCTCCTGACCCTGGAAGTCCTTCTCTTTATTTGTTAAGTACTCAATGAATATTGTAGACAATTGGGTTCCAAGGATCAATGTCATTAAACACCATTCCTATCATTTCTTTCTGTCATGAGTAGTCTTGCTGTCTACAAATGTTATTGTCCTTCTGTGACTAACTTTCTTCATACAGTGTATGAGTTTACACTGCCATTAGCCAATTCTGCCTCTAATTGATTCAGATAATTTGGTCTGTCCTTGAGATCAGTTTTCATTTATTTATTTATTTATTTGCTGAAGCTGGGGTCTGATCCCTGGTTTGTCATTGGCTAAGATGTTGCCAATGCAATCCAAGCTTTGCCTTTACAAAGAATTTTTCCTCTTTTATGTCTAGGTCCTGACTTGAGTCCTGTCTTTTACTGGGTGTTCTCGAGGTTCAGACTTTGTTTGGGGTTGCTATTCTCCCTGCTGCCTTCTGGCTTTCTATTTAGTTGCCTGCTCCTCTGACGTTGTTAAACTGTTGGGACCTGGATTTCACTGTGGCTAAAAGCCTCCTGTTGGCTTTCCCAGCTCTCTCACTTCCTCGGCTTTACTTCTCCTTTCCCCAAAAGAGACAGACCTTCCCTGAAGATCCTCCATGAGGTCTACAATTGTAAACTTCTTTAGATCTCTTTTTCTTGATGGGATCTGTACTTTCAGTGTTAGAGTAGAGGCTTCGTTTATCTTTGGTAGGGAAAAATTATGGGACTATGTTAGCTTCACACTGCCATCTTGGCTCCACCTAAACAGTCACCAAATCATTAAATTTCTATCTTCCTTAGTTTCCTTAACTGTAAAATGAGCATAATAACAGTATCTGTTTCTCAGGGTGGTATGGAATAAAATGAGATAAGTATAAAATGCCTTACTTTATACAAGGCATTTGTCATCTTCCTCATTATCATCAACATCATCATCATCATCATCATCATCATCACCTAACCACCGTTCAATTTACTTTATTAGTTCATTATCCATTTTCAGGACATAAGCACTGATGTGCTTCTAGCCTCCATACTCTGGCCTTTTCCTCAATTTTGTCCTCTTCTTTACCTCATATAAATAATCAGTTAACAACTCATCATCTCTTGTGTCTGTCCCCTTCCCTCCAATCACAGGGATACTACCCTATTTTATTTATTAATATTGTTGCTAACCCTATCTAATTGCATTAAATTTTTCCCTTTCCTAATCTATTATCCACCCATTTACCAACATTAACTCCCTGAAGCACAATTTTTAGCCTTGTTACTCACCTGCTCACGCACCTTAAATAGTTGCCTATTGCCTCTAGGACACAATATAATCTCAGTTTGACATTTAAGTCACATTTGGGATCTTGCCTCCCTCAATAGGTGTAATGTGACATCACTACTCTTCATAACCTCTATGCTATGCTCATGTGCCTATTTGCTGTCTTAGCATTCTATCTCTTACCACTGAACCTCCGCATAGATACTCTGAAATGCTCAGAATACACTCCCTCCTCACTTCTGCCTCTTAGAATCTCTATCTTCCTGAAACATTTGGTTTATATGCTACCCTGTGTGCTGGAAAGTCTTTCCTCATCAACTGAGTTAATTTTTCTCTCTTTCTCAAATTATCATGTATAGATAGATAGATAGATAGATAGATAGATAGATAGTTACAATAAAGGCTCTTAATTTTGTGTGTGTGTGTGTGTGTGTGTGTGTGTGTGTGTGTGTTTATATATGAGACATGCTTGAGGGCAGTGACCAGATTTTCTTTTGATTGTTTATTTGGTCTATGTTTCCCCATCAACTAAAAGAGTATCTTTCACAAAGTAAGTACTTAAATGTTAGTTGGAGTGTATTTCAAACTACCAAAGGATCCACTGGGGCCAGCTCCTACCCAATTTCATGGAGTTTCAAGTCATCTCTGTTCCCCTGATTCCAAACTGAAGGTATTTCACTGCCTCTCAAATTTTTCATCTTCCCTTCTCTGAGGATCCTTAAATACACTATTTGATTTTAGGCTCATAAACATCAAGATAAAAGAGAGGGGGGAAAACAATCTTAAAGAATGTTTAACAAGAAGTCCATATTACTATGTAATGTAATTATCAAGGCATTTAATATGAAATTGGGATAACATAAATGTATAACATAACATAAAAATAGTTGTACACCAAAGTTTGTTTTAAATATATTTTGTTTCATAATTTTTCTCAATTGCATATAAAAAATTTGAATAATATTTTTCAAAATTTTGCACTCTAAATTCTTTCCCTCACTTCCATTTTTCCCTCTCCTGGAAAAGTCAAACAATTTGATACTAATTATACATGTGAAGTTCTGCAAAGCAATTATTCATATTAGCCATATTGCAAAACAAAAACCCCCAAAAAATAAAAATAAAAAGTAAAAAAATAGTATGTGTCAATTTGCATTTCGAGTTCATCAGTTCTCTCTCTGAAGATAGATAGTCTTAGCCATCAGAGTGGCTAAACCTTTCATAGCAGATAATCCTTACAATATTACTGTCACTATGCATGATATTCTCCTAGTATTGCTCACTTCACTTTGTCTAATTTTTTGTCTTCCCAGGTTTTTCTAAAAGCATTCTGTACATTATTTCTTATGAAAAATAGTATTCTATAACAATCATATATGACAACTTGTTCAGTCATTCCCTAATTGATGGACATTCTCTAAATTTCCAATTCTTTGCTTCTACAAGAAAAAAAATCTGCTTTAAATATTTTTGAACAAATAGGTCCTTTTCCCTATTTTATGTCTTTGGGATATAGACTTAGTGGTATTGCTGGGTCAAAGGATATGTACAGTTTTACAGCTGTTTGAGTGTAATGCCAAATACAGAATGAATGAATCAATTCACAACTATTCCAACACAACCCAATTTTTCCATATCCCCTTCAGTATCTGTAATTTTCTTTTTAAGTCATGTTAGTCAATCTGATAGTTGTGAGATAGCTCAGAGCTGTTTTAATTTCAATTTCTCCAATGATTAGAAATTTAGGCCAATTTTATATGACTTTTAACAACTTTGATTATTTCTGAAAAGTACCTCTTCATATTCTTTGACCATTAAGAACTGAGGAATAACCTTTATATTTACAAATTTCACATATTCCCCTATAATTTGATAAATAAGACCTTTATCAAAGAAGTTTGTTACAAATTTTTCCACAGCTTTTTTTTTTCCTTTTAATTTAGACTGGATTAGTTTTGGCAGTTTTCCTTAAAATTTTTTGAAATACGATGTCTATGCTTTTTCTGTGAGCCTGGCTTTGAGGCAGTCTAATAATTCTTAAATTATTTCTCCTCAAACTATTTTCTGTTTTATTTTTTATTATGTAAATATTTTATTTGTTTTCAAACTATATATAATAGTAGTTTTTACCTATCATTTTTTAAAGATTTTTATACTTTTTTGAATTTTACACTTTCCCCTGCTCACTTCTCTCCCCGCCTCCCACAGAAGGCAATCTGATAGCCTTTACATTGTTTCCATGCTATGCATTGATCAAAATTGAATGTTTTGAGAGAAAAAAATATATTCTTGGGGAAAAAATATAATTTTGGAGAAAGCAAAATTATATACAACATAAAACTTTTAAAAAAATTGAAGGTAATAGTCTTTGGTCTTTGTTTAAATTCCACTGGTCTTTCTCTGGAAACAGATGGCATTCTTCATCTTAGATACCCTAAAATTTTCCCTGATTATTGCACTGATGGAATGAGCAAGTCCATTAAGGTTGATCATCACCCCATCTTGCTATTAGGGTATTTAATGTCCTTCTGATTCTGCTCATTTCACTCAGCATCAATTCATGCAAGTCTTTCCAGGTTTCTATGAAATCCCTCCTGGTTTCTAGTAGAACAATAGTGTTCCATCATATACATATACCATGTTCAGCCAGTCCTCAATTTATAGACATCCCCTCAATTTCCAATTCTTTGTCTCTGCAAACAGAGCTGCTCTGCATATTTTTGTACAAGTGGTGTTTTTACCCTTTTTCATGTTCTCTTCAGGGTATAGACTCAGTAGTGGTATTGCTGGATCAAAGGGTCTGCACATTTTTATTGCCCTTTGGGCATAATTCCAAATTGCTCTCCAGAAAGGGTGGATCAGTTCAAAGTTCCACCAACAATTAATGAACCAGATTTCCCACATCCCTTCCAACACTGATCATTGTCCTTTCTGGTCACATTGGTCAATCTGAGAGGTGTGAGATGATTTAATTTGCATTTTTGTTTTAGGTTTTTGCAAGGCAATGGAGTTAAGTGGCTTGCCCACACAGCTAGGTAATTATTAAGTGTCTGAGATCAGATTTGAACTCAGGTACTCCTGACTCCAGGGCTAGTGCTCTATCCACTGAAGGTAGCAGCCCCTAATTTTCATTTTTCTAATCAGTAATGATTTAGAGAAATTTTTCATATGAATATAGATAGCTTTGATTTCCTAGTCTGAGAATTGTCTTTGCATATCCTTTGACCAATTGTCAATTAGGGGATGGCTTTTTTTCTTTTATAAATTTGACTCAGCACTCTATATATTTTAGAAATGAGTCCTTTGTCAAAAAACTACTTTACTACATTTCTTGTGATCTTGGTTACAGTGCTTTTATTTGTGCAAAACCATTTTAATTTAATGTAATCAAAATTATCCAGTATGTTTTTAATGCTGTTCTCCATCTCCTCCTTGGTCTTAACCTGCTTCCCTTTTCATAGATATGACTATGTAAACTATTCCTTGTTCTCCTAGTTTGCTTATAATATTGTCTTTTATGTCTAAATCCTGCACCCATTTTGATCTTATCTTGGTATAGGGTGTGACATGTTTTGATTACTAGATGCTTTATAATATAATTTTAGATTTGGTAAGGCTAAGCTACCTTCTTTTGCATTTTTTTCATTAAATCCTGGATATTCTTGAATTTTTGTTTTTCATAGGAATTTATTTACAATTTTTTCTAGCTCATTAAAGTGATTTTTTGGAAGTTTGGTTGGAAAGGCACTAAACAAATAGTTTAAGTAGAATTGTCACTTTTATTATGTTAGTTTGGCCTATCTATGAGCAGTTGATATTTGCCCAGTTATTTAAAACTGATTTTCTTTATGTGAAAAGTGTTTTATTGCTGTTTTCATAGAGTTTCTGCATCTGCCTTGGCAAGTATGCTCCAAAGTATTTTATATTTTCTGAAGTTATTTTAAATAAGATTTCTCTTTCTAGCTCTTGCAGCTATTTCTTGCTAGTGATATATAGAAATACTGTATAAATGGGTTTATTTTATATCCTGCGACTTTGCTAAAGTTGTTGTTTCTAGTAGTTTTTTAGATGATTTTTTTAGTGTTCTCTAGGTATACCATCATGTCCTCAGCAAAGAGTGAGAGTTTGTTTCTTCCTTCCCAATTCTAATTTCTTCAATTTCTTTTCCTTTCTTATTGCTGAAGCTAACTTTTCTAATACAATATTGAACAGTGGTGGTGATAATGGACATTATTGTTTGACCCCTGATCTTATTGAGGATGCCTCTAGCTTATTCCCATATAATGCTTGTTGATGGTTTCAGACAGATAATTCTTATCATTATAAGGAAGAATTCATTAATTCCTATGTGTCTCTAGTGTTTTAGTAGTAATGGGTGCTGTATTTTCTCAAAGACTTTTTCATCATCTATGGAGATAATCATATAATTTCTTTTAAGTTTGTTATTGATATAGTCATTTATACTGACAGTTTTCCTAATATTGAACCAACCCTGCATTCCTGAGATAAATCCTACTTAGTCATAGTGTATTATCCTAGTGATAATTTGCAGTAATCATTTTGCTAAGATTTTATTCAAGATTTTTGCATCCATATTCATTAGGAAATTGGTCTATAATTTTCTTTCTCTGTTTTGACTCTTCCTGGTTTAGATATCAAGACCCTATTAGTATCATAGAAGGAGTTAGGCAGAGTTCCATCTTCACCTATTTTTTCAAAGAGTTTATATAGAAATGAAACCAATTGTTCATTAAATGTTTGATAGAATTCACTTGTGAATCCATCTGGCCTGGAGAATTTTTTCTTAGGGAGTTAAATGATGGCTTATTGGATTTCTTTTAATGTGACATGGTTATTTAGGTATTTAATTTCCTGTTCTGGGTTACTTATATTTTTGTAAATATTCATCCAATTTCACTTAGATTATCAAATTTATAGGCATACCATTGGGCATAAAAGTCCTGAATTATGACTTGAATTTCTTCCTCATTGGTGTTGAGTTCAAATTTTTCATTTATGATATTAGTAATTTGGTTTTCTTCTTTCTTTTATTAATCAAATTAAGCAAAGGTTTATCTATTTTATTGTTTTTTTTTCATAAAACCACCTTTTGGTTTTATTTATAAGTTCAGTTAGTTCTTGCTTTCGATTTTATTAATTCCTCCTTAAATTTTTGGAATTTCTAATTTAGTATTTAATTGTGGGGGGTGTTTAACTATTTCTTTCTTTAATTTTTTTAGTTGCATGCTTAGTTCATTGATTTCCTCTTTCTCTATTTTATTCATATAACCATTTAAAGATATAATATATCTCCTTATAACTATCTTGCAGTATTCCCGTAAGTTTTGGTATGTTGTCTCAATATCGTTATTGTCTAGAAGGAAATCGTTAATTCTATCTGTAATTGTTGTTTGATCCACTCATTCTTTATGATGACATTATTTAGTTTCCAAATAGTTTTAGTCTATCTCTCCATTGCCCATTATTGCATATCATTTTTATTACATTATGGTCTGAGAAGGAAGTATTCACTATTTCTGCCTTTCTGCATTTGATTATGAGTTTTTTTATGCCTTAGTTCATGGTTAATTTTTGTGTAGGTGCCATGTACTACAGAAAAAAAGTATATTCACCAGAGGTCTGTCATGTTTATTTACCTCCTTAACTTCCTTCTTGTTTAATTTATGATAAGATTTATCCAATTCTAAGAGAGGGAGTTTGAGTTCTCCCATCAGTAGAGTTTTGCTGTTTATATCTTCCTGTAACTAACTGAGCTTCTTCTCTAAGAATTTGGCTGCTATACCACTTGGTATATGCATGTTAAGCATTGAAATCACTTCATTGTCTATAGTACCTTTTAGGAGGATATAGTTTCCTTCCTTATCTCTATTTTGTCTGAAATGAGGATTGCTACCCCTGCCTTTTTCACCTCAACTGATGCATAATATATTCTGCTCCAACCTTTTACCTTTACTCTATATGTATCTGCTTCAGATGAGTTTCTAGTAAGCAGTGTATTGATGGATTCTGGTTTTTAATCCGCTCCACTATTATGTTCACATTCAAAGTTATAATTACTCTTTATTGCCCTCCATGCTATCTTCCCTCTTGTTGTATTTTCCCTTTTTTTTCACCTTATCCATATTCCCCAGTATTTTGCTTCTGAATACCACCTTCTTCAGTTTGTTTGTCCATTATAGCCAACTCCCCTCCCCTTTCTATCCTCTCTCCCTTTGCCCCTTCTTCCTTCCCTTCCTTCTGTCTGTTCCTCTTCCCCACTTTCCCCTCTTAATACTTGGAATCTAACATAAGTTTCTTAACTTAACTGAATCTGTATATGTTAATCCTTCTTTGTGATGAGAGTAAAATTCAGGCTGTTCTCACAGCCTCCCTTCTTCCCCTCTATTGCAATAGGTCCTTTGTATCTCTTCATGTAATGTAATTTACCCCATTCAATTTCTTCCATCCTCCCACCTCTTTATTGTCCCCCCTTTTTGAGGAGATATTGTTTTTAAATCATTCTATCTGAATCATGGACAGGTCATGTGTGCCCATTACTTCTGGCTAAGTATATTCTCTCTAATAGAGTAACAATTCTCAAGACTTATGAGAACTTTTTCTCCCAGGTGTATAGCTAGTTTCATCTTATTAGATAACAGTTTTTTTTTTCTTTCCCCATTTTTACCTTTTCATGTATCTCTCTTCAGCTTCTTGTTTGAAGTTCAAATTTTCTATTTACCTCTGGTGTTTTCATCAGGAAAAGTTGGAAGTCTCCTATTTCATTAAATATCCATCTTTTCTATTGGGAGAGAAGGCTTAGTTTTGGCAGACAGTGAATTCTTGGCTACATTCCAAGCTCCCTTGCTCTTTGGAATATCATATTCCAGGCCCTTAAATCCCTTAATGTTAATGCAACCAGATCCTGTAAAATCCTTATTATGGCTCCTTGGTATCTAAATTGTGTCTTTCTGGCTACTTGCAGTCATAATATTGAAACCAATATTCCTTGGTGTTTTCATTTTGGGATCCCTTTCATAAAGGGATTGATATGTTCTTTCAAGAACTATTTTGCCCTCTGCTTTCATAATATCAGGGCAATTCTCATTTACTATATCCTTCAGTATCAATATAAACATTTTCTATCCTCAAAATTTCTGAAAACCCAATAATTCTTTTTTTTAATCCCTGTTTTCCATATAAATTTATTTTTTAAATTAATTAATTTATTTTCATCCATATGCATATGTATATTTTTAAGGTACAAAATTTCCTTCCACCCTCTCTTCCCACCTCCCTCCCTTCCCACCTCCCTCCCTTCAGAGGCAAATAGTCAGGTTAGCATGTACAAACATATTTTGGATAAATATGTTTATGTATTAGTCATTTTTGGTATGAGGATTAAGGGAAAGAGATACATAAGAGATAATTTTTATAAAGTGTTCACCAGATTCTGAAGGGTCGATTTTTCTTTTCTTGATTTTTTGGTTTGTTTTGGTTTGTTTTTCTTGCTCTAGATGGAGATAACATTGTTCATATCTAGTCTAATATGGTTGTCCTAGCTTTCTGAATTGCCATGAGGCGCTGCTTCCAAGGCCCAGTAATTCTTAAATTGTCTCTCTGGATCTATTGCTAGGTCAGTTGTTTTGCCAATGAGGTATTTTACATTTTTTATATTTCTTCATTTTTTTGGCTTTATTTAACAGATTCTTGTCTCATGAAGCTTCCATAGATTCCAATTATATTATTTTTTAGAGAAGAATTATCAGTTACCTTTTCCAATTGATCAATTCTATTTTTGAAGTTTGCCCATTTGTGGTTTTGAGAGAATTATTTTCTTTTCTGCACTTTTCCAATTGTATTTTCATTTTCTTGTTGCAAGATGATATTTTTTTCTTGTGAAGGGCTAATTTTCTCTTGTGTTTCTTTTCTCAGCTTTTCCAATTGATTTTAAACTCCTTCCTGATCTCTTCTTAGAAGTCTTTCTGGGCTGGAGATGAATTCATATTCTCCTCAGAAGTTCCAGATCTCTCTAAGTTAGGATCTTTGTCTCCAAGGTAGCTTTCAATGGACCCCCCCATTGCTGCTGACTTTTCTTCATTTTACTAGAATTTATGTTGGGGGAGGGGCTGGTTCACAGAATTTTGGTATTGAAATCCTTAGAGGCTTTGCTCACTGGGCTTAGTAACTCCAAGTGGGCCAGCCAGTAAGGGATCCACTTTCTCTGGAGTGTTTGTATCCTTGATTTGTGACCCCCCTACCTAGGCCTTGAGGGGGAGGGGGGAGGGGGAGAAGCAGGATCTAGATTATCCTTGAACAATGTGGGTTGGGCCCTTAGGCCATATAGTTAATCTCCTGAATCCTCATTCAGCAATGAGGGAGATCTGTTGCCCACACCTGAGCCTGGAGGTGTGTGGGGGTGGGGGGGATGCTCCTGTGTTTGTTCTGGGAAGTCACTTTGTAAGGGAGGCAGGGTTCAACTGCAAACATGGGGACACCACTGAAAACAAGGGGCCTTACAGCCCTGGTCTCCCAGACCAGCCAAACTGGCTAGATTGATTTCCAGCCACACTCTGGAGCTCTCCCACTTGCTGTGCTAGAACTCTCCCACCTGCAGCTCACATAGCCAAATCTTTTGCAGCTCTTCTCAGGTTAGTCCCTGGGCCTCACCCTGCTGCCTACATTGGGTCTCTGTTCTGTGCTCCTGGCTCACCCATGCTTCCCTAAGACAGACCTTGTTGGTAGATGCTCTTCTCCAAGGTTCTTTTCTGGATTTTGTGGATCTGAATTTTGTTAAGAGGCTTGATTCAAGTTAGTTCTGAGGAAAATCCAAGAGTGCTTAGGATAGTGCCTTGCTTCTCTTCATCATCTTGACTGGAAGTCCCTCAATATATTTCCAAGGTCTGTTGTTTTTCAATGAGATATTTCATGCTTTCATTTATTTTTTGAACTTTTTTTATTGTGCTTTTTTATGTATCATGGAATCATTATTTTTCACTTATCCAAATCTAATTTTTAAGGACTTATCATCTTCTGAACTTTTGCACCTCTTTTCCCACTTAGCCACTTTTTAAAGATTTTTTCCCTTTGGTCAATTATTAATACCTATTTTTTTTTCCATTTGTCCATCTCTATTTTTAAGATATTCTTTTCAGTGCTTTTGTATCTCTTTTTAGCATGTTGTTAATTGTCTTTCCATAATTTTCTTTCTTTACTTAATTTTTAAAAGTATTTTTACTCCACTTATTTCCTCAGCTATTCTTATTTCTTCTACTACTCTTATTTTCCCTCTACTATTATATTTTAGCTCTTTCAGGAGTTTTTCTTGGACTTGTGTCCAACTCACTTTTTCTTTTCCTTTGAGGCTTTGCTTGTAGTTGTGTAGACTACATGGTCTTTTGATTTTGGCTTGATATTCTTTTTCACCTTAGTAGTAGGTTGCTATAGTCAGGTTCATGTTTGATAATTTTTTCAATTTCCACCCTATTACTTGATTTTGAAATTTTTATTCAAAATTCTATTGGTGAAAGAATTGAAATGTCACAAGTTTCAAATTTTTTTTGCACTCTTATTTCAAAACTAGCTTTGGCAGTTTGAAAGTTTTCAGTGCTTCAAAGTTTAACTAATTTCCTAGTCTATACTCTGGTTCCTTGCTAAGAAACTACCAGTTCCTTGGGATTATATTTCATACTTCTCAGAGTCCCTGTCCTCCTGGCACTGTAAACCATATTGTTTCTCAGACTCCTTATTCCCTGGAACCAGAAGTAATACTATTTTTCAGAGTCCCTAATCCCATAATGATTCTCGGGGTTTCCAGTCTTTCTACCAAAAATGGTCCTTTGAACTCTTGAACTATGACACAGAAGTGGGTATAGAAAATGAAGTTACCAAATAGCAGCTGTTTTACATGCAGTACTAGCATGGAGTTCCCTAATCTCTATAATCTCTTTCTTTTCTGTTGCTGATTTGAGAACTCCTCAAATTGCTGTGGCACTCCTGTTCCTTCATCCAGATGGGCTTCAGGTCAACCTCAACCCTGTGACGCTATGATAATTGCTTGTTGGCCATTAGAATGAATTTTATTTGATAAAGCAAAACTTCATTTGCTTTAACTTCAGAAAATGTTATCAATAATTTATTTTTCACTAGCTTTAGCCTGTCTTCTCAATATTAGCTTTTAAAAAATGATTCATTTTTTTCAAACTACATGCAAAGATAGTTTTCAACATTCATTTTTTGTAAGATTCTGGTTCCACATTTTTCTCCCTCTTTCTCTTCTTTCCCCTCTCACAATGATAGTAAGAAATTTAATAAATGCTGTACTTGTGTAACTATGTTAAACATATTTCCATATTTTCCATGTTTAAAAGAAGCAGAACAAAAAGGGAAAAAGCATGAGAGAAAAACATAAAAATAATTTGAAAATTTGAAAATGGTATGCTTACAATATTTTTCAACATGATATCTCCTTTGCTCAATAAGATGTCTTCTATCTTCATTATTCCTTGAAAGGTGAAACAAAATTTTGTTCCAATGGTAATTTTAATAACTAGTGAATTTTAAGTTTGGCAGAAATGTACCCCACAACAGAAATCACCAAATCAAGAAAAAAATTCACTTAAAAGTCCAAATCAAAGAACACTTCCATTTATAGATGACAAGATGTTGATTATATCAAGCCTACAGAAAATGTAGAGGCTGCTGATTTTCATCATCAATTTCTAAAATGGTAGGTTGGATAACTCAATATAGTTTAGTTAATAAGTAAAATTTTAATAAAGAATCTCATATTTTGGGTGTAGTTAGGTGGAGCAATTGCTAGAGCATCAGCCCTGGAATCTTGAAGACCTAAGTTCAAAGCCTGCCTCAGACACTTAATAATTACCTAGCTGTGTGACCTTGGACAAGTCACAACTCCATTGCCTTGCAAAAAAAAAAAAAGAATCTAATTTTTTTTCTGTGGAAAAGACAAGAGATTTGCGATAGAAATAGTCTGACTCAGTGGATGTGGTTCTTATTTCATTTTTAAAATTAAAGAGGAATTCTTAATGGCTTAAAGTCAGCATGTAAAGTAGTCTCCATTGGAGTGCCTCAAGCATCAATATTTGGTCCTGTGCTGTTTAATGTTTTATCAGTTACCCGGATGGTATCATGTTTATGACATTTTCAAATTATACAAAGGGTGATAGGAATAGTTAATACATCAGATGACAATTAGGAAAAAAGGATCTAGACAGGTTCTAACTCTGTATATACTTCATAATATACTCTATAATACATGCCCAGGATTATAGTCATATGTGTCATCTGCATTATACTAAATGTCAAACCACAGGATTTATAGGTATAAAACTGTGGAGACAGAGTTACATAATAATGTGTCTTCAAAGGTCCAGTGGATTTTAGTGGATGGCAAGCTAAGTCAGCTATATGATGCAGAATTCTCAAAAGTTTAAGCAATCTTGAGCTGAATTATGAAAATTAAAGCTTCCAGAAGTAAGGAAATATATTTTTACTATGATCAGACTGAACCTGGAAGAGTAAATAGGCATATTATAATTGGAATCAAAGAGAAAAAGTTGTCATGATGAACATTTAAGTTTGATTAAAAAGGGGAGGAAGTGGCATATGAATTAAAGCTACCCATAAGTGAATTTTGGTCATATAAGGAAATATGTTTCTTTCAGAGGACAGATTAAAAATTTCTCAGATATGCTGAAGTTTCTCTTAATTGAGGGTTGGGATGTGGGAGGTTTGGACTAGATTATCTTCTAATTCTAAAATTTAGTGATCCCTTTGTTTTGGGGATTATCAGATTCTACATTTTCAATTGATATCTTATAAAAAGAATAAATAATCTTGAAAAATTTATGCAAGTTTAGCTTCATTCTCCAAAGGACTTTCTTTTGGTTCCCTAAAATATTCATTACTCATAAACTTCTAAAGTTTGATTATGCCTTTTGATAATTCTGAGTTTTCTTTTTATTAGCACCCTGTGTATTCTACCTATATGGATTTTGTTCTCCTTCTACTTTTTAACAACATTACATTTTTATTTATTTACACATTACTAAAATAGTTTTGTTTCAAGTAGACATAACCCCGCTCCCCCCACAAAAATAAAAAACCTCATGAGAAATAAAGTGAAAGAAAGAGAAAAATAGTCTGTGTTCAGATACCTCAGCTCTGTCTCTAAGGTGGATCACATTCTTTATAAGTCTATCAGAAAAGTTAGTTCCATATTTTTTTAGTTATTGTTACTAATTGTAATTCCTCCATCCATTACTCCCCACTACCATTTATTATATTTTCTCTCTCCTTTCACTCTGTCCCTCTTCAAAAGTGTGCTGTGAGGCAGCTGAGTGGCACAGGGGACAGAGTACTGGCACTGGGGCCAAGAAGTCCCAAGCCTACATCCCACCCCAGAGCCCCAGCAACCACCCAGCCCTGTGGTCCCAGACAGGCCACCCAATCCCACCACCTTACAAAAAATAAAAAAGAAAATGTATTATTTCTGACTATCTTCTCCCATGATCTACTCTCTCTCTATCACCTATATCACCCCTCCCCTCTCCCTGTCCCCCTTCTCCCATTGCCTTTTTCTTTTTTCTCCTAATTTCTATTCCCTATAAAGTATATATATATATATATATATATATATATATATATATATATATATATATATATATATATATATATATATATATATAATATTTGAATTGTTTCATTCTGGCTGCCTTGCAAGTTCTGGAATTTGGCTATAATATTCCTGGGGGGTAATTTATTTTTGTATTTCTTTCCATAGGAGATGGGTAGATTCTCTTAACTTCTATTTTGCCCTCTGTTTCTAGGATATCAGAGCAATTTTGATATAGAAATTCTTTAAAAATGAAGTCAAGGTCCTTTAGGAATCATGACGTTTAGATAGCCCAATAATTTTTAAATTGTCTCTTCTGGATCTGTTTTCCAGGTCAGTTTTTATAATGAGATATTTCACATTTTCTTCTAGTTTTTTTAGCATTGTATTATTGCTTCTTGATTCCTCACAAAGTCATCAGCTTCCCTTTGGTCCATTCTACATTTGAAGGAGTTGTTTTCTTCAAAGAGCTTTCTTATCTCCATTTCCATCTGGCCAATGCTGCTTTTTAAGGTATTCTCCACATTGACCTCTTTGACTACTTTTTCCATTTGACCTAAACTTGTTTTTAACATGTTATTTTCTTCAACATTTTTTTTTTGGATCTCCTTGACTAAGCTGCTGACTTCATTTTCATGTTTTTCTTGCATCTCATTTCTCTTCCCAATTTTTCCTTTACCTTCCTTACTTGATTTTCAAAATCATTTTTGGAGCTCTGCCATACCTTGAGCCCAATTCCTATATTTCTTGAAGTCTTTAGATGCAGAAGTTTGGACTTTGTCATCTTCTGAGTGTGTGGGTAATTGTCTATGGTCAGGTTCTGTTTTTTCTGTTTACTCATTTTCCCAGCCTGTGCCCTGGTTTTGGGGTGCTTCCTGAGCATTTGAGTATTATTGGGACACCCCAGCAAGAACCTCAGTTCCTTCTTATGAGAACCTCTGATTGCTCTCCTAGCCTGTGATTTGTTCTGTGGGTGATCGCAAGCACACCCCTCTGCTCTGGAACTGTGAGGAGTGTTCCTGCTCTATGGCAATGGGGGGCCCCAGACTGTGACCAGGATCTGAATATGGATAAAGCACAAGAATCCTGTCCCAGGGAAAGAGGAGAGACCTCAATAGTCTCCCTCCACTCCCTTGCCTTCTGTGGGCTGAGTGCTCTGGGAGCAGTTGCCAAGTGCTCCCTGATGGGCAGCTCTGCAGGCCTGCTTCCACTTCCTGGGATCTGGGCTGCACTGAGGCCCATGGCTGCATTGAGAGTCAAGTTGGCCTGGGCTTCCTGCTCACTCTGGCAGAGGTCTCTCCACTGTTCTTCCAAGTCGTACTTGATGTTCCCTAGGTTGGTAGGTCAGGAAACTGCTTCTGCTGCCATGAGCCTGCACTCCCAGGTACCCAGGTACCCCACAGGCTCTTCCAGGAACATTGGAGCTCCTTTCCTCCAGTAGTAATCCTTGCCGTGCTGCCGCCCCCTCCAACCTGGTGGAACAGAGCCTTCCCATGATCTCCCAGATTTCCTTGTGCTGGAGAATTGCCTCACTGGATCTTTCTGTGGGTTGTCTCTCAAAAGTTTAGTTAGAATCATGATTTTAGGGTTTTTAAAATATTTTGTAGAGAGCTCCTGGAAAAGGCTGTTCTCATGCTGCTGCCTCTTTTTTCGAATGTCAATGGGTAATTTTCTGTTTTATTTTATGATTTCAACAAATATGGTATTTGTTACCACGTAATTTTTTTTCTTTCTTGAAGACCTGTAATCCTTAGATTGTTTCCTTAATTTCCAACTTCAAGCTTTTCTCTGAGATCTTATGTCTTCTTCTCCAAGTCTGGTTGTCTTTTGAGTTTAATCAGGCAATTTTTCTTCTAACTCGTCATATTGAGTTCCTTATCTGCCATTTCCTCCCATTTTGTTACAAATATTTGCATATAACATACATTTTAAATTTTCCAGTTTAATTTTTGTGAGAGCTCTGCTTTCTATTTTCCAGATTAATTCTTATTTTGTAATTTTTATTGCTCTTCCAAACAATCATGGAAGTTCAGGGTGAAGAACAGTGAATTCAAAAACCACTACTGGTCTTAGCACAGTTTTTCTTTGTGCAAATCACTTATCTTAGCCTGAGCCTCAGCATCCTCATCTATTAAATAATAGGAGTTAGACTAGCTGATCTATAAAATCTTTTCTATCTTTAAACCTGATTATATGCTTCTCTTTGGTTAACATTTATTTTCTAAAACGTTTTTATTGCTGTCTTTTATTTTAACATCATTTTCATTTCCCAGTTTATCTCCTTTTTCTCCAGTCATTCCTTATGATTAAAAAGGAAGACCAAAATGTTTTTAACAAAATTAACCAATACATGAACAAGATATAAGAATAAGCAAAGCATTCTATAACTTGGTAGAATATTATTTCTAAAGTTATCATGGCATTTTTCATAATTATTTCCCCTTTAATTAGAAATTTTCAAGTGAATTTCCTTTATTACAGGATATTTATTCATTTTATTAAATTATTTCTTTGATTATTACTTCATTTTCCCTTCTTGACAAGATTATCTCCTTTTTTGCTGGGATAAGTTTTCTGTGATGAGAGTTTTCCTATTCCTTTTTTACTGTCTCTTATTATTCTTTTATTATATTTGAGGCAGTAAGAGTGTTTGACTTGGAGTCAGGAGAACTAATGTGAGTCAAAATCTCACCTGTTGTATGTCTTTGAATTAGTCAATAAATCTGTAAATCAATTCCCTCGTCTGTCAAATGTGGAAAATAATATTACCTACTTCCCACTGTTGTGAGGAGTACTTAGCACAATGACTGATACATAGTAGGTACCATGTAAATGCCAGTTATCACTATTATCATTGTTTTTGGTTATTGTTTTGAATGTTTTATGATAAGAGAAGGGTGCTGTGCTTAGAATGACCTCTTATTCAACCATCTATCATATGTTCCCATCTTTTCCTTTGGCTGATTTATTTATTCAGTTTTTTAAAACTGGTATTTCCTTCTATTATGCTCCAAATTTCATTGCCAGATTCTTCTCTCATCTACTCCTGCCTACTCTCTTTTGGTCAGAACATTAGTGTTAGGAGAATTAAAAATGGATACTCATCTGGCTGAATCACTGTCATTGTTTTACTCCAAGAAGCAAGAACAAATGTCACCATAGCCATACAGAAATCAGTGTTTAGAGCATAGCAAAGCAGGTAGTAAGTAGAAAGAGCTGGACACAGCTAAGGGTAATACAGATTTCTGTCATTATTGTTTTCCTCCCTAAAGAAATTACAATGTGGTAGAATCATTTCCTTTTTTCTTATATGTTATTTATTACTTTAATTTTAAGTTTTATTGTTGTTTTGAGGTAGTGAGCAGTTTAGACATAGTATCTTACTTTGTCATTTTACCAGAAGTCCACTAGTCAGATCTCTTCAAGAAAGTCCTTCCCAGAAGAATCCTACAAAAAGTACATCAGAAATTACAAGAAATCAAAGACAAATTTGAAGAACAAAAGTCAGATAGAGTTAAATATTTTATGTTGGGAGTTGCAGACAAATCAAACATATCCCTGCTAATTTTAAAAATTATTTTTAAAATTATAAAATTAAAAATTATTAACAATTAAATTATTAAAATTAAAATTTTTTTCCTAGAAAAAAATATGAATCCAGATGGCATGGTGACTCTCTTGGAGTTCTATGAGAATGGTGTGAATTCACTTATTATGTCCTTGAAGAAAAATGATGAATCTTTAGATTGAAAAAAAAAATTCTTTATAAGTGGAAAGTGTTTATACATCTATTTGATTAATTTAGATCACCTGCCATAATTGGATGATGCTTTTTGTCATTTATATAACACTACAATTGGACAAGTTTAAATTGATGTCATCTTGAGCCTTATGCATTTATTTTTGAACTTGATTTGTCATATAGGTTATCTAAAAGAAAACACATTTAAACCCCATCTACCCCTCCAAAAAATGTCTATCAGTCACATTGCTTTTGTTTTCTCTAAGCATCATGTATTTTATTTTATTAAAATGCTTTGAAGTTTAATAATACTTATATGACCCCTAGTTACTTCAGGCAAGTAGAATAAACAATTCACCAGAATATACCATTTTGTATCTATTTGAAAGTAATTAAAATTAACTATATGAGTCTTGCTTTTAGTGATCTTCAGTTAAGCTTTTCTTAATTTTTTTCTGTGATGCTTTAGAGGCATTCCTTATTTCCAACAATGACACATTATTGTTTTTATGATTGACAATGGCAGCTAATAGGTTCCATGAATTGTTTACCTTTTGTTTGAAGAACACTGTGGGCAGGAGAATAATATTTTAGAATATATGGTTCCTGCCCTCCACCTGTGAAATAAAATAGATGTGATCATGGCCTGGGGTGGGTGGGGGGAGTTATTTTATTGTATCAATTGCTCTATTGCAACATATGTTAGTAGCAAAACACATAATCCATTAACTAGGTGGCATAACAATCAATTTGATGAAATTTCCTAATTTCAGTATTGAGTGACAGTAAAAATCAAGATAGTCACATTTGATCTAGGGTCAGTCGTGGAATACTTAATTACTGAAGAAGGTGGGTTTGAGCATCCAGATTTGTTATCTGGTTTCCTAACCTGTGAATAGGTCTAATGGTAAATACTAATGATCCAGTGACTAGAGCACTGGCTATGGAATCAGGATACTTAATAGCTGTGTGACTGGGCTAGTCACTTAACATCTGTTTGCCTCAATTTCCTAAATTGTAAAATGGGAATAATAACAGTACCTACCTCGCAGGATTGTTATGAAGATAAAAATGAGAAAAATATTTGTAAAAGTACTCACCCTGGCATGCAATAGGCTCTATGTAAAGGGTTACTTCTTTCCCTTAATAGTGAGTTGTATGTAATATCCAGTTGGAACAAGATAAATTTAATAGAAAAAATCCAGCAAAAAATACACACACACACACACACACACACACACACACACACACACACACAAACACACACACACACTATCTTTCCCACAATGCTATGACTTATTCAAACCTGGAAAGAAATAATTTCTTATGGTAATTTTACTTCCACGTGAAAAATTTGGCAGAAGTATACTTTTTTTTTTAGGTTTTTCCAAGGCAAATGGGGTTAAGTGGCTTGCCCAAGGCCACACAGCTAGGTAATTATTAAGTATCTGAGATCAGATTTGAACCCAGGTACTCCTGACTCCAGGGCCGGTGCTTTATCCACTGCGCCACCTAGCCACCCTGGGAGAAGTAAACTTTAAGGGACTATTATTGGAAGAGTATTTTGTCACCCCTACAGAAGTTGAAAGACTTAATTTCTTCTTTGGGAGAGGAGTTATAATTTAAAGTGAACATATTTTTCTCAAATTCATATCTAGTTTCATAATTAGGCAGACAATGTGTATCTTTGTACAGAAAATTATTTTGCACGGAATCAAGGTTGGCCAACAGAATCAATTGCAGTTTCTCTCTGTCTATATGTCTCCGTCCTTTGATCTCCTTTTTTCATATCTCACTCCAATCTGGACTGAAATCTAATGACTGAAAACATTCTAGGTAGCTACTATCAACTTTTTTTTCAATTGTTTGATTTGTTATTCTCTGGAAAAATCAACATGAATATAAATTAATTTTGCTTACAAGATGTGTTTTATTAGATTTTTCACAATAGTCTTTGAGATCAAAGGAGGAACTCTGAAATATAATTAAACCAGCTCTGAAAAATCAACTGCCTTAGAGGGAAAAAATGATTTGAGTCTTGACTTTGATAGTTTCTTATGGGCAATGATTCATAGTGTTCTCTCTTCTTTTGAGTCAGGACATAGAGCAAAAAATCTTACCTGTTACCTGTAGATCTGTATCTGATATTAGGTTTGTTTGAAAGATCAGAACTGGTCTAGAGAACTACAAAAGTGGAAAGCTGTTCTACCAATCCTCTGTAAATGAAATTCTTAAAGAATGAATAAGCTAGTAGCTGGAACACTTAGACAGTTCATTTATCTGCCTAAATTCAATCGTGTGGCAGAGAACAACTTGATTCTAGGCATTCTTGAATCTGGGACCAGTTCCCTGCCTACTCTGTCAGGCTGACCTGACCAGGGGGACTTGTTAGGACCAAGAATCTCAGTTCCATAACTCTGTTAAATAAAATAAACAAACAAAAAAGCTCCATATCTTTAACCTCAAACTCTTTGATTTTCTAATATTTTAAAAAGCATACTCAATTCTAATCTATTTTTCAGGTCAGTTATTTTTTTCCCAATGAGATATTTCACAATGTCTTATAATTTTTCATTCTTTTGGTTCTGTTTTATTGTGTCTTGATTTCTCATGAAATCATTAAGCTTCCATTTGTTCAGTTCTAATTTTTAAGGAATTATTTTCTTCTCTGAGTTTTTATATCTCTTTACATTTATTCAATTCTACTTTTTACGGAATTTTTTCTTCAGTGATTTTTTTTTGCCTCTTTTCCATTTTGCCTCTGTTCCAGAATAATGTCAATTATTGTATGTAACAGAGATGACAGTGTTCTATGGTAGGGACATTTACATATACACATAGACACACACACACACACACACACACACACACACACGTGATTTGCAGCCCACCACTGATCTGTAACTTCCACAGTTGACCTCTATTCCCACATTTGCATTTTCCTGAAAAACTGTTCCTAGGTTCTCCCATTCCTCTAGGTTCCAGGGGTGCTTCCCCCACAACTCTTAATGTAGGATAAGTCAATATTTCAAATATTAAAATCCCCAGGTTTGTTCAGTGAAAGGTTATCTCCCTTTACTAACCAAATCTCTTCACCTATAGGAGCATTCATCATTTGGATCCTCTCCCAACCCAATGTAAGGTCTTCTTCCTTTCACTCGCTTTTCAATATTTCCTTCTCCTCACTTATTCACCTTCCCCTCACTGCTAGTTGTTTATTTGATCCCAGCATATCACACATTCTCTTCTATCCTTGTCTCATCTACCAGCAAATATTATAGTCAAAACAACAGCAATAATATAAGCATTGATTAACTAGGGACAGGATATCACCAATTTCTGGTCATAATGTTCCCTATCTTCTTTTTCATTGCTATCTCTATTAGATTTCAGCCTTCTTATATACATATAAAAGAAGTCTATTATTGATCTCTTTGTTGTTACTCTATTATTATTGCATCCTTTCCTGGATCATTTATTCACTCCTATATATCTGTTTGGGGAGATTTTCAAGAAGCAAATTATCTCTTGAGTTCTGGTTTTCTTTCTAAAAACATTTGAAACTCCTGAAGATTCATCTTCTGCTCTTTATTATTAAGCTAAAATTTGGGAGGTAATTGACCATGTACTGCATCTTGATTCCAGTTTTTCAAAACTTATTCCATTTCCTCCTGAGTTTTATAGTAGGTATGGTAAAAATTGTGTTATTTGAGTGTCATTTCTTCGTACTGGAAGGTGTTTCTTCTGCTTCTAGAATTTGTTTCTGAATTAAAAATTTAAAATTAGACACAAATAACTAGAAGTTTGCAAGTTTGTGATTTTTCTGGAGTCTATGTGGGAACTTTTCCAACTGTAATTTTATTGTCTATGTTCAGAAGTTCTAGGCAATTTTCTTTTATTATTTATTTCATTAACACTGGATTTTTGTCCTATTGTATTCTTCTGAAAACTTATAATCCTATCTCTATGCACCCTGTCTTCCATAACAGTATGTTTTGTTTGCATGCTGAGAATATTTCCTTTTACTTTATTTTTGCTTTTCTTCTTTTAGATTGCCTTTTATTTCTGTGTATTTGCATCCTCTCTACTATTCTCTCTTTTGTTTCTTTAGTGAGGCTTGTTATTCTAGTTTTTTCTATTCTGCTCATCATTTTTACTGTGAAGAATATACATTCTGCTCCTATAATTATCATTTCTCTTTTTTAAAACACTCAGAAAGAGTATATTGCAGCTCTGCGCTCTCCTCAAATTTCACAATTTCCTGTCTCAAGAGGTCTATCAATTTCCTTTTTTAAAAAATATTATTTAGCCATAGATACCTGAATTTGTTTTCTAGATCTGGAGACCATGTTCCTTCTTTTGTTACTTGGTTTCCTGTTGATATATCTGTTTATGTTCAAGGTCTTTGAGCTTTCTTTTTGTGAAATCATCTTCGGTTATTTCAATCTATAACCCCCCTCCTTTCATTTTCCTTATCAATCACATTTTTACTCCCTTTCTTCTGATTATGGATTTCTTGGGGCTAGATCTCAAAGTGTCTTGTTCTTCTCCCATACTGGGCAAATTCATGGTTTGCCAGCCTAAAATTCTGTACCAACATAATTTTGGGTGGTCAGAATTGGTCCTAGCTAGATTCTGTGCTCTTTTCTTCAGGGTTGGTGGAATATTGTATGGTCCTTTCCCTTTCCCTTCTGCTTCAATAACATCTTGTCTTGAAGATTTGTCCCACTTCTTTTTTTCCTTAGTTCTCTGTTCTGGCACTGGTAGTTCAATGACTGCTTTTCCTGCCATCATAAGCTTAGTTTTGTATCTCTGCTGTTTCTGAGTTTCAGTCTCTAGCAGTTTTCTGCTCCTAAGGACTGTAGTCACATTGGCCATTGAGCTCTGAGCAGAATTCCATGACCTGGAGAAGGGGTGTCCAAAGCATTGGAAAGAGAGAGGAAATTAGTGGATTTTGTTGTAAGTCTATGCCATGTTCTTGGGTCTGTTAATGCAGCCTTGTTGAAATGGCTTGAGAGATGGAGAGGGGTGCTAAGTGAACTCAGGGTCATTAAGTATCATTTCATGTTTTTTGGCCATTTTTCTATTCTGGGTGTCCTAGACCATAGAGATAACTTATATTGTTTTATCTTTGTTACATAACTTCTGTTTTGGAGAGATTTGAGAAATCATGAGGATCAGAGAAAATATCTAGTCCTTTATCTTGTTCCTCATTGACAGAGAGCTGGTCTTTGAGCTGGTCACTATTACAGATTGTGGGGAGACCTACCTAAGAATTGAATGAAGAATAGTATTTTTCTAGATATGGAAATTCCTAGCTCTCTCCATTATGTGTTTCAGACTTGAAATGATGGTTCTTTACAAAACTAGAGTTACATTAGAGGGATGTTGGAAAGTTTCTGATAAAGATTTAATAAAAAATAAATGATAAGATGCAGAGAGACTTATTGCTTGGGGCAAACCCAGGTTTCAGTGCTGTCAATCAGACAAATACCTTTAAGAGAAGCAACTCTGTACTTTTTACATACACTCCCCTTGTCATCTATTGAATGCCATACAGTTGCCAAGCCATGTATTGGAGTTGGGGTAGAGAGTTCTGTTCAGTTCATGTACTGTAAGAATTAAAGAATTTAAAGTCCACAGTTCAGCTGAGTCGCAGTTGGAAGTCAGGTTGGTTATTCCAATGGTACAATTCTCACTCATTCTTTCTGAAACTCTGTAGTGAAATGGTGATGGCTTTCCAGGGGTCAACATGCTTCATCTGACCCATAACTATGGAATGCAAGGAGCACAGATTGCCTCTGACTGTGTGAACAAATGTAGACACCCACACACATTCTCATACTTGTACCCTCTTAAGTTTGGAGAAAGGGAAAGTTGTTTGATCACACAAGATCTTTCTAGCTATACCCAAACCCAAAGCTAATGATTATTTTTTTCCTGAAATCAGGCTTAAAAGACCATTGAGCTTGTTTCTTACAGATAATATATATAATTTATATTTTAAATAAAAGATTCAATAGCAGCTCAATAGAAAGGGAAAGTAATTAAATTTGTGGATTGAAATTGAGTCTTTATTTCTATGATAAAAGATAATCACTTTGTACCAAGTTACCAATCAATAGACAAGTAAATTAAGATCTTAAAGAGTTTTCCAGAGCATTGAGAGACTAGGTACCTTTCCCAGTGGGGCTAAATGGTTCAGTGAGTAGAGCACCAACCTTGAAATAAGGAGAATGTGAATTCAAATATGCTCTTCGACACTTAATTGTTGTGTGACCTTGGGAAAGTCATTTAACCCTGATTGCCCTGCATCCAGGAATATCTTCAATAGTCTTGATTTATATCTGGCCACTGGACTCTGGCAATGATTTAGCCTAGCACCCCCTCACTCAAATCCATTTCACATGCATGCCTAATGTCATGGTATTCTTTGAGAATGAAGGATGAGGAACAGCTAAGTTGCACAATGGTTAGAGCACCAGCCCTGGAGTCAGGAGGACCTGAGTTCAAATCTGACCTCAGACACATAATAGTTTCCTAGCTGTGTGACCTTGGGCAAGCCACATAATACCATTGCCTTACAAAAGAAAAAAAAAACAAAGAGAAAGAGAGAGAGAGAGAGAGAGAGAGAGAGAGAGAGAGAGAGAGAGAGAGAAAGTGAAGAATGGAACAGTAGCAGCAGCAGCAGCAGCAGCAACAACAACAACAACTTTCCCACTGTCATCCAGTTACCATATACCAGAGGAGAGAGACTTAAATTCTAGAATTATTTGATCTGAGACAAAGTAGGACAATATCTCTTATTGTTTCTCCCTATGTAGTAAGGTACAAACAAGATACCTATAGAGTAGATGGAAGATAACCTTTGAGAAGAAGGCTGTAGTGGTTAGGGGATGAGGGAAGGTATCCTTCAGAGAGTATCCTTTAATTTCATGTTCACTAAAAAGGAATTGTTGATTTGGTCTTACTCCTTAATTAGAGGTATGTGATAAATTCAAAATATAAATATCAAATTGTAGATCTTCAAGTATAAACCAGATGATTGCTTATCCAATGTTTTATATTGTTCAGAGTTAAATCAAAGAAGGTGTCAACCAAAGATCCTTCCAAATCTAAGATTCTGTAATTTTTTGGGTAAACATTATTTATACTGGGACTATGACTTTGATGAGATCAGAGAACCTTCTTTGAAGCAAATTTCTACACTTGATTAATATTAAAGAGGACCTTTATTAATTACTTTAATAGTCCTAGACAGTGTTTTAGGACAAAATTTTGACATAGTAAGTTCAGAATCTAAGGGTATTTATGATTATACATAATAATTACTAGTATTTGCATAGTGTTTTATGGTTTAAAAAGTGCTTTGTATACATTGATTCATCTGGGCCATAAGAGGTGCTATTATTGCTTCTATTTTATAGATGATGAAACTGAGACAAGGTGAACTTAGGTGATTAGTCCAATGTCACAGACACAAATATTTGATGCAATATTTGAACGCAAGTCTTCTAATATTTTATTATTCTCCAATACCTCTCTGGGAATATAATAGAGCTATTTCTATACAATGCCATTAATAATGGAAGTAGAAAATTCTGCCTGTTATATGTATAACTTTCCCAAAGTCATGTGTTTTGAATCTTTAAATATAAATAAATATCTTTCACTTTTATATTACTTTTATTTCTCAATATATCTTTTTCCTCCCCCTAAAAGAAAACCATCCCTTATGAAAAGCTTGAAAAAAGAGGTGGAAATAGTCCACCAAAAGTTATAAATGTATCAGTAAAGTCTGACATTATATACAGTATATTATATCCATCTTCGCCTACCTTTATAAAGAAGTAAGGAAAGACTTTGTCCAAGATGGTGGAGAGAAGCCAGGCACTGTTTTAAGTTCTCCTGACTTTCTCTCAAAACTGACATGAATCAAAGCTCTTAACAGATTTTGGAGTGCCAGAACCCAAGAAAGAACAGAATGGAACATTTTCCAGCAATGTCTATGGGGAGTGGGGGGATGGGGGGGTGACACAGCACAGAGTACCAGGGTAAGGCAGGGGACTAACCTGAGAATCTTGGCAGTGGGAGTGGAAACCTTTGCAGTGTGCCTAGTGAGTGGTCTGGGAGAAGTTCAGTTTGTAGACTGGGAGAGGTCCACCACGGCTGTCCCAGACACTCATTTGGCCAGCTTAGTGACTGGTCTGGATAGCCTAAACCTGGCATTCCAAGAGGAGCCCCTGATGTTCCTAGGGGAGGGCCTGGCATTCTCCAGAAACAAACAGCACATAAACAACCCCAGGTATTCACACCTTTCTCAAAGGTCCAAGAGTGGGTAGTGGATGTCCCTAATGCTGACTATCTAGAGAGAACCTCTGGTGTTTTCAGCCTTGGTGGCCTAAGCCAACATGGGGTTGCATGGGGACAGCTCAGATCCAACCCCAAGAATAAGAAGTGGGTGACTGACATCCCCAGCACAGACAATCCGGGGAAAGCTTCTAGAATTCCTTACTGGTTGGTCCACTGAGTAACCCCTGGAGCTCCTAAGCAAGGCCTCTTCTAAGGTTCCTAATACCAAAGTTTTATGAACAAGCCCCTCTCCCAACACAAGACCCTAGGGAAAGACAACAAATCCCAAAATAAAAAAGATGAGTGAAAAGCAGGGTCTATTGAATGTTACCTTGGAGATAAGGATATTAGCTCAGAAAAGGAAGACAGAAGGGATTCTATATATGAAACTTCACAGGAGAAAATGAATTGATCTCTAGCCCAAAGAGACTTCCTAGAAGAAATCAGAAAGGAATTTGAAATTTAAATGGAAAAAAAATGGGAGAAGAAATACATGAGAAAATTTAACATCATGCAAGAGAAAAATTAATGTCTTGCAACAAAAATAAAATGACAGAAGAAAATAAATTCTTTAAAAATACAATTGGACAAATGCAAAAAGAAAATAATTCCCTCAAAAACACAATTGGGTAAATGGAAAAGATAACAAATCCTTTAAAAATATGATTGACCTGTTGTCAGACTCTAGAGAAGCATCTGATGCTGAGCTAAGGGAGCAGAACCAAGAGAACAATGTACACATTAACAGCAACTATGAGATGATCAACCTTAATGGAAGCGGTTACTCTCAGCAGTTCAGAAAGCTAGGACAACCATGTTAGACTGGCTATCCCCATCCAGAAGAAGAAAACAAAACAAAACAAAACAAAAAAAAAAGAAAAGTCAACCCCTCAGAATCTGTTGAAAACTTTATAAAAATTATCTCTTATGTATTTATGTATCCTTAATACTAATTCCTCAAACCAAAAATGACTAATATGTAAACATGTTTATCCAAAATATGTATGTACAGTGTTAACCTGACTGTTTGTGGCTGATGGGAAAGGGGTAGGATGGGAGGGTGGAAGAAAATTTTATAACTTAAAAATATACATGTGCATATGAATGAAAATTAATTGATTAATTAAAATATATAATTGACCAAATATAAGAAGAAATACAAAAGCTAAATGGAGAAAATACTTTCCTGAAAAATAGATTGAGACTAGTGGATGCTAAATGACTTCATGAGACACCAAGAGTCTGTTAAACAAGATAAAAAGACAGAAGAAATAGAAGAAAATGCAAAATATCTCATTGGAAAAACAACTGATCTAGAAAATAGATACAGGAGAGACAATTTAAGAACCATAAAACTATCTAAAACCATGATAAAAAAAGAACCTGGATAGCATTGTTCAGGAAATAATTAAGGAAAACTGCCTTGGAACCAGAGAACAAAATAGTCATTGAAAGAATTTATTGATCACCTCCTGAAAAGGGACCACAAAATGAAAATATCAAGAAATTGTGGCCAAACTCCAAAATTATCAGATCAAGGAGAAAATCCTGCAAGTGGCCAGAAAGAAATAATTCAAATACTTAGGAACCACAGTCACAATTACACAGGACCCAACATTAAAGGGTCAAATGACCAGAAATATGAGATTTGGAAGAGCAAGGGAGCTTGGGTTACAACCAATAATCAACTCTCCTGTAAAACTGAGCCTTCTCTTTCAGGAGAAAAGATGGCCATTTTATTAAATATGTGACTTTCAAACTTTCCTGAAGAAAAGATGAGAACTAAACAGAAACTCTGATCTTCAAAGTGATTCAAGAAATATATGAAAAGGTAAACAAGGGGAAAGGAAAATACTGCTATCTATTAAGATTAAATTGACTACATCCCCATCTGAGAGAAAGATTCATATAATAGAATTTGATTCTATTAGAGGGAATATTTTTAGACTGAAAGTATGGACATTCATGGAATGTCCATGACTTTGATGGAATGATTTAAAAAAAATTAATACATTAAAGGGGGGAGGGCTTGCAATGGCAGGAGGAAAGGGAGGCAGAATGGGATAAATTACATCACATGAAGAGGTGCAAAGGATCTATTGCAATGGAAGGAAAGAAGGGAGGAGGTAAGAACCTCCTGAATCTTTCTTTTGTTGGATTTGGCTCAAAGAGGGATTAACACACACAAGCATTTAGAAATTTATCTTACTTTTCAAGTATTAGGTGGGTAAAAGGTGGGGGGAAGGAAGAAAAGTCTGAAAAAAGAGCGAGAAGGAAGAAGGGGAAAACAGAAAGAGGAAAGAAAAGGAAGATGGATAGATGGAGAAAACACATTGAGGGGAGGCAGCATTCAGAAGTAAAAACTGGGAAGGAGGAATAAATTAAAGGGGGGGATATACAAGTGGAGGGAAGAAAGCAATAAAAAGTTAGTAAATATAATTTGAATGTGAGTGGCATGAACACTCCCATAAAACAGAAGTAGATAGCTGAGGGGATTAAAAACCAGAATCCCACAATATGTTGTTTACAAAAACACATATGAAACACAGAGATACATACAGAGTAAAGGGTAAAAGGCTAGAGGGAAACTTGGTGATACAGTGGATAAAGCACTGGCCTTGGAGTCAGGAGGGCAAGAGTTTGATACCAGTCCAGACACTTGACTCTTACTAGCTATGTGACCTTGGGCAATTCACTTAACACTGATTTCCTCACATCCAGGGCCATCTCCAATAAGCCTGATTCATAACTGGCCACTGGATGCAGATAGCATTAGAGGAGAAAGGGCAGCTGGTGACTTAGCATAGCACTCCCTTACTCTCACCCAATTCTTGGTGCTTGTCATGGCATCATGTGCTTGTCATGGAATCATCTCCCTGTGTTATGGTCTTCTTCAAAAATGAAGGAAAAACATTATTATTATTATTATTATTATTATTATTATTATTATCATAATCATCATTATCATCACCATCATTAAAAGTTTAGAGCAGAATATATTATGCTTCAACTGAAGTGAATAAAGCAGGTGTAGTAATCCTAAAAATAGATCTAAAAATAGATATCATTAAAAGAAATAAGGCAGGATCTCATAGTTATCATAGACAATGAAATAATTACAATATTAAACATGTAGTAGGCAGTATAGCATCCATGTTCCTCAGAAGAGTTATAGGAAGACATAGACAGAAAACTATAATGGTGGGAGACCTCAGCCTCCATCTCTCAGAATTAGATAAATCTAACCATAAAATAAACAAGAATGAAGTTAAGGAAGTGAATAGAATATTAGGGAATTTAGACATGATAGATATCTGGAGAAAAATTGAATGGAGATAGAAAGAAATATGCCTTTTTCCCTTTGATACATGACATGTATTAGGGCATAAAACTCTCATAATCGAATGCAGAAAGGCAGAAACATTGAATGTATCCTTTTTAGAAACTAAATAACCTAATTTTATAGAATAGTGGATCAAATAACAAATCATAGAAAGAATTAATGATCTCATTCAGGTCAATGACAATAACAAGACAACACACCAAAACTTATGGGATACAGTCAAAGCAGTTATTAGGGAAAGAGAAAATTAAATACTTGAATAACCTTATCTCAGAAAAAGGAATTGAATAAGTCATCAGTGAAATCACTAAGAAAACATTTCCAGGACCAGAGGGATTCTACCAAACATTCAAGGAAAACTTCATTTAAATTCTATATAAAAGATTTGGAAAAAAAATTGGTGTTGAAGGAGTTCTGACAAATTCTTTTTATGACATCAATATGGTTCTGATACTTAAACCAGGCAGAGTCAAAACAGAGAAAGAAAATTATAGACCAATTTCCCTAAGGAATATGGATATAAAAATATTAAGTAAAATATTAGCAAAGTGATTACAGTACATTATCACTAGGTTAATACACTATCATCAAGCAGGATTTATACCAGGAATGAAGGATTGGTTTAATATTAGGAAAACTATCAGCATAAGTGACCATATTAAGAATAAACCTAACAGAAATCATGTGATTATCTCAATATGTGCTGAAAAAAACTTTTGATAAAAATTCATCACCCATTCCTACTAAAAACACTAGAGGGCATAGGAAAGAATGGAATGTTTCTTTTTTTAATGGAATATTTCTTAAAATGATAAGTAATACCTATCTAAATTGATCAACAAGCATTATATATAATGGGGATAAGTTAGAAGTATTCCCAATAAGATCAGGTATGAAACAAGAATGCCCATTGTCACTACTTTTATTCAATATTATATTATAAATGCTAGCTTTAGCAATAAGGGGAAAAATCAAAGATATTAGAATGAGTGAAGAAGAAACAAAATTCTCACTCTTTGCAAGTGATATGATGGTATACCTAAAGAACCCTAGAAAATCATCTAAAAACTATTTTAAAAATTAGTAACTTTAGGAAAATAGCAGGATATTAAATAAACCCACATATATCCTCAGCATTTCTATATTTACTAAGAAGATACAGCAGCAATAGATAAAGAGAGAAATCCCATTTGAATTAGGTTCAGATAACATAAAATACTTGGGAGTCTACCTGTCAAGGCATACTCAGAAACGCCACAAAAATAACTATAAAACAATTGTCACACAAATATAATCAGATCCAAATAATTGGGCAAATGTCAATTGTTCATGGATAGGATGAGCTAATATAACAAAAATGACAATTCTACATAAGTTTAATTATTTATTCAGTGCCATCCCAATCAACTTCCAAAAAAAATGACTTTAGTGAACTAGAACAATAATAATTAAATTCTTATAGAACTACAAAAGATTAAGAATATCAAGGGAATTAATCAAACAATGCAAAGAATGTAACCTAGCTAGACCAGATCTAAAATTATATTATAAAGAATCAATTATCATCACTGTTTAGTACTGGTTAAGAAACAGAGTGGTGGATCAGTGGAATGAATTAGGTACAAAAGAATAGTAGCAAATGACTATATCAATCTACTGTTTGATAAACCCAAATATTTTAGCTTCTGGGATATAAGTTCACTCTGTTGGAAATTTCTGGAAAAAGTGAAAGATAGTAAGGCAGAAACTAGGCATAGACCAACATCCCACTTCCTATACCAAGATAAGGTCAAAATGGTTACAGGATTTAGACATAAAAGGCAAAATTCTAAGCCAATCAGAAGAGCAAGTAATAGTTTATCTTTCAGATCTATGAAAAAGGAGCAGTTTATGACCAAAGAAGAAACAGAGAAAATTATAAAAAAACAAACTGGATAATTTTTATTATATTAAATTTAAAAGTTTTTGCTCAAACAAAACCACTGCAACCAAGATTTAAAGAAATGTAGTGAGTTGGAAAACAATTATTACAACTAGTGTTTCTGACATTTCTAAAATATATAGAGGACTTTATAAAAGTTATAAAATTGATAATTGATAAATTGATAAATAGCAAAAGGATATGGAAAGGCAATTCTCAGATAAAGAAATCAAAACTATAATCATGAAAAATTGCTCTAAATCACTATTGATTACAGAAATGAAAATTAAAACATTGCTGAGGTAACACCTCACAACTTTCAGATTGACCTATAAAAAGGAAAATGATCAATGTTGGAGTAGAGGTGGGAAACCTGGGATACTAATACATTGTTGGTAGAGTTGTGAACTGATTCAACCTCTCTAGAAAGGACTTTAGAATTATTCCCCCCCCAAAAAAATATCTTGATCCAGCAATACCACTATTGAGTCTATATCCTGAAGAGGGTACAGAAAAAGGGAAAACTTCCCATATGGATAAAATATTCATAGCAGCTTTTTTGTAGTGGCAAAGAATTGAAAATTGAGAGGATGCCCATCAATTGGAAAATGAATGAACAAACTATATGTATGTGATAGAAGACTACAGTCTTATAGTTCTATAAGAAAATATGAGGGATGGGATTTCAACAAAAACCTGAAAAGAGTTGCATGAATTGATGCAGTGTGAAAAGAGCAAAACCAGAAGAACATTATACACACATTAGCAACAACATGGGGTAATTTTCAATTATGATGGACTTGTTCATTTCAGCTGTACAATAATCAAAGACAATTAAAAAAAAAACTTGTGATGGAAAATACTAGCCACATCCAGAGAAGGAACTGTGGAGTTTAAAAGATCAATATTATCTTCAATTTTTGTAAGTTGTCTTATATATAATGTCACTTTTTCCCACTCTAATGTTTTCTTTCTTTAGTTTGAATTTTATTCTTCTCTCATAACACGATCAATATGGATCTAGTTTAGATGGTTATAAGTGTAGAACCAATACTAGTTTGCTTTTAGGGGAGGGGAGAGGAAGGGGAGGGAGGGAGAATAATATAAAATTCAAAACCTTGAAAAAAATAATTGGCAAAAACTACCATTGCTTATAGTTGGAAAAATACATAAATATTTTTTTAAAATGTGAATGGACTAATCTATCCAATAAAACAAGAAAGAGTGACCAAAAAATAAGGAAGATGCATGCAAAAATCTTTTGGGGGACCAAGACTGGTGAACACAATTTTACAATATATTGATTTCTTTTATTTTGCTTTTCTCTACATTTATAGTGTTGTAATCATTGACTATACAAGTTATCTGGCTTCTGCTTACTTTATTTTGTTCATTTGTCTTCCCAGGCATCTATGTAGCCTTCATGTCTACATTTCTCATGGAAGAGTTCTGTATATGCCACCTTTCACCTCTGATTAGGACCTGAAGCTTCCTCTCTAGGACTCTGTTTTTCTGACTGGTAAACATTCATCTGCTTTTGCCTGAACCCAAACCTACCTTGTTGTCAGCCATTCTTCTACCATGCTGCCTCATCCCTCTCACTTTCTCCTTTCTTTCTTTCCTTTTTCCAAGTCTAGCCCTGAGAACAGTAATCAATCAATACCACCATTCCTGAAAAGGACTGGTAAAGTAATTGCCTTATAACTCCAGGCTCTATTCCTTTGATTTCCCCTTATAAAGCACTTTTCCTTGGTTACTCCCCACCCCCACCCCCATGTGCTTTTTCCCAATTAGAACATAAGCTCCTTACAGGTAGAAACCATGTTGCTTCCCTGCATTTGTCACAGTGCTTAGCAAAATGCTTGGCATAAATAACTTCATAATTTTTCACTCACTCAATCCTTCATTCATATAAATATATATATATATATATATATTTATATGAATGATTTGTTTATCCATTCTTCATTAGATGGGCATTTTCTTTCTTTACACTTCTTTGAAAGGCTGTAATTGAATGAATATAAAAAGTCCTTGGAGACATTGAGATTAGACTTGGTGAGTAAATAAACGAATGAATGAATCCATAAAGCATTTATTAGGTACTTTTTTCATCCTGAGGATATAAATAGAAAAGCAAGACAGTCCCTACTTTCAAGTAGCTCACAGTATAATAGAAGATAGAACATATATAGAAAGCTCAGTCGTAAGAAAGATGGAAAAGTCCTGTGATCCTTAGAGTATAGCAGCAAAGCAGATGGTAATAGTTCTTCTTTAGTCATTTCAATTGAAAAAATCATATCAGTTTTCTAATGTTGAACTATTTGACTGTCAAGTACTTTGGTAGCAAAACCTTTCCTCACTGGGTCTTCAGAAGCTAGGATGACACATCTACAGGAGCAGTTTCCAGGCTGCTTCTCCACAGCGGCTGCTTCCCAGGATGATGGTTAAGGGCGTTGCTCTTCCCATGGTTTTAGGATTCAAGGCTAGTTTCATCACAGTCTAAGAGGAGATGGTCAAGGTGGTGATGTTTAGAATATGTTGCCTCCCATCACTCCTTCAGGGTGCTCATTGCTTCATATTTGCTAACATCAGGGACATAAGAAAAGTTGATTCTTCCTGCCATTCATGTTTCATTACAAATAAAACTGAATGTCTCAGAGACCTACTAGCCACCACCTCTAGAATCCACAATTTGTAAAACCTACTAATTTCTCCAAATTGCATTTTGCATTCCAGCTTCAACAGAGGAGAATAAATCTCTAGAATCCCAGTTTCTTTCTTGCCTTCTTCCACAAAATGAGCTCCTCTCCTCCATGGTGGGGACAGGCAATCATGCTGACAACTCTTGTTAATACTTCAATTCTAAACATAGAAGTTGCCTCCTCTAATTAGATTAGCCTGTGAAAGAACTCTTTGTTTCCCGCATTGGTCTGGATAATAAGATTCTGAGCTTAAAGTATTTACTCTTGCTACCACTGGGGTCAGTACTGACGTCGTTGGGGTGCTGCTATGAAAGGTTTTCTATCTTAGGCTGGTGATGAATCTATGATGGAGGTTGCAAAGAGTTGTCCTTTTCATATTTAGGAGATTTTCTAATAAGAAACTTCTCCAGCTTGGGTAGAAAGGTATTTTGAGAACCTGTCTTCATGTAACTGCTTTGTCCTTAGGTGTGTAAAGGGAGAGCCCGATTTGGTACCAGTGTGGTGTGTCATTGCGGCTGGGAGTGACCTTAATGACAATCTAAGTAGGTCACTGACTACAAAATATAACTGAAGAGACAATGTGATAGATATGGTGGAGGCTTAGAGATGAGGAATCTGGATTCAAATTGTATCATTAAGTCTTAAGTACAATAAATTTCACAAGTCAGTTACCACCTCTGAATTTCAGTCTCTCATCTAACATTAAGGGGCCTTGAAAAGTTTTCTAAGATTTTTTTCTTATCATTCTTCTCAAAAAAAGAAAAGAAAGAAATGAGTGAACTTGAAACTATACTAGAGAGAGCAAAGTTCAGAAAGGGACATAGATAAAAAGGGCAGTATTGGTATTACAGGGTTGAAATTTATGCATATTTAAAAAAATTTTATGGAATGAAAGAAAAAAGTTCCTTCCCCAAACTACAAATTTTAAAAGTCTCTAAAAATCTATTATTAATCATATATTGTAATTTTTGTTGATTTGTATGTTTGTTTCCTATTTTCCAGTCCCTAGTTCAATTTTTTAAAAATAGAAATTATGCCTGGAAGACAAATACATTAGGGTCAGCTTTTTATTAAGGGGAAGGGCATTAAAAAAGTGAAATGGGCATCCTTTTGAAGTTACAAGCTCTTCATCATTAGATGTATTCAAGCAGGGACAGGATGAACCTTGAAAAAGTCATTACTAATTTGTATCAAACAGAAGCTCAGGTTAATGATTCCTAAGGTCCCTTCTGGCTTTGAAATTTTATAACAAAATAAATATAAATAGATTCATCAAATGATTTTTTAAAAAGTGAGAATATTGCTCCTAAGGTTAGGGAATGTACTCAAAAGGCAGAAAAAATGAAACAAAAATAGGAATTTGAGAAAGCTGCCAATGACAAAGTTCATCTACTGCACTATTTTTGCCAGGAACTAGTCATTACTATAACTTGGTCGGGCTGCTTGGCCTAGATTGGGTTCAGCTCTCTTGGTAAAAGGCCACAGGACATACAATTGCTTTTGACCTTTGTCCCTGGGTGTTCATTCATAGCTTCCACTCATCCCTTGTCCCTAATATCATTCTTCAATGAGTCAGAGGAAAACATCCCCTCTCCCCATGCCTTTCACAAAGTTACTTGTGAAGCTGACTACAAATGGTGGCCTGAGGAGATAACTCAGCATGCTCCTTTACTGGCAATCAGCCTACTGACTATTCCCCTTTCTTGACAAATTTGTCAAGTCATTGCACAAACAGTTGCCTTGGCTCCACCTCTTCTTTCTTACTTCCATTATTTTAACATGATTAGTGACAAATGATCCACAGAGTTAATAAGGCTACATGAGCTGAGTGTTGAATTTAGCTCTCTATACCTAAGATCGAAAATCTTCCAAAGGGCTTCCCAATGGCATTAATCTGTGCACACAGGGCTGTCTTTATACAGATGTTCTCAGCAGGAAGAAAATAAGAGTGATAATAATAACAATGACTACAAAGAGTTTGAGCTATTTTTGTTCACTGGTCAACAAATTCACAAACTGCAAATATTTAAAAAATGGGTATGCTAAATCAAATAAATTACATACATTTCAGAGATTTCTGATTTTCAAACATTATATTTTCGAACACAAACATATAGTAGATTCCCTTGTCAATCCTTTTTCCTGGATTGTATCATGCAAATATCCTAGATCTAAGATTCCAAGGTTAGATATTTGATTGGAGTCAGGGGATCTAGATAGTGTGAAAGAGATAAAAACCACTAGTATCTTGAATGGGTTTGGATAACACAGTGTATAGATGGCTGTGCCTGGAGTTGGGAAGATCTGAATTCACATCTGGACTTAGACACTTACTGGCTATATGACCCTGCATAAGTCATTTAACCTCTGTCCACCTCATTTTTTTTATCATCTGTAAAATGAAGATGATAGTATCTCCTAGAGTTGTTGTGAGGATAAAATGAAAGATGTATAAATGTATTATGTAAGTATAAATATTTTGAAAATCTTAAAGAACTATTAATGCTTGCTCTTTTTGTTGTTATTGTTGTTGTTGTGTGTGTGTCTTCATTTGTCTTCCCTGGTCTCTGCCAACCATGATGACATCTTTCTTTGAAAAGTAAAATAAAAATCAGCACTATTATACCTTCACTTCCTCCCATATTCCCTAAATATAGATAGAAAGTAAAAACACAGGTGAATTGCTATGTACAGCCACCTTTAAATTCTGAGGCATTCAAAACCATCCTCAGATTCATCCATCAGGGGACTAGGCAGACCCATCCCTTTAGCACTACAATAAAATGAAGGACATCAGGACAATTTGTCAAACAAAAGCAGCTGTGAGTTCCCAAGTGTACCAGAGGCTGAATTCATTTACGCAGAACATTTAAAAAATATACGCCCCAGCTCTTCTCCCCAATGTCCTTATTCCATCAAATAAAATATATTTAAAGTGCATAAACATGTATTAAAAATATCCAAGCAAATGCTCACAGTTAAATAATGTTCACCCAGATGCACATACACTTTTTATTGTTAGACATGTTTCCCATTCTACATAGTGTATATTTCACTGAAAATACTCCCCAAGCAGCTGTTATCTCAATATTTTCACAATAGAATATTCTGTGCTCTACACATATAAATACTTGGAATAACCGGGCATTTTCCCAAAGAGCAAGCATATTTCCTTTCATTTTACAAAATGATTAACTGTATAAAGCTAGCCATGTGACTAGAGGTCGGAGATAGATTGGTTAGCAGAGAGGATTTTTTTTTTGAGTGGAAAATTACAATCGAATGACTAATCCTCAAACTCCTAAGGGATGGAGTTTACAAAATTTGGGGACAAGTAGAGATCTTTGATATCATCTAGTCCATCTTTCTCATTTTTTAAAAGCAGGAAACTAGGCCAGGAGATGAGAGAATGAATCATCCAAGGTCACACAGTAGCAGGAATAAAGCTAATACACATATTTCCTATATTCCAAACCCAGTTCTTTCCCTTCCATATTCTTGTATTGTTCCCACATGATTCCTCACACATATGAAAGGTATAAATTTATGTAGCATCTCCTACAGAGATTACCAAGCATCAGAAAAATACATAATCAGTGGCATCCAGATCTTAAGCTTTCAATTTTTTAACTCATGTGGGTTGATGTTGCACTCATATTAAAATAATGATTTAACATCAAATGTCCTACAGGACTCTCATCCACTTGATGAAAAAAAGGACTGACACTGGAATTAGGAAGCCCTAAGTTCAAATCCTGACTAATATACTTATTAGCTCTGTCAATCTTAACTATCTTAACTTAATGTCTCAAGATCTCTTTTTCTTCATTTGTAAAAATGAAGAGTCAAACTCTATGTTGTCTAAGATGGCTTCTAACTCAAAATTTATAATCATATCATCCTACGATCTTAAAACACTTAAACTTTCAGCCTCTTAAGAAACTCTCTGGAAATTCTACACACACACACACACACACACACACACACACACACACACACACACACAAACACGAACATGAACACACCCCAATTCTCATGAAACTACTGATCTCAACAACAAAGATCTTCTGCTGATCCAGCTACTGAATTAGTAGATAATACCAAGGAAGCACAATATTACCTCCTCATTGGATTAAGGTACTTCCAGTTATCCCTCTACATCTGTTTCTGGTTCAATGGGCTAAGTTAGCTTCATCTTGGTGCTGCCAGCTCCAACATGGGCCAAAGCCTTTCTGATCATTTTCAGTTATATCAATAGTAGTCTGGTCATTGATGGCCTTTAATGGTTTCTCTCCCTTCTTCACCCTCCATCTTCCATCTCCCTTCTCCTTTCAGTTCATTTTTGCTCCTTTTACAGTTTGCCTCAAATTTGTCTCTGTGGTAAATTTACAACACACTCTGCTTGTCTCCACTGTTGAAAGGCACGATATTCTCTACTGCACTGTAAAGCTTTTCTGCATTTTGCATGTTTTATTTCTCTGTTTGAGGACCTTTTATGAAATCAGCAGCTAGATGCAAGGAAATCATTTGCATACTTGGCTCCATACACCTGGAATTCCTTAATTTTAGGGATTAGAAAAATGAGTCTAATAAAAAGTCGAGGGCCTTGTTAATCAGCTCTGTAAACTCGCTTCATTAGCTGTTACTTGCTCCCAACCCTAGAACACATTTCAGGAAATTTACATTGTGCAGGTCAGTTATTACTATTTTATGAACTGATTTGTAATTTTATGTGACACAGTTTGTGTTTTTAGTGTTCCTGAAAGTTAAATAACTTCTCTCTCACCCCCCTTCACCCAATGCCAGTCCCAAGAAATATCCAATCTAAGTAAGACGCTTGGGGACTGGAATCCCCAGGGTTCTTTTTCAGTGAAAACATTCTCCCCCCCCCATCCCCACCCCCACAAAAAAACCCACAGGCTTGGATGGAGGTCTAAACATGAGAGGATCATTTCACAAGCTATAGTCTTGGCAGATTCAGTGATAGCCACAGAATAGGGGGAATTGACTCAATATGAGAGAAGAGATCAATTCATAAATGATTCTCAATGATGCAAAAGGAGAACTCACAATAAAAAATTTCCCTAAGAAAAAGTATAACTACAAAATTCCATTTACTTTCCTCCTGTTGCGTACTTGGTCTAGATTCTTTTTGACTCTTCAGGACATTTTAAATAAGTTCACTGAATGTCCTCTTCCAGTTTCCTCTACTATATCCTTGAAAAAAAAATTCATGAGTGTTTTTTCTATTTATGTCCAACTGTGTTCAATCCTTCTTAAAGACTGATGTACATTTTAACTGGGAGATGCAATATATAAATGAATACACTAACAAGGCTTTGGTTATTCAGTTAACCCCTTTCACCTCAGTGTCACTTTATCTGAGACCAAAGCAGAGCTAAAAGGAATGAAAGGCAAACTAGAGAAGCTTTGTCAAGATATTTAGAATGAAGTTAGAACTGATTATAACTGGAGATCATTTTTCCTAATTTTTCATTTTAAATGTAGCCAGAACTCCTTTGAGAATGTCCACTTGCTCAAACTTGGGGACTACTGTGCTATTTACCATGTGGATGGATAGCCTGCTTAAATTGGTTAATTGTATCTTTAAAATTGATGACACTAGGAGAAGCAGAACCAAGATGGTGATGGTAGGTACACTCTGAATTCTCTGCTCCAAATACCTTTAAATAATGACTCCAAACAAATTCTAGAGTATCAGAACCACAAAAAAGACAGAATGAAGCAATTTTCCAGCCCCCCAAAAACGTAGAAGGTCAGAAGGAAAAGTCTATTGCACCAGGGTGAGAGAGGCTGCTCAAGCACAACGCTGACCCCAACAAACCAGACAGACCTCAGAAGTCACTGAATAAGCAGTAACAGCGGTTGCCTAAGGATCTCTCAGTCCACAGATGGCAAAGGGGAGGAGAGGTCAAACAACTTGTCAGCAGAAGTGTTCTAGCACTGAGGCAGAACTCTGTGGCTTTCCCTGTACTTGGATCCAGATCACATTCCTGGGTGAAAGTCCCATGATGAGGAAGAGAATTAGAACACCAGAGCTTTCCACCACAAGTAGAGCGGGAAGTCCCTCAAAATTTCAGGGGAGAAAAGATTGCTTGTGATCATTCAAAGACCATAGTAAAGTCCAGCAAACACCTCTGCTTAGATCATATCACATGGGAAGAACTAAAAAATTACACCCTGGAAGCAGAATCATCCTTTAACAAAGGATTTAAAGTCAGGCAATATGCTGGGGAAATTAAGAAAACAGAAAAATTCTGACTCTAGAAAGTTATTATGGGGACAAGGAAGATCAAAAGATACATTCAGAAGAAGATATCAAAATCAAAGCTCCAACATCCAAAGTTTCAATATGAATTGGAGTCAGGTAATGGAAGAGATTAACAAACAATTTGAAAATCAAGTAAGAGAGGTAGAAGAAAAATTGGAAAGAGAAAAAGAGAGTAATGCAAGAAAATCATGAAAAACAAATTAACAGCTTGGTAAGACTCAGAAAAATACTGAAGAAAATAAAACATTTCAAAACAGACTATGCCAAAGGATAAAAGAGGGACAAAAAAAACAATGAGAAATCTTTTGAATGTTGATAGGTTCCCTTCTCAAATAGAAGTTGGCATGCTTAATTGCTGAAACAAAGGAAATATATCACGGTTTTAAAATGACCTGGCTAGAATAGGCATTAGCAAAATGTGTATGAAGCTTAAGTGGTTATGTAATATGTAATAAGATAACCTAATATCTTATTTTTTGATAGAGGAAAATGCAACAATTTGAAATGTGACTGGTTTCTATTCCACTATATTACTAAGTAATAGCTTTGTGCCTGTATAAGTAGAAAAGTTACATACAAAGAATTTATGGAAAACATCATAAAAACATTTTGTTTTGTCCATGACAGAAATGCACTGTGACAGTGCTATTATTTCAAGGTTCAAAACTTCAGCCCTTTAGTGTGGACAACTTTATCTGATTTTATTAATAATCCACAAAAGTTTTCAAGTTTGGTCCTTAGCAAAGTCAGACTTCCAAAGGACTGTTGGAACATTGACTCTCTATTTTTGTTGTAGTTGTTGAATGAATAACTAAGTTGTATTTTAAATGTCAAATGTTATTAAATAAAGATTACTCTGCTTTTTAAAAAAAAGCCAGTGAAGAGAAGAATGCTTTAAAAAGCAGAATTGGTCAATTTGAAAAAGAGGCACAGAAATTCACTAAGGAAAAAAAAAAACTCCTTAAAAAGTAAAATTGGTCTGGGGCAGCTAGGTGGTGTAGTGGATAGAGTACTGGTCTTGGAACCTGAATTCAAATATGACCTCAGACATTTAATAATTACCCAGCTGTGTGCCCTTAGTCACTTAATCCCATTGCCTTGCAAAAAAAAAAAAAAGTAAAATTGGTCAAATGGAAAAGGAGGTACAAAAGCTTACTGAAGAAAATAATTTCTTAAAAGTTAGAACTGAATGTTCCAAAAAGATTATAAAATCATGGGAAACCCAACATGTATAACAATATTTATCACAGCCCTTTTCGTTGTGACTAAGAATTAAAAATTGAGGGTATTCCCATCAACTGGGGAATAACTGAACGAACTGTAATATATGAATGTGACAGAATACTATTATTCTATAAGAAATAATAAGCACGTGAATTTCAGAAGAATCTAGAAAGACATGAACTAATGCTGAGTGAAGTGAGAAGAACCAGGGGAACATTGAACACAATAAAAGCAACACTGTGTGATGATTAACTATGATTGTCTTAGCTTCTCTGGGCAGTTTAATGATCAAAGACAATTCTAAAAGACTTATGATGGAAAAGGCTATCCACCTCCAAAGAAAAAACTATGTTGTCTAAATGAAGATCAAAGCAAACTATTTTCACTTGTAAAGTTTGTTTCATGTTTTTTTCCCTCATATTTTTCCCTGATTCTGATTCTTCTTCCCCAAGAAGATTGCTAAGGAAGCATGTTAAACATGATTGTATATGTATAACCTATATCAGGTTATTTGCTTTTATGGGGAAGAGGGAAGGAAAGGAGGGAAGCAGAAACAAAAGTGAATGTTCAAAACTATCTTAACATGTAATTAGAAAAAAATTAAGTTAAATTAAAATAATATAATATTAGAACTGAGCAAGCTAGTGACATTATGAGAAATTAAGAAACTATAAAGCAAAACTGAAAAAATGAAAAAATAGAAGACAATGTGAAATATCTCATTGGAAAAGCAACTGACTTGGAAAAGAGATCGAGGAGAAATAATTTAAAAATTATTGAACAAATTGAAAGCCACAATCAAAAAATATTATAGATAACATATTTCAAGAAATTATCAAGGAATAATTCCCCGATATTCTAGAATGAGAGAGTAAAATAGAAATTGAAAGAATTCATTGATTACTTCCTGAAAGAGCTATGCAAATAAAAACTCCCAGGAATATTATAGTCAAATTCCAGAGATCCCAAGTCAAAAAGAAAATACTGAAAGCCGTCAGAAAGAAAAAAAATCTCAAGTATCTTCAAACCACAGTCAGGAAAACACACAATTAAGCAGCTTTTACATTAAAGGGTCAGAGGACTTAGAATATGAAATTATAAAAGGAAAAAGAACTTGAATAATGACCAAGAATCATCTGTCCAGCAAAATTCAGCATAATTGTTCAGGGGAAAATATGAATATTCAATGGAATAGGAGACTTTCAAACTTTCCTGAAGAAAAATCCAGACCATAGAAAATTTGATCTTCAAATACAATACTGAAGATAAGCATGAAAAGGTAAAACAGAAAAGGAAAATCCTAAGGGACTGAAAAATAACGCATTACAACTTCCTCATTATTAGGATATTTAGGAGTACATATATATATATACATTTACATAAACATGTGCATATATAATAAACAGATAAACAGCAGGGACAGTTGTGAGTTGAATATGAAGGGATGATATTAAAAATATCAATAAGTGATGAAAGATGAATTATTGGAACAAAGAGAAAAGGAGAGGTAGAGTATGGTAAATTATCTCACATAAAAGAGACAAGATAAAACTTTTACTGTGGAAGAGAGGGAGGGGAGCCAATAAACCTTATTCTAATCAGAATTGACTCAAAGAAGGAATAACAGACATGTTCAATTAAATATGGAAATCTAGCTTTTTTCTACAAGAAAGTAGGAGGGGAAGGGGAAAATGGAAAGGGGTGAGAGATAATATAAGGGAGGGTATATTGAGGGGAGTGGGCAATCAGAATAAAAACACTTTTGAGGAAGGACAAGGTAAAAGGAGAGAGAGAGAGAGAGAGAGAGAGAGAGAGAGAGAGAGAGAGAGAGAGAGAGAGAGAATAGAATAAATAGGGGAAGAACACAGTTAGCCAGGGAAAACAGTCAGCAATAATTGTGGAAAAAAAAATTGAAACAGGTTTCTCTGATAATGACTTCATTTCTCAAACAGAGAGAAAACTGAGTCAAATTTATAAAAATAAGAGTCATTTTCAAATTGATAAATAAGCAAAAGTCATGAACAGTTTTCATATGAAGAAGTCAAAGCTCTCTATAGCAATATGAAAAATGATCTAACTCATTATTGATTGAGGGAATTCAAATTTAAAAAATTCTGAGGTATTTTCTCATATCCATTAGATTGTTTAATAAGACAGAAAAGGAAAATGACAGTTGTTGGAGGGAATGTGGGAAAAATGATGCATTGGTGGAATTGTGAACTAATTCAACCATGCCCTAGACCAATTATAACCTAAAATGTTATAAAACCACACATATAAAACCTTTGACCTAATAATACTACTAGCTTTGTATCATAAAAGAAATAAAAAACAAAAAGGAAAATTACCTATATGTACAAAATTAATTATAGTGGTTTTTTTTTTTCTGGTGGCAAAAAAAATTGGAAATTGATAGACTGGGGAATTGGGTAATGACCGAACAAATTGTATTGTTATTATGATGGAATATTATTCTACTATAAGAAATGATGAGCAGAATGGACTGTCAGAAAAGACTTGCATGAGCTGATTCAAAGTGAAATGTACTTTGTACCAAGTAATAGCAATATTGTAAGATGATCAGCTGTGAATGACCTATCTATTTTCAGCAATGCATGATCCAAGACAACTCTGAAGGATTTATGATGAAAGATGCTATCTATCCATAGAGAAAGAACTGATGGTGTCTTTTATTTATTTTTTTTTTAACTTATTTTAGGCAATGGAATTAAAGTGACCTGGTCAAGGTTACACAGTTAGGCAATTATTAAGTGCATGAGGTTGGATTTGAACTCAGGTCCAGGGCCAGTGTTGTATCCACTGCACTACCTAGCTATCCCTTATGGTGTCTTAATATACATTGAAGCATTCTTCTTTATTTTTCATGAGGACTTTTTTAATCAATATTTTCTTTCATAGCATGATTATGGAAATATTTTGCATGAATACACATGTATAATCTATATCAAATTGTTTTCTTAATGGGTATGAAATGATGAGGAAGCTGGAAAGGTGAGAATTTGGAACATAAAATGTTAAAATGAATGCTAAAAATTCTTTTTACATGTAAGTGGAGAAAAATACTAAAGAAAAGGAAAAAGAAAAAAATTAGTGACATCAAACAGGTAGTTTCTTTCCACCATTTTTTTAGATACACTCATTTTCAAATCTCTTAGTTGATTTCCCTAGCATAAACACAATTAATTGAATGAAGAAAGAAATGGACTCAGAAGGCCAGAGGAATTAAATGACTTCTCCAATGTCACACAGAGGACAAGTAGCAATATAATCATGTATTCAAATCTAAACCCTCTAAATCCAAATTCAGTGCTCTTTAACTTACACTAACCTGCCTGAATATAGTAATGACCTTATGAGACGCAAATTGAAGTAGAAAATTCAGGATATAGCATAAGAGTAGTCTTGGAAACAAGAGGGATATATGGTTTTGGTAAGTTAAGAAAGTAAGGACAGAAAGAAGAAAGGAAAGGAGGCAGGAATCTAGAGAAGAAGGAAGGATAGAAAGAAGGCAGCAAAAAGAAAGGATAGGAGAAGGGGAAGGAAATTAGACCATCTCTTCACCTGTAAAATAAAGAAATTGAACAAAATTCTATAAAATTAATCTCTTTATGGTTTTAAATTTTAATCTTATGATTTATATCTATATATTTTTCATATGATATTTTTCATATGATATTTACCTAAACTGAAGTTTTATATGTGACTAATTAGAGGTTGACAAACAGAATTTTTTATACCATTGGCTTAAATAAAAGGTAAACCAGAATGAGCAAATACTGCCATTGAAGATAATTAGTCTATAATGGGTTGAGATGACATTGACTTAGCACTAGAATCAAAGGGTTTAGGTGCGTCATCTTCACTAGCTACATTGAGTAATCAGCAATGCAATTTTTCCCTGTGAACAGAAGTCAGTATTGTATTTTAAAATACTCTACGGTATTATGGTACCCTGAAATCAGATGTTTGAAGAAAGAAACATTAAGGTAGATGTCAACACATCTATGATTTGATATTTAAGACTTAGGGAGTTGACTAAGACACATTATTATATTATCTGCCTAGAGTTATATAACTATTAATAGTCAAAAGGTCAAATTCAAACCAATGTCTTCCTGAATCCAAGACTAACACTACCTATCCATCATGACAAAACTGTATCTCATATATTGGTGATATGGTAGATTGAAAAAATAAAACTGTTTCCTTTAGCTTAAACTTTGACTAAAAATCTATATCTTTTTGGCTATCGATTTCTCCCCCAAAAGAGAGAATTGCATGACAGTGACCTAAACACTGGACATAAAATTGGGAATATCTGGATTCAAATCTGTCCCAGATACTTACTATTTGTATGACTCCTAGCAAGTCACTCATCCTCTCTGAATATTAGCTTCTTCAACCATAAAATGGAGATAATTATAGCACCCATTTTACAGGGTTGATGTGAAAATCAAATGAAATTATATATGCAAATTCCTTATAAACTAACAGACTTATCCAGATGTAAGCTATTTTTATTCCAGCTTAAGTCATCTAAGTGCAGACATAACAGAAGTAACAGCTTATACTTACTTATTTATGTAACTGGGCTTTCACCCAAACTTGATTTTTTTCCATGCTGTTATGTATGACTTTAGATTGGTAGAGAGAATGTTGAGTATGATGTGACATATCAGTAAGTGTTAGAGGTGGCACAGAAACATTGAAGAACAGAGATATTCTTTTCTTCAAGAGTCACTTTTGCTTCCAGACTCTCCTAGGAAATAACTGCAAACATATTGAGAAAGATAGAAAGACTTTGGAACCTGCAGACATATAGGAAAAGAAGACTTCTGAGCAGGCTCAGGATTTCCAAATGTGTCTGCAATTTCCAAAGTGTTTCCCTGTCTCTTCTCTCTTCTTTTCCGTTTTTCTTTTTCTCTCTGTTTCTGTTTCTGTCTGTCTGTCTCTCTCACTCTGCCCATGTCTGAAGTCAGTCCAGAAGAATATGGAATAGTCAGCTAGGTAGCACAGTACATAGAGAAACTACTGCAGAGTCAAGAGGACCTGAGTTCAAATTCAGTCTCAGACATTTGATTTTTACTATTTGTATGACCTGGAGCAAGTCACTTAACCCCACTGGCCCACAAAAATAAAAAAAAAAACCAGAAATATGAAATTCCACTTGACCCTTCTCAAGAAAAAAAATGCCTCCTCTTCAATGCTCTCACACCAACTCTTCACTTTACATGACATATTAAACAGCATTCTCTCTCTACCAGTGCAAAGTCATACATATTTAGTTCACAAAATGCTCAAGACTTGGGTGTAGATCTAGGAATATTTATTTTTATTTTTCAAGTAGAGATGTTTTCAGGGAGGGATTCATCTTAACTGACAATCAATTATTTCTTATATCACACTTTGGAATGGGATTGAATTAGTATGTGTTCATATTCTCCTAAAAGGACATGGAACAAGTATAACAGGAAGAAAGGCTAAACAAGAGACCCCCCCACACACCTTTTATTTCTATCCTCTTTCCATATCAACAGCCATTCACTATCTCCTTCATTAGAAGGGGAGGGAATCTCTAATGTCCATCATAAACATATCCAGCTCATGAAAGCACAAACCATTTGAACAAACAATTGGACATAGGTCCTATGAGAGGATGTCCTAACACAGAAAACCAGTGCTTGATCATCAAACTCAAGAAAAGATAAATGGGGGGGAAGGAAAAAGAAATAAGAATGTGGTACCTCTAATGTTGGTAGCCCAGACAAATTTTCACCAAAATTATCATATAATGAAAAGGACAGAATTGAACCAACCACTGATTGTCAAGATATGTTTTACTTCATGTTATACTTTTGGTATAAATCAAGTTAGTACTTTATTTTTGGAAACCATTTATCCTGACTGAGCAGAGGAAAATTATCTATGTTTAAATTAATAAGATCAAATATCTCTAAAAATATCCAGAAAACTAGCTCAAGAATCAACTATTACTGAATATCATCTGATTTTTTTTAAAACATAATCAAATGAATAGATTTAGCATTTAAGCCACTTTAGATGAACACAATACCTTAGTCTGATATATTGCAGGATAAATATTTTACTTCTGAGCAATATAATGCTTTTATTTAAAAAGAGCTAAAGGAGATGATGGTGGTCTCATGGCAAGACTTAGGTTAATGTTACTTCTATTGATTTCAAAGCTTGTGGCCAATATCAATATTCAATGGGACAAGGGATGTTTTATTGAACACAGAAGGTCAGTATCTCATTCATTTTCATTATGAATCTGAAAGTAAAGCTACTTCCATGTAGAAATTCAATGAAGCTTTACAAGGAAATGTTCATCATTCTAGCCAAAGTAATTTCAACCATCCAAACACAATTTGTATCTTGCTTAAGAGAACAATGTTGTGGGTAAGATACATGAGGATGAAGTAGGAGATCAAGCCTAGAGAATTTGCCAATCTCTAATTTCACTTCTAATAAAAACTTGATCATAGGACTAGAGATATCACTGTCTAAGTGTGCCTCATCTAATTTTTCATCATTTGAGAAATAAAGTGAGATGAGGAGATGTAAACACTAAGTAAGATAGAGATAAAAAGACCCAGATGTGAATTCTAACTTATTCATTTGCTTGCTGTTAGATCTTGGGAAAGTCATTTATTCCTTCTGAGCTTCAAGCTGTCATCTGTAAAATAGGGCTGATAATAATATTTCCTGACTCATAGGGTTGTTGTCAGGATCTTGTTAAGTAATTTAGAAAATATGAAGTGTTATTTTAATGTCAGTTATCATAATCTAAAATAGAAATCATAATCACTGACTTTAAAGTCTAATGAAGATGTTATAGGAATTAAAAAAGATAAGAATGTGAAAATACCTAGGTCCTCAATGGTATTACCTTTGTAATTGACCTTTAAGTGGCCCTTTAAAATGTTCAATGTTGTACATGCCTACTTCAATTAAGCCTCACAATAGTCTGATGAGTTATATATTTTTTAAGAAAGATTTTATTTATTTTGAGTTTTACAATTTTCCCCCATTCTTGCTTCCCTCCCCCCACCCCATAGAAGGCATTCTGTTAGTCTTTACATTGGTTCCATGTTATATATTGATCTCAGTTGAATGTGATGAGAGAGAAATCATATCCTTAAGCAAGAAAAATAAAGTATGAGATAGTAAAATTACATAATAATATAATGGTTCCCCCCCACCCAATTTGATGGTAATAGTTTTTGGACTTTGTTCAAAGTCCATAATTCTTTCTCTGGATACAGCTGGGATTCTCCATTGCAGATAGCCCAAAATTGTCCCTGGTTGTTACACTGAAGGGATGAGCAAGTCCATCAAGGTTGATCATCACCCCCATGTTGCTACTAGGATGAATAATGTTTTTTCTGATTCTGCTCATCTCGCTCAGCAACAGTTCATGCAAATCCTTCCAGGCTTCCCTGAATTCCCATCCCTCCTGGTTTCTAATAGAACAATAGTATTCCATGACATACATATACCACAGTTTGTTAAGCTATTCCCCAATTGAAGGATATTCCCTTAATTTCCAATTTTTTTTGCCAGCACAAACAGGGCTGCTATAAATATTTTTCTACAAGTGATGTTTTTACCCTTTTTCATAATCTCTTCAGGGTATAGACCCAGTAGTGATATTGCTGGATCAAAGGGTATGCACATTTTTGTTGTCCTTTGGACATAATCCCAAATTGCTCTCCAGAAAGGATGGATGAGTTCACAGCTCCACCAACAATGTTTTAGTGCCCAGATTTCCCACATCCCTTCCAACATTGATCATTGTCCTTTCTGGTCATATTGGCCAGTCTGAGAGGTGTGAGGTGGTATCTCAGAGATACTTTAATTTGCATTTCTCTAATAAGTAATGATTGGAGCAATTTTTCATATGACTATGGATTGCTTTGTTTTCCTTGATGAATTATATATTGATGGTATTAACATCATCCCCATTTTAGAGAAGAGAAATCTGAAGCTCAAATAAGTTAGATGACTCACTCAAAGTCATGAAATAATATAAGATTTGAGCCTTTAACTTTCTCATTGGAGGCCGCTATTCCATTTTTTCCCTACACAGAGGACTAAATGAGATTCTAAGTAATAATATCAAAGAAAGAGAATTCAAACTTTTAAAACATTTCTCTCTCACATCAACTTTTAAACATATATATGTATATATATAAAATATGGATATACATGTACATTATATAAATATACATACATATATATATATAAACTTTCTGAGCTTTATTATACTCACTTTCTAGTCATATACGAATGAGGAAAACTATATGCTCAAATCTTTGAAAACTGAAGTCAATGAAGACAGAGTAGATAAGGTTATTGGCAAGAAAATCATTACACAATGGGTACATAACATAAAAATTAAAGGATAAAATTTTGCCATTCGGGAGAAAGAAAAACAAGAAGTAGAAGAGAAGGAGGAGGGGGGAAGAATGGAAGGAATGAAAGAAAAGGAAAGGAAGAGGAAAAGGGACTTCCAGGGTGGAGTCAAGATGGCCAAGTAAAGCTAGTATGCTCCCTGTGCTTTTCCCTACACAATGTTAAATGAAGTCTCTACACAGTCATAAAATTACAAATCCCACAAAAAGCAAGTCCTCAACTAAAGAGACATCATGGAGGATCTTCTGTGAAAGTCTATATTTTGAGGTGGGGGTACAGGAGGGGGATGGAAGTAGAACCCAGCTAGTTGGGAAGCCAGAAGGGAGACTTCTAGCCATAGCATAGTCTAGGTCCAATAGTAGGACAGTGACCTAGAAGCTAGATAGCAATTCAGGTCTCCACCCAGCTAAATAGCAGGTCAGTAGAGAAAGTGCCAGCCCCAGGGAACAATAGCAACAGACAGGACTGGGTAGGAAATATATCTCTGCATAGGTAATTCCTGGCTTGCATAGGCAACATCTTGAAAAGAGAAAAATCAGGAACTAGATCTTGGCCCCAGCAGAAAGAGTTTGAGATTCTACTCCCTATACCCCTTCAACAATCAAAATAAGCAAAAAAAAAAAAAAAAAAAAAAAAAGCAAAAACAAATGAAAACAAAAGCAAAACAAAAAGAGCACTAACCATAGATAGAGATGATTAAAAATGTCGTCTCAGAAGAAGAAAACAACGACAAATTACTTACCTAAGAAGTCGCGAAGGAGTTTATGAATTGGACTCAAATCCAAAACCTCTTGGAAAAGCTTAAAAAAGATTTTAAAAACCAAAGAAGAGAGGAAGAAGAAAGGGGTGGGGGGGAGATGAGAGTCATGCAGGAGAACTATGAAAAATTACTAAAGAATTTAATTCCTTTAAAAGTAAAAATAACCAACTGGAAAAAGAATAATATCAAAAAAATAAAATCATATACCTGGAAAATGAAAATCAACTCATACAAAATTAAATAAAATTAATCAACTGGAAAAAGAAAGAAAAAAGGTAAATGAAGAAAATGAAACCCTAAAAAATAGAATTGGACAAATAGAAACTGACACTTTGAGACCAAAATTCCATTAAACAAAATCAAAAAGGCTGAAAAGATTGAAGAAAATATAAAATACATTTTAGAAAAACAAATGTCCTAGAAAATAGACATAGAAGAGATAATCTATGAATTATTCTTTATCTGAAAGCCCAGATCAAAAAATAGCCTGGAAAATGTCTTTTGAGAAATTAGCAAGGAAAAACTGACCTAATATACCAGATTCAGAAAACAAAATAGCCCTGAAAGAATACACAAAACACCTCCATAAAGAGATCCCAGAATAAAACCTCCAAGGACCACTGTAGTCAAATTCCACAATTTTCAACTACAGCAGACAAAAAAAAAAAACAGTTTAAATACAAATGAAATACAATCAGAATTACACAGGATTTTTGAGCTTCAACATTAAAGTTTCTGTGGGCCTGGAATATGATATTTCATAGGGCAAAGGACCTTGAATTTCGACAAAAAATTAACTATCATACAAAATCCAGCATGAAGATGAATTTGCAATAATAGAGAACTTCCAAAATTTTCTAATTAAAAAGACCAGCACTAGGGCAGCTAGGTGGTGCAGTAAATAAAGCGCCAGCCCTGGATTCAGGATGACCTGAGTTCAAATTTGTTCTCAGACACTTAATAATTCCTAATTGTGTGACCTTGGGCAAGTCACTTAACCCCATTGCCTTGCCAAAAAAAAATCAAAAAGACCAGAATTGACCAGAAAAATTTGATATTCAAATTCAAGACTTGAGATATATAAAAAGGTAAACTGAAAGGGGAAAAAAACCACCAATCAAGAACATTTAACTGGATACATCCCTACAAGGGATAACTCTTGAGAATTGCATTTCTTAGGATAGTAAAAGGGTAGAATATAGTTAGAGGATATGGGTATGGTTAATTCTTGTCCCTATCAAAGAAGATCTAAATGACATCACTTTGAGACAAATTACAGTGTGTCTGAATGTGGCTATGAGCTCAGAATGCTCTATCACAGGTCCATGTGAACACCTGTGCTGTTTACTCTATGCTTATCTCATGTTTCCTTTGAGCTACTTCATTTTACCTTGCTCATAGAGCACAACACCCCCTCTTCTGATGGCATGGCAAGTTAGGTAGTCCTGTATTATCTCTCATGCCTTACTCACAATTCTAAAGTTCTTAAGAGAGACCCTCAGGGTGTCCTGGTACTTAGAGGCTTTATCCATAATTAAATCTTTAAGGGACCTTACTTCACTAGATAAATTTAGTTAGGGAGGTTTGCAGGACAATAGGGACAGAGGGTGGGAGGGTACTTAGAAGGACTGACATAAATAGATTAGAAAGTGATCTTGCCTTAATCCATACTTTAGTTAACAAGGGTTATAGTTCCATGGTTGGAGTGCTTAAGTAACAGAGAGAGAGTGCACCTTATACTTTGGTTGGAGAGGGTTGTAGGACTATGATTGGAGTACTATGGAATTGGAGGGACAGGGTGTACTAAGAAGGACTGGACTTGAAAACATCATGAAATAATTTTGCTTTGTTTGATGCTTTGGCTACAATTGGAGGGAGTATGCTTGGGGGTGGGGGCTAAAGGGAGGGATGAGGTATAAATAGTCCATGAAATGATTTGTCTTTGCATGATGATTTTTGGCTCATGAGGATTGTGTGTCCATGGAAGGTACTTAAAAAGAGCAAGTGGCATAAATAAATTATAATTTGATGTGATTTATGATTCATGAGAAGTATATTTCTGATAAGACAGAAGAGGGAAAGGTACATAGTGACTATGAGGCAATGGTGCTTAGCCATCAATCAAGCAATCAATCAATAAAGATTTGAGAATGTTACTTCTATCAGAACAGATACAAAGAATATATTTTGGCAAAGGGGTTGCAGGTACAAGACAGGTTTAAAACAATAAATGCATAAAAAGGACTTTACTAGGAAAAGGCTAGGCATTAGGGGATAAATAAAATTAGGTGAAGAAACAAAGTAGAGGAAAACAAAGGAGATGTAAACACTAAGTAAATCTATTCTCAATAGATTTGGCAAACAAGCCATTCCCCAACTGACAAATGGTCAAGGGATATACAGAGGCAATTTCCAGATGAGAAAATCAAATCAATCCATAGTCATATGAAAAGCTACTCTATATCACTACTTATTAGAGAAATGCAAATTAAAGCATCTCAGAGGTACCACCTCACACCTCTCAGACTGGCCAATATGACCAGAAAGGACAATAATTATTGTTGGAAGGGCGAAACCTGGGAAATTAATACATTGTTGGTGGAGCTGTGAACACATCCAACCTTACTGGAGAACAATTTGGAATTATGCCCAAAGGGCAACAAAAATGTGTATACCCTTTGATCCAGCAATACCACTATTGGGTCTAAACCTTGAAGAGATCAGGAAAACGAGTAAAAACATCACTTGTACAAAAATATTCATAGCAGCTCTGTTTGCAGTGGCAAATAATTGGAAATTGAGTGAATGTCTATTAATTGAAACATTATTGTTGTATTAGAAACCAGGAATAAGATCAGGGGTGAAACAAAGATGCCCATTATCACCACTATAATTCACCATAGTATTAGAAATTAGCTTTAGCAATAAGAGAAGAAACAGAAAATGACAGAATAAGAATAGAAAATGAAAAAGCAAAACTTTCACTCTTTGCAGATGATATGATTGAAGAGAACTCTAGAAAATCAACTAAAAACTACTAGAAACTACTAAAATTTTAGCAAAGTAGCAGGATATAAAATAAACCCACAAAAATCATCAGTATTTTCATATATGAGCAATAAAGCCCAAGGACAAGGGAAATTCCATCTATAGAAAATATAAAAATAAAAAAGACTATAGAAAATAAAAAATATCTATAGAAAATAGATTCTTGGGAATCTATCTCCCAAGACAACCCAGAAACTATATTACACAATTACAAAAAATTTTTCACAAATCTCAACAATTGGAAAAATATCAATTATTCGGTTAGCTAATACAATTAAATTAATTAATTAATTAAATTAATACAATTAATTAATAAATTAATGACAATTCTACCCAAATTAAATTATTTATTAAGTGCCATCTCAATCTAACTACCCAAAACCTATTTTACAGAATTAGAAAAATAGTTACAAAATTTAACTGGAGTAACAAAAGGTCAATACTATCAAGGGAATTGATGAAAAAAATATGCAAAAGAAGATGGTCTAGATGTTTCAGATCTAAAACTATACTATAAAGCTGGAATCATTAAAACTCATGGTATGGATTAAGCAATAGAGCAATGGGGGTGGCTAGGTTGCACAGTGGATAGAGCACTGGCCTTGGAGTCAGGAGTACCTGAGTTCAAATCCAGCCTCAAACTCTTAATAATTACCTAGATTTGTGGCCTTGAGCAAGCCACTTAACCCCATTGCTTTGCCAAAAAACCTAAAAAAAATATAGAGCAATAGATTAGAACAGGCATGAAAGAAGTCACATAGTAATCTACTGCTTGAGAAACCCAAAGACTCTAATTTCTGGGATAAGAATACACTTGTCAAAATTGTCAAGAAAACTGGAAAAGAATATGGCAAAAACTAGACATGGAGACACATCTCACAACCTATACCAAAATAAGGTCAAAATGGGTACAGGATTTGGACATAAAGACTGATACTATAGACCAATTAATAGATCAGAAATAATCTGTCAGATTTATGGAAAGGGAAGAAATTTATGATGAAACAAGAAATAAAGTTCATTATAAATTGCAAAATGGATGATTTTGACTATATTAATTAGAAAAGTTTTTGCACTTAGAAATACAGCCACGATTAGAAGGAAACTGACAGTTGGGAAACAATTTTCACAGCAAGGGTGTTCTGATAAAAGTCTCATTTCTAAAATAAAGAGAGAATTCAATTAAATTTATAAGGTTACAAGTCATTCCTCAATTGAAAAAGTGGTCAAATGATAAGAACAGGAAGTTTTCAAACAAAGAAATTAAGGCTATATTTAATCATTTGAAAAACTGCTCCAAATCATTAGTGATTAGAAAAATACAAATTAAAACAACTATGTGGTTTCACCTCATACTTATCAGATTAGCCAAAATGACTGAAAGGAGAAGTCATTAATGTTAAAAGAGGTTGTGGAAAGATTGGGACATTAATGCATTATTGGACAGTTGTGAACTGCTCTATGCATTCTAGAGAATAATACAAAACTACACCCAAAGAGCAAAAAAAGAATAAGAAAATTGAGAACAATAAGACAAAAAGAATAAGAAAAAGAAGAATAAGAATGAGAACAAGAATAACAGCAACCAGAAGAAGAAAGGAATCAGTGATTCAGGCAGATTTGACTTCAAATCCTACCTCAAACACTTAATTAACAGTACCAACCAAAATGGTTGTGAGGCTCAAATTAGATATGATTTGTAAAGTGTTTTTGTAGTTTATTTATTATTATAAACATTATCATCATCATCATCACAATTCCCTCTACCAATGCTGATCAGTACCTGCATCAGCCAATGTTATAAGAAGATCTGGAATCTAGCTCTTGACTCTGAAGCCAGCTCTCTTTCCAATATGCTACATAGTGACTCAACTTAATATCTTGAAATAAAAGATCATCCAAAACATTTTGAAAGATCTTCTAATTACTCCCCTCTACTCACTCCTTATTTCAATCAAACTGAATTATCTTCTGCCTAATGGATACAGCTTGACTTCTAAAACCTTTATGACTTATCCAGGGTTATCTCTATACTGAAAACATTCTTCCTCCATATCATCAACCACTGAACCACTGCCCATCCTTTGATGCCGAAGTCAAATGTACTTATTCCATGAAGCATTCCCTGATACTACTTCTAGGTAATGATCTCCACTCAAATCCCAAATTCACCTAGCAATTTGTTTTCCAATTCCCTAACACATTTCTTCTAATTGTACGTACCATAATTAACTATGTTGAGTTATTATCCAACCACCTACTTGTCTTTAATTTCCCCTATGTCAGGGACTAGGTCAAAATTACATTTTGAGAAGTTGGCAACCTGTGTAAAGTCATTGAAAAAGAGCTACTGATCATTGTATGAATGATGTAGAAGTCTCAATGAAACAGGAAATGTTCCTCACCTAAATGAACATTTGGGTCAAAGAAAATAATAATTGCACACACACATATACACACACACATATACCTGTCATTTTAAATTTTGAAAAGTTCTTTAAATATTCTATCTCACTTGATCCTCACTTATGCAGTATAGTTATTATTTTCATTCTTCATATGAAGAAACTGAGGCTGAAAAATATAAGGAACAAATCTGAGATTGCACAGCTAGAATAGGAGGTAGGATCTTAATTTAGGCCTTCCCCAGGCCAAAACCAATTACTCTAGTCACTGTGTCACCTAGTTGGAAAGTAATTATTCTCTCTGCTGCCCATATTCTATGTCACCTTTGGCCGAATACTTTCTCCTCCAGGGGAAGTGTCTGTTTACTCTTATAGTAGGCCTCTGTTCACTCATATACAAAAGGGGAAATGGATTAAATGATCTCCAAAAACATTTCCACCTGGAAATCCTATTATCCTGATAACTTAGAAATTAGGATTTCAATAGAGGGATTTATAATGTTTTATTATAGCAAATGGATGTAACATTAATCATTAAAAACATAAAAACAACATTAAAAATAATTCTTTTATTCAAGCAATATATGGTGCTTAAGCAGTGTTTATTGAATGACCAAGTAACTTAATAACAATGACATTCAGGGTCCTGACAGCAGCACCCTTTCAGAAAATGTTCTGCAGGTACAAAGTATTTTATAGCCATTATCTCACTTGATCTTCTTAAAAACCAATAAGATGGTGTGTTATTATGATGCAAATGTCATTTTTCTCACTTTACAGGTGAGCAAATTGAGGCCAAAAAATGGAAAATTCCCTACCCATGTTAATGCCTTACCCAAAGTTAAGAGGTAGCAGAGCCAGGACCCATATCCAGATCTTCTCACTCAAAAACAAGGGTTAAACAGATCAAAAATTACTATGATCCCTGGCTTGGAAGCCTGGAGGGATTTCCATGAACTGATGCTGAGTGAGATGAGCAGAACCAGAAAAACACTGTACACCCTAACAGCAACATGGGGGCAATGATCAACTTTGATGGACTCAGTCATTCCATCAGTGGAACAATCAGGGACAATTTGGGGCTGTCTGCGATGGAGAATAGTATCTGTATCCAGAAAAAGAATTGTAGAGCTTGAAAAAAAGACCAAAGACCTTTAATTTAGGAAAAAACTGATATCTGATTGTCTGATCTTGCTATCTCTTATACTTTATATTTCTTCCTTAAGGATATGATTTCTCTCTCATTACATTCAATTTGGATCAATGTATGTGATGGAAACAATGTAAAGAATGGCAAATAGCCCTCTGTGGGGGGGGGGGGAGTAAGAAAAGGGAGAAAATTGTAAAACTCAAAATAAATAAAATCTTTTTAAAAATTACTATTACACCAAAATTCTTGTTAAAAAGTAACTAATAGGGACAGCTAAGTGGTGCAGTGAATAGAGCACCAGCCCTGGAGCACAGGACCTGAGTTCAAATGCAACCTCAGACAATTACCTACCTGTGTGACTTTGGGTAAGTCATTTCACCACATTGCTTTGCAAAAGAAAAAAGAAAACCAAAAAACAGTAACTAATAACAACCTTCATTGTTAGGGACTGTTGTGTGTCGGGGTGCTGTGAACCTTCATCACCTGGTGCCATTGAGCACCAGAGACTTGTCTTACTAAGTGCCATGGGAGTGGGAGTGGATTAGAGACTGGGAGGGATATTTAAGACTTGTTTTGGCGAATAAATGGAGACCTTGATGTACAAAGGGAGAACTTGTCTTCCTTGTCTCCTGACCCTTCAACGCTCACCTGGGAAAAGGTTGAGGGAGTCCAGAAAGGGATTTAACACTTCATATGATATATTTCATTCAAACAACTATTGTAGTCATGGGTCCTGCCCTCAAGAATCTCATAGTCTGAGGAAAAAAACCACTAATCTTGTAACAAGACAAACCTGACTGGCCCAAGCAGGTTTCTTTTACTCTATTAACTTTTGATCTTGCCTCAGAAGCTTTTCTTGTTCACCATTTGCACTAGTGATTTTCCTTCCCCACCTTCCATTCATTTTTCTTAGTCTGTTTCCATTTCTCCACATCACTTTGTTTGAGAACTCTTACATGGCCAAACAAAACAAAAAATGGTCCCCAGACCTAATTTCCAGTTCAAACACAATCAACCACTGTTAACTTAGCAGCAATTAACCATCTTCAGCAAAGAAAACAGACTTCTTGTAATATAATTTTTTTTAAAAAAATTACCCAGGCTCAGAATCCAAAACTGGGTCTGTTAAATCAATTGTTTATGCACAGCCCATATCTGAAGAACGTGATTTTGAATGGCATCAAGACACCCTATTTTCTGTCTCCTTAGGGAATAGTTGCCTGATCCGCGAATATGAACAACAAGAGCCTATCAAATAAACGTACAATGTACCAGAATGCAATTGCAAAGAGAAAGGGAATAAGGGATGCGCTGACTAAAAAGAAAACTCCTCTCTTTTCAGTTCAGGTCTTCATTCCTCATTCCAGAAAATAAAAATATTTAGGATACTATGATTATGGCCTGGTATTAAGAAAATAACTTCCCAGAACAAGAGATTAGACTCCTTGCTTTTGTTCCTCAATACCTAGCCACATAGTAGATTGACCTTAGATAAAATTTCACCTCAGGTCTAAAAGGATAATTGAACCATAAATGTTCAAGGAACCTCAGGAGCTTTAAGTTCAATATCTCATTTGATAGAGGAGAGATTTAAGGGACAGTTTTAGGATGAGTGACTTATCCAAGTTCACAAAGGTAGAAGTATAAGATTCAAATCAAAATAGTATGACTCCATGTTCAACTCCTATTATCTTAAAAAAAAATAAGAGGAGGTAATGTGACAAAATGGGAGTGGCATTGATGCACTTGTTTTATGGACATCATGACCTGATCTGCTATTGCATTTAAACTCAGGAACCATTTCCTTGTGGTTCATTGGACAGATGGGGAATTTCAAAGATTCACTAATCCCCCATGCAGGAATTTGACAAATATCCATTTGCTGAAAGATGTTTCTATTTCCAATAGCAATCTTGTTTCAGTGTAGATCATGCAATTTCCCTGATGACTTAGATTAAGATTTCATTCTACTACTATATCCTATCTTCTTTTTCAGGCTTAAGTTTTCATAATAGTAGTGGGAGTTCCAGATGTCTCTACATAAAGATGTTGGGGGAGGATAGAAAATGAGGAAATAACGTTGATTGTAAAGGCCAAAGAATTCAAGTGATCAATACTATTTTGTGTTTTCTCCAATTAAACCTTCTCTCACTATCTTCTTTCTAAGGAGAAGTCCCATTCTAATAGCAAGCATAGTAACCTATGACCCAAAAGGTTTATGATGATGATGATGATGATGATGATGGCAAAATAATACTTTCAGATTTGCAGAGTATTGAAGATGGCAGATTAGAGGCACTCTAACTGAACTCTTTCAAAATTTCCTCCAAACAACTTTAAAATAATGCCTCAAATCAAACAGTTTTCTCGCCCAGAAAAACTTAAAAGGTTAACAGGAGGAATTTGTGACATGGAAGAAGCCTGTCTGGAGCCCCCCCCCCCCCCCCCAGACCACCAGTATCAACAGTGGCTACAGCAGCAGTAGCAGCAAGTTTGGGAACTCTCAATTTAAAGATGGTAAGGGGCTTGAATAACTGGTCAGTAAGAGATTACAGAGGATCTTTTTCTGACACTGGGTGCAACTGGAACTTATTGACAACTCTATTGCCCATTCACAGTTCTGGGTAGAGGGGGAGAGCCAGGGGTTGGTCACAAGGGAGCAGAGGCTCTGGTTTAGTTCCAAGGCAAAGGGAGCACTAGTACTTGTAACTGCAGAGGACAAGGGGCCCACCATATCTTTACTAGAGTATAGACTAAGAGAGGATCACACCACCTTAGAAACACCAAAAACTTACAGATACCCAGAACGATCTCTGAAAAAAGCAGTATGAAAAAAGTCTGAAGCTTGACAATGGTTCCCCTCCTTCAGATGAGCAGTGCTTAACTTTAACATAAAGTTCATAGTTAAGAAATAGTCTAGAAAAATGAACAGACAACATTAAAGGATGATCCTGAAAAGTTTCTAGAGTAGCAAAGAAGACCAAGACATAAATTCAGAATAGCTAAAACAAAGTCTCAAAGAAAATTGCTAATTGGATCAAAACCTAACAAAGTCTTAGAGAATTAAAAAAAAGTTTATAAGTGCTGTAGAGAAAAATGGGGGGGGGGGGAATTAGGAAAAGAGAATTAACAGCTTGTTCAAAGAGCCACAAAAAGTACTGAAGAACATAAAACCTGAATAATAGAATTTATCTAATGATTAAAAAAAACATAAAAAAATACACTGAAGAAAAGAGTTCCTTAAAAAGTATAATGGGGGGGGGTTGGCTAGGTGGCACAGTGGATACAGCACTGGCCCTGGAGTCAGGAATATCTGAGTTCAAATCCAGCCTCAGACACTTAATAATTACCTAGCTGTTGAGGTGACTAGGTGGCATAGTGGATAAAGCACCAGCCCTGGAGTCAGGAGTACCTGGGTTCAAATCTGGTCTCAGACACTTAATAATTACCTAGCTGTGTGGCCTTGGGCAAGCCACCTTAATCCCATTGCCTTGCAAAAACTTTAAAAAAAAAGTATAATAGGCCAAACAGAAAGGAGGTACAAATTTTCATAGAAGAAAATAATTCCTTATAAAACAGAATTAGGCAAATGGAAACTAATGATTCCATGTGACATCAGGAAGCAATAAAACAAAGTCGATAAAATAAGAAAATTGAAGGAAATTTAAAATCAGCCAACCTGGAAACATGATAAAGGGGGAAATAATTTAAGAATTATTGGTCAACCTGAAAACCATGATCAAAGAAAGAGTCTAGAGATCATATTTCCATAAATTTTCAAAAAAAAACCATCCTGTTATTTTAGATTTGCAGGGTAAAATAGAAATTGGAACAACTCACCTATCATCTCCTGAAAACTCAGAGGAATATTAAAGTTGAATTCCAGAGTTTCCACATCAAGGAGAAAATACTTCGAGCAATCAGAAAGAAACAAATAAAATATCATGGAACAACTGTCAGGATCAAATAAGATTTAGTAGTTCCTCATTAAAGGAGCAGAGGTCATGGAACAGAATATTCAGATAGGCAAAGGAATTAGGATTACAACCAAGAATAACCTACCCAGCAAAATCAAATATAATCAATTAGGGAAAATAGCTATTTAATGAAATAGTGAAATTTAGTCCAAATGTACCTGATAAAAAGACCAGAGTTGAATTTAAAAAAAAAACTGACATTCAAACAGAAGACTCAAAAGAAGCATTAAAAAGATAAACACGAAAGAATAATCATAAAAGCCTCAACAAAGGTGTTATGTATATTGTCACAAATACTCTTTTATATCTACTTTTTTTGGCTTCAAAGAGGGAAAATATATATAATATGTATATCATACATATGCATATATATGTATGTATGAATGTACATACATAGACACACACTCTCAGTTGTGTATAGAATGTAGCTTACTCAGTAAGGAAATAAAGGGAAGGGGAAAAGGGGAGAGCAATGAATGATAAAAGAGACAACAGATTAAGGGAAGCAATAGTCAAAAGTAAAATAGATTGTTGAGGAGGAAAAGGATAAAAGAGAGAAGAAACAGAAGAAAATGGATGGAGGGATAATACACAGTTAATTATTTTTACTGTGAATTTGAGTGGGATGAACTCACACATAAAACAGAAGCAGAAAGTAAAATGAATTAAAAACCAGAATCCAACAATATGTTGTTTACAAGAGATATACTTGAAACAGAAACACAGACACAGAGTTAAAATAAAAGACTGGAGCAGTTATCCTTCAGCTGAATAAAAAAAAAATCAGGGGTAGAAAACATGATCTCAAACAAAGCAAAAGCAAAAATAGATCTAATTTAAACAGACAAACAAGCAAACTATACTTTACTAAAAATTTACTATAGATGTTAAAGTAATGTCAAAATAATTTTACAGCAGATTTTTCTGATTAGGCTTTGTTTTTCAAATATAAATTGAGTATAGAACTGAGTCAAATTTATATAAATAGAAATAATTCCCAAATAGTCAAAGGCAGTTTTCAGGAAAAAAAAAATCAAGGCTATATCTATAATCATATGAAAAAATGCTCAAACTCACTATTAATTAGAGAAAGACAAATTAAAATAACTATGAGGTACCACCCCACACCTGTTTTAAATAATAAATATTGGAAGGAATGAAGGGGAAATAGGTAAACTAATGAATTGTTGGTGGAGTAGTGAACTAATCCTATCATTCTAGAAAACAATTTGGAACTAAGCTCAAAGGGCTATAAAGATGTGTTTATTATTTGCCTAAGCAATTCCACTCTTAGATTTGTAAACAAAAGATGTAAAGAAAAATATTTAGAGCAGCTCTTTTGGAGTGGCAAACAATTGGAAACTTAGGGATTGTGCATTAATCCTCAAATGATTGAACAAAGCACAGTAACTGGTTGCGATGAAATAGTACTGTTCTGTAGGAAATAACTAGGTAAGGGGTTTCAGGAAAAAAAAATATGACAAGACCTATATGGATGGACATAAAGTGATGTGAGAACTGGGATATCATTGTGTATAGTAAAAGCAATGTTGTAATGATAATCACCTGTGTAAGATTTGGCGACTTTAATCAATGCAATGATCCAAGACAATTCCAAAAGTCTCATGATGAAAAAATTTATCTCCATAAAGAGAAATGAAGAATATAAAATGCAAAATGAAATATTTTCTCTATTTTTCTTGCTTTTTTGACATATGGCTCATATTTTTTATGATTTCATTTGAATAATTGATAGATTATTTGCCTTCTTAGTGGGTGAGGTAGGTGAGAGAGGAAAGAAGAGAATTTGTAATTCAAAATTTAAGAACAAAGGAATGTTAAAAAATATTTTAAAAATTAAAATGTGGACCCCCCCCAAATTGAAAAAATAATTTGCAAAGCATTTTTATAAATGTTGCCTTGGTTGATTTTCACAACAATCCTGAAGAAGTCAGTGCTATTGTTAATCTCATTTTACAAATGAGGGAATTGAGGCTAAGAGGCTAAGAGATATTAAATAAATCAGCCAGGATAACATAGCTAGAAAGGGTTTGGGTAGAGGATATGAACTTGGGTGTTTCTGATTCACAGTACAATACATTATTCTTGAGGCAAAATAACTGCCTTGGAAGTTGGGGGTATTGTTGTGTCTGCTTTGTTTTTAACCTTTACCCATCTACTAAAAGATGACATAAAGTAAGAGACATAAGTATGCCCCCCTGCCTTCAAGGAGCACACTAGCTCATTAAGGCCAGAAAATGAACACACTGAAACAATTAGACAATAATTAAGTGCTAAACTGTGCAATACTAAGTATAATAGGAGTTAGTTCCTTTGAGTCCTTCCCCAGAGCCAGGAGTCAAATAAAGCTGTTTGTCTGAGGGGTCTTTTCCAAGGTGTCCCTGTGTTCTCCCAGATTTCCTTTTGACCCTGCTGGCTCCACCTCAGCTGGCAAGGCTTTCCATTTTTAGTATTTGCTTTTCAGAGTTTAGCAGGAACCAGGTTGTTGGCATTCTAGACCATTCCCACTTGAGGGAATCTCCCTGTAGAATAGTATGACTGGAAATAGAGTCTGCCATCAACAGTTAGAATTCTACAGCTGTATTTGAAAATAGACGCTGCCTTACAACTTTCACAGTTAATATACAAAGACTAAATGCCACAGGGTTTGCTCACTCAAAATACAATTCAGTGTGATAACGGGAAAGAGAATTGGATTTGGAGGTACAAACCATGGATTCATATGGCAGGTTCAGCATCCATGTCACCTTGGGCAACTCTCTCCCCTTCTCTAGGCCTTAGTTTCCTCATCTGAAAAACAAATGGGTTATGTAGATGACTTCTAATATCACTTTGAGCTCCAAAATCTACATTTTTATTTATTGAATTCCTATTAGATCTAGAATGCAAGGCAAGCTAATTTTCACTTTAGCATAGGTCTCATCATCCAGAAGCAAATGTTACAAAGACTCCCCAACTCAAAGTGAGAAGCAATTTCTATGGCAGACTAGCAGAAAAGGATACAGAAATTCATTGTATTCTTTCCTAGTCTGGCAGGAAAGAGTTCTTTAGTGGATGGATAAAGGTATGGACTTTCATGCCATAAGGGCAAAGCATAGGGGAAAAAACCTGATACTTCCAATTCCTTTCCATCCTATATGAAACCCCCTTCCCCCAGGAGAATTGGCAAGGACCATTTCTTTTGTGTCCTTGTATCCCAGGCACCTAATAAAATATCTTGGACATAGTTCATGCTTAATGGGTGCTTTCAAATAATAGTTATTGGGTCTGACGATGGAATTTTGGTGGGATAAATATAATAGTTGGGTTTTCCTTTCTTCACAGTCTTCTCCCCCAAGGGAGACTGACTGATGCAACCTTTTTTTTTTCTTCAGTCTATATCTAATGCTTTGTCCTTCATTTTTGAAACCTTAACATCAGGGAGGTGATACCTTGACAAGCTCATGAATTGGATTTGAGTGAGGGGGGACCATGCTAAGTCACTAGTCTCATTTTCTCCTCCAGAGTCATCTGGGTCCAGTGGCCAGATATGAATCAGGATGACTGGAGATGTCCCTGGATGCGGGGCAAGGTCACACTGTGAGGAAGTGGCAAGTGTCTGAGGCTGGATTAAAATTCCTGTCCTCCTGAATCTAAGGTCAGTGTTCTAATGCAGAACTTTTCTGCATTAGATAAGCCAGAATTGGAACCAATGGAGTGGAAGTTGCAGAGTTCTACTCCTTTTGAGGAGGTGGGGGTGAACCTAACTAATTTTGCAACCTTTAGAGGTCTTCCAGATTGCAATGGGATACCACTGAAAATAATTAATTTCCCATCACTATGCATAAAGAGCAGAGAAACTGGAAAATCACTTTGCAGTCTCCTTAATTGGTAAGGAGTGGACAAGATGATCTCAGAGGTTCTTATCAGCTCTGAGAGTCTGTGATCCTCAGAAATAAAGTTACTAATTGGCATTGTGAATAAAGCTTTGGGTCTGAGTTCAAACCTGGCTGCAGATACTTTCTAACAGTGTGACTCTGGGCAAGTCAGTTAACTCTGTTTGTCTCAGTTTCCTTTTCTGTAAAATCAGCTGGAGAAGGAAATGGCAAACCAATCCAATGTCTTTGCCAAGAAAATTCCACATAGGGTCAGAAGAGTTGGATATGATTGAAACAATTGAATAACAAAAAGGAAGCAATAGGGAAATTTTTGAGGCAGAGGAAAAGAAAAGAGCTTTATACTGAAAGGCACTAAAGAGGAGTAATAAAAAGTAATGTATATATATAGAGAGAGAGACAAAAAAAATCTTTCAGTTTGGGGAAGACATAGGAAGACTATGGTGGAAATTCAGCCCTCAGAAGAATTTGGAGTAGGGAATGGGGAGGGAAGAGAAGTTGGATATGCTGAACTAACAGCAGCCTTTCCAGTCTCCCATTTGGCTCTCCCCTTTCTGCAAGAAAATTAAATCCTGCTGTAATCATATTCATTGTATCAATTTACATATACATCATGTTTTATAGGATCCCTTGAGTGAGGTAATTAATACGCTATGTTCTTCAATTATGTGTTCCATTCTTCTCTTCCTGTTGGCATTCTTACACAAAGCACCTTCCCCTTGGCTAGGAGCCTTTCCTACTTACTCCTGGGTGTGTGGAGGATGGATTTGTGTGGTCCCCAACTGTCACTTGTATTCTGTCTGCCAAAATCACACCCCTACACACATAATATATATATAAATACACACAATTTTTTTTAATTGGAAAAAAAAGTTCAGCATTATACTATTCTGTCTCCTTTGTCCCTCCTTAGCCTCCTAGACAACACCCACCCCACTCCAAGAAGGGTAAAGGATGTTCCGGGTGCTAGGTGAGCAGAGGACAGTGGAATTGGAAGCACTGAAGAACTGGCAAAGCTTTACAGCCTGGCAAACAGCAAGGGCTTTTCCTGCGTTGATTTAACTTACAATATATTTCAGTGTCTTTACTCCTCTAGTGAAGAGTGAATGGTGTGAGGCAGGCAGCCAAAATAATGTTTTAGCGGGCTAGAAGATCCCAGGACTTATTTTCCAAAGTTTCCTTTACCTTAAAAACTCAATCAATAACAGCAGCAACAACAATAATAAAAATCCCCTAGCTCCTGTCGCATGTGAAGCCAGCAACAAATGCATAGATGAAGGGGCTTGGGCAGAGGGGTCTAGTCTCCCCGTCTTCAGCCAGCCTTCTGATGTCTGGGTGAGATAGAGTACTCAAAGTTTATTCATCAACCTAGAGGGAGAATTCCCAGGCTTGGGCAACAGAGGTCTCCAAGAAGTAGTGAGTGGAAAGAGACTGCTAAATTTGGAATCACGGAACATGTAGATCTGAGCCTGGTTTGTCATTTACTATCTCTGTGACTTTGGGCAAATCACTTAATTTTCTCAGGCCTCAGTTTCTTCATTTGCAGAATTAGGAGGTTGGACTCAGTGACTTCTTAGTACCCTTTAAGATCTAAGTCCAGAAAAGCTCTTGTGATTGGGACCTAACCAACAAAGAGAATAAGCAACCTTTCTTCTACCCTCCTGCCTAATCTTCTCAAAACCCATGGGTAGAGCATTCCCCAGGCTTTTACCTTCCAATTAGTTAACCAGGTACATCCATGCACCTAAATATATACGAGCAGCTGCATGAAGAGGGCAAGGGACATGTTCAATCGTTTAAGTAATATTTCTTTATAAATTCCTGAATTTCACTTCCCCAAATCTTGCACTGAATTTCGTCAGTTTATAAATTTGCACTACAGCTTGGCAGTGGGAAAGAGAGAAAGCAGGGTGGGAGGCTGGAGCTGAGAATCCAACCTAGGGGCCGTTTCCTCGTAGACACTGAAAAGTAAAGACCACTAACAACAAAAAAAAAGGAAAGGAAAAAGAAAGAAAGAAGGAAGGAAGGAAGGAAGGAAGGAAGGAAGGAAGGAAGGAAGGAAGGAAGGAAGGAAGGAAGGAAGGAAGGAAGGAAGGAAGGAAAGGAAGGAAGGAAGGAAGGAAGGAAGGAAGGAAAGAAAAGAAAAGAATAATTAAATTAAAATTCTAGCTTGCCAAGAAGCTCGGCAAATGGGAAATATATCAAACTGTGATAATACAAATGGGCTATTTCTCAAAGTGTGAGAAGAATGTCAATGGGACAAACTTGGATAATTTGCTGACTCTATGCCTCAGGAAGGTAGAGTCCTGGCTTAAAAATAAATTAGGAGAACACATGTACACATAGCAACTTGTTATTTGTACAATTGCTAACCATATTAGCTCAGCCATAGTTGGGGTTTTAGGAACTCATGGAGAAAAAAAAAAAATCACCTTTCAAAACATTCTGCTTTTTGATAAGGACACCCCACCCACCCACCACCCATCTCAAACTCCCTGCAGAAACATTGTCTTGATTTTTTTTAAATTTTATTAGCCACAGGATGCACTTTCCCAGGTCCATTTCGACTGATTTATTTTGAAAGTACATTTTCCAGTTAAGTTTAACACACTTGCTTAACGATGGGCCCCAGTGTTTTTTTCCAAACAATCTCATAATGGCTCCATAGTTCTTGGTAGAATATTGAAAATTACTTTTGGCATGCAAGTTCATTTTGTTAATTCCTCTTTTAGTGCGCAAATAACCTTTGAAAACCGGCCTCAAGGTGTTTATGTGTCAGGACAGTATCAAAAATTATTCAATGGCCAAGTCACATGTCAACACTTCAGAGCTCCAATCTAGGGGTTCATTCATTTTCGCGGCTTTGCTGCCCCCTAGTGGAAGAAATACTGTAGAACAGTTGTCTCCTGTTTACCATCTAAAGCAACACACTATGTATACCATGAAAGTACTGGGAATGTTAAATCCTTGTCCTTCAAGCTTTAAAAGAAGTAAAATGTTACACAAGAAAACTGGAAAATTTTCAGCCAAATTCTGTCAAATGATAAATAAAGGGAGAAAGGGCTATCAAAAGTTTTCCTTGTGTCAGTTTTTTTTTAATTACCTATATACATAAGAAAGTATCCAAAGACAAAAAAGGAGTAAGTTCCTTAGGTTCATCCAAAAATGTCATTGCACTTTAATCTCTCATCATCCTGACTGGAAGTGTATTGAAGGTGGAAAGGATTTGAGTAAATTTTAACGAGGTACAAAGAAAGGGCATCTGTCTCCCCACAGCATCTAAGGCAAATAGAGCTGGGAAGGAATTTCTATATCCCTTATTCCACTTCATTTTATAGATATGGAAAAGTGAGACTCAGAAAGGCTATGTTTTCCCAAGGTCATATAAAGAGTTAGTGGTAGTCAGTGGTTGAAGTTTTTAAACTGCATATCCAATGATTTAAGCACTATGCCATTCCAGTAAAAGGCAAGATCTCTTAAGTCAGGGACTCTTTAATTTTTGTGAAAACATTCTGTGGGACAGGAAGACTGAGGTTATGAATGGGAAATAGTAATGACTTTTCTGAACCTTTACCTTGATGACTGAGAAGAAGGTAGAGTGGGAGGCAGGAAACCTTTTGACATAACAGTAATAATATTTATGTGTATAAACACATACATATATATGTATACACACATACATGTATACACACACACATATATATGTATATATATATTATATATATATATATATATATATATATAAATGTTTGGGGTGGGCAGTTTTATTACTTTATACATCTCCCAGCTCCTCACACAAAGTAGATGCTTAACAAATATTTTTGAATTAACTGAATATTACATGCTTCCTGCTTTGAATCTTTACTGAAACTCAGTAAGTCTGTCTTCAACACTGACTACTTCTTTCTTTGTCCTTTTCCCTACTTTTGGTCTTGATCCCTTCTACTTCAAAATGCTTTACTTTTCTATTTCATAAGACAATAATTCTTTAGTATGAATTATGTTAACTCAATTTTACTAGAATCATCTGGTAGACATTTTAGGATATAGTCAAGGGAACAGATACCAAAGAAAATAATTTCTATTGTGAAATTTTGGATGTCAAAATAGATAATTGTATAGAGATTTTTCTCAGGGTTTCTCACATAGCATATACACAGAGAGATAGATTGCTAGAGAGACAGATTTGATAGATGATAGAAAGATTGTGTGTGTGTGTGTGTGTGAGAGAGAGAGAGAGACAGAGACAGAGACAGAGACAGAGACAGAGAGAGAGAGCACTTTAGATTTATAAAATATTTTATGTATGTTCCACACAACAACCTGTGAAGAAAGTAATCAACTATAAGTAATGTTATCTGAAGTTCAGAAAGGAAGTGTGGTTGCCCAACTAGGAAGAATCAGTACTGGGATTTGAGCCATCACCCCTTTTGATTTCAGACCCAATATTATTTTCTAATAGATCATGCTCATTGTCCAGCCTATGTTCTTCTAAGGCCAACTCTGGCCTGAATCCTTCACAACCTCAGACCTCTCTATTTGACAATTCACCCATTTCTTGAGATGACTAAATGGAGCAAATACATAGGACAATATGTACATGGAATTTATGTTTGGAAAAAGATAGTCTCAAATGTTTTCTTGTGGACTAGGCAGAGGTAGGGTGAGAATGGGAAAATAAGCAGGTGTCTTTATGAGCTAATAGTATGTATGTATATGAGCTTCAGGGGTGGTGATTTTTAATTTTTATTTTAATTACTAGTCAGTAGTACCACCTGCTTCTCACCATCCTGTTGGGTCCCTGCATCTCTGTTTGTCCATCTACCCCACCCCACACTCTCTTAAAACTGTCAATGATAGGTCTAATTACAAAGGATAAAAGGAAAACTATTTGAAAGATTTATCTAAAAGAAAAAAAGTCCTACATTATTATACAACCTTTTAGAATGATTCTTTTATAACCAACGTTAATTGCATTAGTTTGATTGGGGTTATGTTACAAGACTTATAGTATATACCAAACCATGTAATGTTGAGCTAGGGAAATCATGACATTCCATCTCTTGTCTTCCTAGATTAAAAGAGGTGGTTTCCCACTCCTGGAATTTTCACCCTTATTACCTCCAGCTCTGGGATTAATCAAAATTTTTCAGGACTCAGTTCAAGTGTCCCTTCTTCTAGGAGTCCTTTCCTGATTTTTCCAATTCGTAGTACATCATCCCATGCCAAAGCTGTGTTGTATTTCTGTGTTCTGTGTTTTGTATTTACTTATCTATGCCCTATTAAATTCGCTGAGGGCAAGAACAAAATTATTCTTGTCTTTGTATCTTCTGCACTTAAAAAGATTTATCAATATATTGAGGAATGGGTTTGGAGAAAGAGAATAGGAAAAAAAATCAACTATGGTGCAGGAATGTACTGGACTATCATTGTACAGAACAAAATTATGAAGATATAGAATTCAGAGAATTTTAGTGACACAGAAGCTAGAGTACCAGGGCCTGGAGTCAGGAAGATTCAGCTTCCTGAATTCAAATATGGCCTCAGACACTAGCTACTAACTAGGTGACCCTCAGTAAATCATTTATCCCTGCTTCAGTTTCTTCATCTCTAAAATAATCTGGAAAAGGAAAAGGCAAGTTGGTCTAGTATCTTTGAACACAAGATAAAGAACACAAGATAAACTGAATATGACTGAAAAGTGATTAAACAACAGAAGAAAGAATAGATGTAATGACTACAGTGAAAGTCAAAAGATCACTAAAGAGTAATCCAGATTCTCAATAGCAGAAAAATGAGTAGAGGTTTCAGAGAACTGAAAATGATAACTGTCATTTTCATAGCAACTACTTCAAATCTTTAAAATTTTAAGATTTTTGTTGGTAGGGAATGCTCTTCAATAAATACTGTTTGTAACCCTTCTATACCCCCTCCCTCCAAAAAAAAATCTCACTAGTCTGCTAGAATGACTGCATTTACATCAGAAATTTGTTCTTTAGGATATATATATATATATATATATATATATATATATATATATATACTTTAAGATAAAATTCTGCTCTTTCTTTGAACCTTACCTAAAAGATACAGATATCCAATGAAAAGTATAGATTCTAATAAATAATAGACTATTTGATCTTAAAGTATTTTAATAATTTAGTTCAACACCTTTTGTTTCATAAGTGAGAAAACTATGGTTTAGAATGGAGAACTGACTTACTTGTCCACTTGGCTTATTTGGGAGAGAAACTTTATCTAAATTTCAGATCTCGTAATTCAGAGACTGACATGTTCTTTTTATATAATCACATCATATCCATTGATCTATCCATCCATCCATCCATCCATCCATCCATTCATCAATAAAGTATCCTTATTTAAACTTTAAACTGTGTATTTTTTAAAACTCATTTCTTTCAAACTCATATAAATGTTTCATGAAACAGGTTGAGATAGATTCAATTTTCATATTTTATTTTTATACAGCAATGTCACATTTTAAGATTGCAAAGTAATTTTCTCACATCAACTCTGTGAGAAATTTACCCAACTCATGCAAGTTGACAAATTTTCTGCAATTTAATGTCTTAGGAAACTGCCAGGAATACTGAGATGTGAAGAGACTTTATTTGCTCAGGGTCAGATATCTAGTACCTCTCAGCGATAGTAGTTGAACTCCATTCCTTCTAACTAATATGTAGCTCTCTATTCACTATACCATGCTACCTCTGCAAGTATCATCATTATTTCCATTTTACAAACATGGTAACTGGAGCTTAGAAAGTCAAATTTGGCATATAGTACACATCAGCATTAGGTTCTGACTCTAAAAATTAGAGTCTTAGAATTCTCTTCACTCACTGAAGCTGCAGAATTGTAATGTATCACTAGCTATGTGACTGATAATTGAAAATGTCATCCTGGTTCGAATCTGATTAGTTAAATGACAATCCTTGTGATGATGAAAAAGCTAAGCTGACATACTTTTAGTGGAGAAATTGACCTAAATTTACCAGAAGCAAAATTTCCCTGTTCTGGGTCTAAAACAATTCATTGTTTTGGTGTATTTTTGGTGCATTTGGTGTATTTTTGCTGGGGGTTGGGGTGGGGTTCCCTCTTCTTATTCTTTTGTTTTAATATTTTTCATTATTCTTTGTTATAAGGAACGACTATCTGGAATGGGGAGAAAAATCAAAAGAGAGAAATCAAGGTGACGTAAAACAAAAGATATCAATAAAAATCTTTTTTTTTAATTCCTTCTCTCTTTCTATGTAAGGGATGTGATATGTCAGACAAATTGGGCTGGTAGTATTGTTGCCTTTAATTCTTACCCTCAGAAGCAAAGCAAGTAAGAATAGCTGCAGGGGTATGAAAAATAAGGCAAAGGAAGAATCTGGTTGCTGCCCATAGCTTAGAAGCATGACAAAGAAGGCTGGCATCTTTTCTCACTCACAACAGCTGGCTTCTGATGGATAGATTCCAGGTGATGACAGGGCCGCTGATGGGCACTGCAGGCCAGCATCCCAGAAACAGCTGTTGTTCAGATTGTTTGATGAGGGAATTTCACAGGACTTACCTCACAGTAATCAGATTCTATAGGCCTGGGATTGGAGCGAATACCTGGCAGTCCCACTGAGTGGAGATAAGGTGAATAAGAGGAGTGACAAACAGATAGGAGAAGAGCCTCAAAGATTTAGAAGTGGGGGAAATCCCAGAGACCACTTCCTTCATTTTTTCAGCTGAGGGGCTGCCTGCCTTTCCAGAAGTGAAACTGATAATTTGTGGAGATAGGATTCAAACTCGGGTCCTTTGTTGCACATGCTGTTCTCCTTCTATGGTACTATTCTTTCTCTTTTACCTATTTCCCTATTACTCATGTAATAATAATAGAGCAACATCACACTCAATTTGGATCAGTGTACAACATGGAAACAAACTAAAGACTGTCAAATTGCTTTCTGTGGTGGGGGAGGGAAGTAAGATTGGGGAAAATTTGTAAAACTCAAAATAAATAAAATCTAAAAAAAATATTAATAATAGAGCAAAACTCATATGGTGTTGGAATCAGGAGAGATCTGGGTTCAAATACCATCTCTGAAATGACTGACAATGTTATTTAAACTCTATGAGACTGCAGGAATTATCAACATCTACTTTTTATGTCAGAGACTTGTTGTGAGGCAATGCGTAAAAAAGAATTTTGCAAACCTTAAGAGCCCCATTAAAACGTCAATATTTAATATTAGTACCCACAGAAAAATCAAGAAAAAAAGATACTGAATGAGAATGGACTTGAAGTCCTCTTGACATCAGCTACTATTTGATAATCTCAGTACACACACACACACACACACACACACACAAACACACACTCTCCCCACCCCACCACCTCACCCTATATACAAATTACATTGCAAACTGTAGTCTGGAAAACACACTGACTGATGTATTCAGGTCAGTAAGAATGGGATTCCTACTTCTAGTCTAACTTGAGGTCTTTGGTGCCTCTTTCAACATGCACCTGAAGATCCACCCAAGGAGTACTGGATCCTTGGGGGCATGGACTCCAAAGACCCCTTCGAGCTTTTAGAGGCTACCCATGGTGCAATGAATGGAATGCTGACCCTTAAGTAAGGAAGACCTGATCAAATGCAGCTTTGCACTATGTGACCCTGAACTTTGCCTCTGCTTGCCTCAGTTTCCCCAACAGTTAAATGGGAACAATAATAGCACCTGCCTCACAAGGTGGTTGTGAGAATCACATGAAAGAACAAAAAGGTTTAACACAATGTTTGTAGTAGACTTTTAATAATGCATTTTCCCTTCCTAACTCCCTTCTCAACCACCCTCACTCCAAAACAGAAAATATTACTTTCTAAGAAAAGACTGATTTTTCACTCTGTGGAAATATAGTGCCATGAAGTGCAAAGAGCATCAGAAATCTGACTTGAATCCTTGATGTCAGAGAGCCCTGTTACCTTGGGCAAGTTGTCTCACCTCTTGTGTCTCAGTTTCCTCACATAATAACTGATTTTGTACTAAATAATTCCTAAGCCGTTTTCTGCTTGAAATACTTTGATTAGTCTATGAGAATCCCCTACTATTAGAATCCTTAACCATTTGGTGAGGGAAACTAAAAACAAACACATTTTGATTTCACTTCTTCCAAAGCCTCTTTGTGTGTATTTGTGTGTGTGTGTATGTGTGTATGTGTGATCCCTGAGTTATAGAAAGAAAAAATACTTCTAAATATATTCTTGTATCTTATAGGTGTTAGATCTACCAAAAAACCTTCAGGATTTAGTTTTGATTTTGTCTGTTGATTGGGGACCCTGGTCTTCAATACAGTAGAATTTCTCCAGTAGGTTCTTGACAAACCAGCTCCGTATGGTATAGAAAAATTCCAGTTAAGATCTTTCTCAATGTCTTTGTACAGGAAATCTCCAGACAGCAGCAATTCAATTTTGCTGGTGTCAAACTTTGAGTCATTTGCCCCTTAAAAAATTATACGTGTGTGTGTGTGCATGCATTAGATACTTGAAATGGAAGCTTTAACAAATCTTTGTGACACATGGAATGAGGAAACAGAAGCAATGGACTAATGTCATGTAACAAGGTGACTCTCAGAACTGCCCAGGCCTCAAAGAAGTCCACACCCCAGGAGAGTTGGGCCCCAGGACAGCAAGTGTTCTGGGAGATGCCCCATATTTGTGCAAATAAGGAGGCAGTGAGAGCATCAGTCAGTCCTCGGGAAATATGGATACCCATCCACCTGAATGTCAAAGGGATTAGCTAATTAGGCAAGCAGCCCCCTGTGCCCAAGAGAACATGTGGCACTAGGCCGTGGGAAAACCTTCAGTGACATTCAATTTCACTTGGCAGAAGTCCACAGGGCTATTCAGGTGCCACTTATCTGGGCCTCAGCCAAGCCCTGATGTGATGCAGGAACCATTGAACATGAATTAATGTCTCTTCCCATGGAAATCAGAAGAGGCCCAGCCAGGGCAGGTAGGAGAAGAAATGAGCTGGGGAGGGAGAGAAAGGAAGACAGAGGGAGGGAATAGGGAAAATAAGTCTTTTTTTCTCCCATATTTATCGCCAATTGGAATCATCACTACAAGCTTTAAAATCCATTTCAGATATAAGTATTTGCTACACTAGCTTAATGTGCTTCTCCTTGGTCCAGGGGACAAAGGTAATAATAAATACTCCTACATTCTAAAAGCCTAGCATTATAAAGAAGGGACACAGAGCTTGTCACACAGAGATTGCTCTCTACAGTTGCTTCCTATTTTATATATCCAGGGGAACAAGACCAATTCTCAGGACCCACCTTAAGTAAGTTTGTCAAACTACTCAATAAATCCAACTTGCCACTCCCATCACAGAGCAATTTTGAAAGCTAATTTTCATTAAATAGTGAATAACTAACAACAACTTTGTGTCAGTTCTATGAAGGACATTTGTCCTGTTCTTCCAGACATTGTAATCTATGAGTCACAAAGTGTGAAAGAAGAATGGGAGGGAGGGAGAGAGGAAAAAAAAGAAAGAGAAAAGGAAAGAAGGAAAGGGAAAAGGAAGGGAGGGAGGGAAAAATAGCTGACATTTTGTCACAAAACAATGGATTTGCCATCAACCAACATTCAAACTCTGTGACTTCTGGAAAGTAACAATCTCTTTATACACTAGGTTTCTCAGTCTGTAAAAGGAAAGAGTCTGTCCACTCTAAATCTTAATAAAGCTACTCTGGAATTCATAAGTCCTACCTATCTCTGGTTATGGAGATGATTTGAAACAATCTTTTTTTTAAAGCAAAGACAAAGTTTAAATGATGATGTATATCTCAGGACCAAAGTAGGAAGTGCTTCATGGATGATTCTTATGAATCTAAGACTCAAGAAATTCCACAATTTTTAGTCATTATGCATCTTCCTGAAGGCCTCCGGTAAAAGGGAGATCCAAGTATCTCTCGTCCTGCAATATTGATAGGTATAGTGTAGTTGTAATAACCATATTCCAATGGATAGTAGATAGGTATAGTAAGCAGATTACTACATGGATATAATTTGAGAGGATCTGAGGGATTTCCCTGCTCAAAAGCTACCCTCCACCCACTGGCCTTGCCACCAATGCCAGAAATTTAATCATTAATTTAGTCCTATCTGTTAAAGAAATTAATACTTAGTTCAGGTTTTTTGAGCCACATAGGACTCTTTCACATATCATCTGAACTTTACAATGGGCCCTTCAGGGAATACTGAAGACCTTACAATGTGGCAATGTGAACAGAGAGCTGACCAGGAAGACCAGGTCACTCCTCCCTCATCAAGACATTCAAGTAGCACCAATGTCTCTCCCAGATCTCCCATTCTATGTTTTTATCTCTTTTGCTTAATGATAGCAGCAAATGTGGCCTCAGAATCAGGGTTAAAAAATCAAGGAGACCCCTATGAAATGCCACGTGCTCCTAACGAAGGTCTAGACATTAATTTCTAACACCTTCCCACAATTTGATCAGATTAACTAATTGCCATCTAGTCTATTTCTCAGGGAATGGGATTTCACCAGGGAGTAAGCCTGGGAGGAAGGATAGAAAACAATCATCTGGGAGGGATTTCGAAGAATCAAGGAACAGTCCAGTCGCTATAGTCCTCTAGGGTTGGGTGCTGCAAAAAGGGACAATGGGTCCTATAGAGACAAGCTTCATCTACTTCCTGATTTTGCCAGGAGCCAGCCCTGCACTAGCCTGCAAAGGCTGAAAAGAAATGTTCCCTTCAGTTTAACATGGGTAGGCTTATGTAAGACACAGGTAAGTTCTCCATTACTGTCGGCAGCCCTGGGACATTAATATTTGATGTGCTTCTCATCATCTCTGTTTGTGTCATTTGTCAATGCCCAACAGGTCTTCTGCTGGCTATGCATTAAAACTATTTTCAAAATATGTCATTGTCAGCCTTTGGCACACTCATTACTTACTAAGATAAGGGGCCGGATGAGCAGAGCAGTAGGTGGCTTGCTTACTTAAACACACTGGACTAAATAGTGAGTATTTTCATTTGCACACATTTTTTAAATTTTTTTAAATGCCCAGAAAAACACCCAGAGACCCTCTCCCTGATAACAAGGATCAGAGAACGAGGCAACTATAAATAACATCATTTAGGTTAGTTACCATGACTCTAGGAGAAGGATTCTCCTACAAAAAGGCAAAATCATGAAGTGAGCAGAACTTGCCTTTATTACCCCCAACTCCTTGTTTTATTTGCTCTTTAGTGATTCCTTTCTCTAGTCCCCTAAGGTTCTTGTGCTGTCTCCATCCTTCCTGAGTCAAATTCTGCTGTCAGAGAAGAATGGGACAAACCCATCCAAAACTAGGGAGAAGTTTACTAGTAAGAGATAAAAACAATGATCACAGGAAGCAGGGTTTTAACAAGGAACAGTGCCTGTTGGTCTCAAACCAATGAAATGAAGCTCTAATGATGAAATTTCTGGCCACATGGAACTCCAGGACACCATATCTATAATTATGAATGTGTTTCTTAATGTTGGGGACAGCTAGGAGGGTAGAGTGAAGTATCTGGAGCCAGAAAGACCAGAGTTTAAATTTGGACTTAGATACTAGCTGTGTGACCCTGAGAAAGTCAATCTCTATTCTGTTAGAGAAGGATGTGACAAACCATTCCAGTGTCTTTACCAAGAAAATCTCATAAGTGTTCACTAAGAGTCAAACAACATTAAATTACAAAGTTTTCTTGGTGTTTGTATGTATTAGTGTGTGAGAAGAGAAGAGGAAGCATATTGGGTGGGAGCTAGGAGACCTAAAATCAGCTCCTGGCTTTTCTCCAAACTAGCTCTATAACACTGGAACATTACAACTAGCTCTATAATTTTGGGAATCTGGATTTAGAAATCACCCCTCCCCCCCAGGTGATTCATATTCCCAGTGAATCAAATACAACATGTTTAGGAGACAATAGAATGACAGAAATTTAGAGCTGGAGGGGAAAGCAAAAAACTCTTGCTTTCCAGGTGAAAAAATAAGGTCCAGTAAAGGAAAGTGACTTGCCCTGGGTCATTCAGTTTGTAAATAGAAGAATCCTTACTAGAATCTGAGTATTCTGTTTTTTGCTATACCTTACAACAGCATAAGGAAGTAAAGAACAATTTCCCAGGACATTAAATATTTTGCATGAGCCTTTTGTGGATATGTCCAGAGAACTCTGGGCAGAAATACTCCTACTTCTCTGCTGCACTGCTGCTGCTGCTGCTGCCGCCGCTGCTGCTGCTGCTACTACTACTACTACTGAAAATCATCATCATCATCATCATCATAATAAAATTGAAAAGCATCTTAATAAAAACCCCTAAAATTACCAAAAAATAGAACCCATCACCCTAAGAAAGTTATAGAAAAAATAACACTTCACCAAAAAAAGAAAAGAATTGGTAGGAGTGCTTAACACATGTGATAAAGAGATTTTTAAAAGAGCTATAGAAATATTTTGAAAAAAAACAGAAATCACTTCACCAATCATCAGTTAAAGAAGACTATGTTAGATGCTATTAGATTTGTGTAACCAAAAATGATTTAAACCTGAATAAATTTTATGAAATGGCTGACATACAAGGGCAGGACCAAAAGACTTTTCATGGGTGATTCAATAATATGTCAAGAAAGAAATATTGAACAAAAGGCTGAATCATGCAGGAGTTTATGATAGCAATTCACTAGCAGGTCATTGTCACAAAAAATTACAAAAGAGTTATTCTTTCTTTAAAAAGATTTTATTTATTTTGAGTTTTACAATTCCCCCCATCTTACTCCCTTCCCCCACCCCCACAGAAGGCAATTTGCCAATCTTTACATTGTTTCCATGGTATACACTGATCCAAATTGAATGTGATGAGAGAGAAATCATATCCTTAAGGAAGAAACATAAAGTAAACAAGATAGTAAGATCAGACAATAGGATATCAATTTTTTTTTCTAAATTAAACCGGTCTTTATTCCAAAAGAGTTATTCTTAAGGAGTTCATAATGTTACTACTGCAGACAGTGGAAATTCTATACTTAACTGAATACCTACCAAAAAATTATCTGATGACAAAGAAACATTTTCAGTGCTACAAATGTTGACTTCAAAATATTCTGGGATTGTCTAGGTGGCATAGTGGATAAAGCACCGGCCTTCGAGTCAGGAGTACCTGGGTTCAAATCCACTCTCAGACACTTAATAATTACCTAGCTGTGTGGCCTTGGGCAAACCACTTAACCCCGTTTGCTTTGCAAAAATCTAAAAAAATATTCTGGCAAATTCAATTAATAAAATTATAGTGACACAAGAACATTATTATTATTATTATTATTATTATTATTATTATTATATGTGTTGCCTCCAATCACTTAGAAATAATATTGATAATGAAAACATGAAAAAAATTTTTTAAGAGAGTCACCAAACCAAATACTCATAATTTCCAAGTTTCATAGGAGAAAACAAAAAAGGTCTTTAAAAAAAGAAACCTATCAGAGAAGATCAAAATCACAGAAAACAAAAACACAGAAAAAGGTAGATATCTTCCTTGTGATCTTGTGTGTTGCTGGAACTATATTGAGGATGCTTTTGGTGAGAAAAAGAAAAAGAAACATATCTTAATACTTCAATGAAACTACAAAAATTAGCTAATTTATACATCTATGCAATAGTCAGATGAACATTGAATGTAAATGAATAGTAGTAGGATAGCAAGTTATCCTTGGACCATTTCTATTGGAAATCAAAATAGATGTCAGTGAAATAACAACAGCAATAATAATAATAATAATGAAACAATGAATTTCATAAAATAGAAACCTATCAGATCAAAATTATGAGACATGAGGAAAAAGTTGCTTATCTTCCCTATGATTCTGTTTGCTTCTGGAGCTCTACCAAGAATACTTTCCATGAACCCACAGAATGACAAAGGAAGATTGAACAATTGGTTTTGTTTGGCTGAGAAATAAATGTGAATTTGATTAGAGAAAAAAAAAAGAAAGGTTTAGGAGACTTACACAAGACCAAGTCAGTGTTACCAGAAATTATAGAAAGATCATACTTAAGAATTTTACAAAATGAATGTTGATTTTGTAAAGGAGTGAAAGAAACCTTGGAGCACAACATTTAAGGGTGAAAAATAAGCAACTACCACATAGACAAGCATGATGAAACTTTTAGAAGTGTTCATAAACTAACAAAAAAAAGAAAAAAGATAAAAAATCTATCTGTATATATAAATTAATAAAAGCACAAAATTAAATTACATCTTTAAAAGTTAATTAAAAAACAGTAAACAACTTTATATTAAAAACATAAGCCCCCAAATATACTTGAGAAACTAGCAGATAAGCTGAACAGAGCAGAAACATCATCATAGGCAAAACTTGTTCATAATATCCCCAACATAAAAATGACTCATAAAAATTTAAGAACAATGTTTTTAACAGATATTGTCATATTGAATACCCAAAACCTCCATAAATATAGGATAAAAAACTCATAAAATAAAAGGCCTGGAGGAAAATATCAAAACCATTGGAGACACAGAATTTCTATTAAAATAGAAAATCTATTAATGAAACTACAGATGAGTTTATATTCTAATATATATTAAATTACAAAAAACAATTCTTTTAGCTACCTATACAACAGTATTAAATATAAGAGAACAACAGTAGAATAATTATTTATCCTTGAATTGTTTATATCTACATTTCAGATGATGATTATGATAATATTCATATAGCACATAATTGTTATTGAGCCTTGGCAATGTCAGATGAAATGAGGACTTTTAGAAGGGTTGAATTCCCTGATGTTCTATTCCCACCCTTTCTCCCTTCCACCATTGGACAGCCCAGTCATAATCCAAGTAAGAACCTTATTAGCTCCTCACAGAAAACCAAAGAAAAAACTGGATGGAGTTGACATGACTGTGTCCTTTCCTTATGCCAGGAACTTCTGCAGCAGTGGAGGATAGGAGGGGAGAGGGTGTAAGGGAAGTACAGGGGAAGAGGTGAGCTTTCCCTCTACAATGATGAATGAGAGCCAGGCTGGCACAGTGATGTTCACTGTATCTTGGCTGCTGCAGGGGTTAGATCACATTAACAGAGGAATGTGCACTTGAGCTGACAGAGAGCGGGTGATTAACACAAAACATCCATCATGCATTTCAAGGCTACATTGGTAAGGCATGGGAAGGGAAAACTGGCTCCAAGGCATCTTCTTACCAAAGAAGTGTGATCTTGCACTGCCAGATTGGCCAAAGGCTGAATAACTATTCCTAGTCAGTTTGATATATGGCAAATATTATATGTCAAAGTGTATAACCCTTGAAATCAGAAGGCCTGACTCTAATATTTACTACTAGCATGACCACAAGTAAGTAACTTCAATTCTCCTGGCTTAAATTTCTTCATTTGTGTTACAGAAATAACTATTTGCCTAGCTTACCTCAAAAGGTATTGATGTAGAAAATATTCTGTAAAGCTTAAAATGCTATAAAATGCTATAACAGAGAGGGGAGAGGAAGATGAGGAGGAGGAAGACAGGAAAAGAATAGCAGAGCAGTAAAAACATCAGAAAAACAACTTTGGTGCATCTAGGTGTGGACAACTGTAAAGATGAGCCCTGTTGCTAAGGAACTGCTGACTATAGAGAAACAATTCTCATCCTAGAAGAGTTGGAGGTCTGAATTTGGAAACTGGGCTCCTAACCTTGAGACACTCTCAGTCTGTTAGCACAGATGCCCAGATAGAAAAATATCCATCTCAACCAAACTATAATTAAACAGGAATCTCTTTTATCTACCTCCTAAATAATCATCCAACCTCTACTTATATGATAGTATTATTGACAATGTAATGAGAAATTTATTGCTTCTTGAGTCAACCATTCTATTTACGTATTATTCTAATTGTTAGGAAGTCTGACTTTTTTCTTATAGTCTATTTGATAAATATGAACCTCTCCTTCTCCCTTCTTCCTCCTCATTTTCCTCACTCCTACCTCTTCTTTATCACCCTGCCTTTGTTTATAAAAAATTATTTCAGCATAACCTTTTGAGGTACATTGAGTAAACAGTTATACCCATAATACAAATGAAGAAATTTTGACCCAGAAAGAATAGAAATCTGGATATAAGACCTTAAATCTCCATTACATATAACTTCTTTTAAAAATATACATTAAATTTAACCAACATTACTTTGTATATATGCATTCTCTTCTGAACTTCCATCTTCTATCTTTTAAAAATGTTTCACCCAGATGCTTTTCTTTTTCTCTCTATCCCTCCCTTCCTCCACTCTTCTCATCCCCCAAATAAGTTCTCCTTCATAACAAATACTTACAATCAAACAAAACACTTTCTCACATTAGTCATATCTTATTCTGTATCTGTAACCAAGAAGCAGGAAGCATGATTCATTATCAGTCTTCTGATCATTGTGTTGATCAGAGTTCTTATGTTTTTCAAAGCCATTTCCTTTTACAATATTGTAGTTATTACATAAATTATCTACCTAGTTCTGCTTATTTCATTCTGCATCAATTCAGTTAGCAAGTTTTTCCATGATTATATTAAGCTAAAATCTATACCTTTATAAACTAAAGGTATAGATTTTAGCCTAATATATAGCCTCCATTCATTTCTCCCATTTCTATCCTCTAAAACCAAGAAGACACATCTACTTTTCTTTAATATAGTAGCCTTTCAAATATTTAAATACAGCTAAAATGATAATAATAATTTTTGAACTGGGAGCTTTAGAGAAATTAAGTGGCTTATTCAACGACCTTCAAGTGGCAGAGCTTATAGCTATGGGGTGGAATTTAGGGTTTCTCATGCAAAAATATGTGACATATACATACGTATATTCATAAATATATATTATATATATACATAAATATGTGTATCTCTAAAAATTGAATATGTAATTTGCATCATTTCATAACAAAGGATTGAAAACAATATTGTTAGTATAGTCACAATCATGTCACTAGTTGAGTATGATCAGTGTTTTTAATTTAAATATATATATGTATAGCAATTATTTCAATTAGAATGTAAGTTCCTTGAACTTTGTTTCCCCATGCTTAGCACAATGAATTTAAGCACATAGTAAATACTAAAATATTTGCTATTTGATTAATATAGGAATTATACATTCATTCAAAAATTTCGTGCTGCTCTGTGGATATTTTTAAGTTTTGGGGGATATCACTTTAGAAGTCTACATTTAATTCAGCAATATTTTTAATCTTTCATGTTTTCCATTGCTCGTTTCTCTTTAGCTATCCCTATCCACCCCCAATTCAAGTTCTCTACTTTTAAAACTTTAGTACAAAATGCCACTGTTTCTCAATCAACAAAGAGGTTAGAGTGATAGGTACTGAAAGCCCATCTCCTCTTCCCTCTTTAAATAAAAGTCATTATCTTATTCTAATTCAATTGGCAATCAGTTTTTCCCCTCAAGGCAATGTGGAAAACATTTTGCTGATGTTGAAATCATGATACTGTCTTATTGTAATTTGCACCTTTCTCTAATTACAAGATGCTCAGGCCTGCCTAGCTCTTCTGAAATTACCATCACTGTCAGTCCAGCAACTTTGCATTTTACCATCATTTAACAATACTCACTGCCACTGAAGTGGTGGAGTAAACGCAGTTTGGAATATGTTTTAGACACTGAGGAGTCAAATGTAAAGACAACTCTGTGATTGCCATGAGACCAGGAATCAAAATTCTTCATCCTGAGACTATATTCTCACCTAGCCTAATCTAAAAACACAAAGCATAGTTGATCAAATCATCAAGCCTAAATGTACGTTTTAGGGTCTAAAATGTACATCAAATTGTTCTTTGTACTTTTCAAAGTATGCTTGTATTTGTTTAGTTCTCAAAAAAATACTCCAGGAGAGAGGCAGGAAAAGTTTCATAGTACCATTTTATGCATGAGGGAAGAGTTTTAAAGGTCAAATTCTTCTTAATGGCTATACATAGGGTGTTAGAGAGCCTGCATTAAAATATTAGTCTCTTCCATTAATCAATAACACAGTGACCAAAAAATGATATAATTTCCAACCTCAGGTAGCTTACATTTTAATAGCCCTTTTTCTTTTAACTCTATTCATCTATTTGCTTTAACTTTCTATAGTATTTCTAGGTATATAAAGACAGTTATTCCATTTTAAGACAATCCCACACTTCTCAATTGACCCAGATACAGGACAATCCAATATGCAAGAATCCAGATAATTTGAAAATATATATCTTCCAATTACCAATTGAATTAAATATCACTGCCAAGTCAAAAATATATTTTCCTCACTTTGACAATTTCTTTCAATGATATTGCCATTCTTTAAATTCTCAAGTATGGAAACATTTTCATTTCTCCTTATCCATTATTTACATGCAATCTGGCACCATCCTTTATTATGTCTTCCATTGTAATATCTCACAGATTCATTCCTCCTTCTATGTTTCCATTTTTAACTTCTCCTCTTCAGAGTTCAATTATTACAACCATCTCCTAGTCGATCTCCCTGTCTCTGTATCTCCCCAATCTTATTGTGGTAAATGATCACACCTCACAGGTACATAGAAAAATAGAAATGCAGACACACAGATCAGAGAAGACTCTTAAATGAAGAAATTCCACAGAATCTAAAGGGGATTTTTTTAGTAATCTAGAAAAAGAAGTCAGTTTCTATCTTTATCAGATTTATAGACAAATGTATATTCATTTCATGTTGCTGAAGAGTTTTATTACTTTTTAGCTTACAACAAGGCTGTTTATCAACCTATAAGCAAGAATGAGTGTAACATGGGTTTGAGCCCAGAAAGCAAAGAGATGTACATGACTCTCCAGTTTTGGTAGAAGAAAAGCTGGTCTTCAAGGAGTCACTCATGTTATAAGTGTGTGTGTGGCGGGGTGGAGGGCTATTTCAAATGACCTCATTTCTCTTTGATTCTACACTCTCCTTTTAGAAGCTATATTATCTCTATTCAAGGACACTCATCACAAGAAACTCTGCAAATTCAGAATGAGTACTTGATATCTTCAGAGTAAAAGGAAGGAGGAGTAGTTGGATGATACTGTTAACTATGGTAAATCAAAAGAGCAATAATTTTAAAGAGTAGTTATTTGCAGAACTAAATGAGACATCTAAGTCAGTGAATCCAGGAGAGAGGGTCAAGTTCTTGTTATAGACTATCAACCAGAGAATTATAAGATATAAGGAGGCCTTGGAAATCATGGAAAAGGCATCTTAATTTCATACTCATGGAAGTGATTTTGATCAGTGTTTGCATTCTTCCCTGAGAGGTAAAGAAGAGATACAAGATAATTCTGTTATTGTATGAAGCAATTTCATTCTGCAGCACCAGCAGGTTAACTGTGGCATAAATTTCTAAGGAAATAGTTTGATGACTACTTTATCAAGTTCTGGGATACTAAGATTTGATATCAGGGTAAAATGCCATTTAATGATCTTATGTTTCCTGTATGACAAATCTTTGGACCTAGGAGAATTTCATAAGACTTGGGACTTCCCCCAAATTCCCACCCTAGGGGAACTTATGAGCCACTTGGCTTCCTGCCAAAAAACAGTCCATCTATAGACCAGTGTTGAAAGTTTCATGTGGTATCCATGCTACAAATTATGTGATTGTCCATATTATCTGTGACTATGTCTAGGGAAATGTGGAAAGGCCTCAGACTTCTTTTAGTATCAAATTTTTAAGGATCCATCTAGATATCCACCAAAGAAGATCTCTTAAGATAACAATTGAAGTCTCAGAAATTGAACATTGCAATGTTTTCCTTGTGGATTGAAGGTCTTTCTCTCCTAAAACATCTCTTGTTTATGGGTCATCAAGTCTTAGACTCCTGCCTCCTCAAAACCTTTTTGTAGGTAGAGGGGAACCTCAGTAGACATCCTAAAGGGCTGAACTTATCTTTGGTCTTTGGGGTTGGAAAAAGAATTCTTTTGGTTAACCATCACCATTATTTATTCATCATCTTCTTCATTCAAATGTTTATATGTCTTTGTGATTTCATCAATGTAGGAATTCCTTCCAATGATACACATTATAATTCATTCCTATTTGCTCACTCTATACAATTTTTTGTCTATAGTCTTTTCTAAGTTTGTCAGAGAATCTACCAAAGATAGGGGCAGTTTTTTGCTTTCCCTTGATGCCATCAGGATACCAATGGAGTACAAGAGCTATCCATAGGTTATCCTTCATTTTTGCCTCCTTTTCTGATTAAACAGTTTTTTAATAATATTTTTATGCCTCTTTTCCTTTTTAAGTCCAAATGTATAAATATATTGCAGCCTCTAAGGGTCCAAGCTCAAATCTCTTCATTACCTTCTGATTGATCATCAACTTCAGTTCCTTGAAAACCAAAGTATTTCACAAATTGCAAACATAAAAGACCAGGAGAACATTTATATTAAATACATGGACTTTTGTTTCAGGAAGCTTGAGGTCATGAAAATAACTTTGAAAAGGCAATTCAATATGTTCTCCTCTTCATTGCTAAACTCATTTCATTAATTTTTCTCAAGTTTTCCAAGTTTGGATGGAAAATCTTTGTAAGTGTTCCATTCAATTGCATATCATAATAAAGTAGTCCAGACTGTCCGAAATGGTCTTTATTCACTTCGTTATTTTCTATATGGATAGTTAAGACAAACTCTTTACAGTGATTATGTATCTCAATTAAGATGCTTTGCAATTATTCTAGGGCTTGATGTAATTAGTGCTATGTTATCTGCAAACAGAAGCTACATCACTTCTTGATGTTGTGGAATCCATGGGGATTCCTCCAAATCAGTGACAAACACCCCTGGAGAATATCATCCTGCTCTTTGCCACAATTGATAGTTATGACCAAAAGCTTCCTAACAAGAGTTTCTCTGATAGTGTTTCTTTCAAGGACCCATCTAATTTTTAGATATGCATAGACTATACCTTATTAGAGGATTATGTTTAAGATAGTGTTTTCCTCTACAGCAAGAATTAGCAAACTATGGCCCAAGGATCAAGTCTGCATATTTCTGCTTGTTTTCTAAGGGTCTGTGGAATAAAAATGTTTTTTATATTTAAAAATAAAATAAAATGATTTTAAATTGAATGTAAAAATTTTCATCTCATGTGGTCTACAAAAATAGGCAATGGGCCTGATCTGACCCTTGCACTGGAGTTTGCTGACCCCTACTCTATACTAAAAAAATGCTTTTCTGTAGTCAGAAAAATGAAAGCATATGGCATTTTGTATCCCCTAACCTTGTTAGGTCAAACTCAAATAGAAATGTCCACAATCAGCATTATTTATGTTGTTGTATTTGTTTTTATTTTATTGGACATTTCCTAATTACATTATAATCTGATTCAGACTGTATTTGGACATTCTGCAGGCACCTTGATGTCCTGCATTGTGGGTTTGATGTCTCTGTTCTGTTCAATTTAATCAGTGGAAAGACATTAAAGATATATTCTACTATGGAATATAATTATTGTTATCTCATATTTTTAATCTTTTTAATTAATAACTATAACAATATTATGAGGAATACTATTGTGCTATAAGAAATAAGAAGGTGGGGTGGCTAGATGGTGTAGTGAATAAAGCACCAGCCCTGGAGTCAGGAGTACCTGAGTTCAAATCCAGTCTCAGACATTTAATAATTATCTAGCTGTGTGGCCTTGGGCAAGCCACTTAACCCCATTTGCCTTGCAAAAAAAACCCTTAAAAACAAACAAAAAACAAGAAATAAGAGGGAAGTTTTCCAAAAAATGTGGGAAGACTTACATGAACTGATACAAAGTAAAGGGAACAGAATCAGGAAAACACTGTACACAGTAACAGCAATATTGTTCAATAATCAATTATGAATGATTTAGCTATTCTTATCAATACAAAGATCTTTGTTGTTGTTTGTCTTTCTTTCTCAAGGAAAATCATGACATCAGGAAGGTGACACCATGACTTGTAAAGGAGCTAGATTTAGGGTGAGGGAGAGCTGTCCACAGTCATTAGCCAAATTCTCTTCTCCTGAACCATCTGGGTCCAGAGACAAGAGATAGATCTAAGACAATTCTGAAGGATCTATGATGAAAAAATACTACCCACCAATGGAATTTGAATGCTGAACAAAGTATCATGCTGATTTTTAAATTTCTTTGTTTTCCTTACTTTTTTGGTCTGTGTTTTCTTTCACAACATCCCTAATATGGAAATACGTTTTTCATGACTGCCTATGTATAACCTTTATCAAATTGCTTCTCTTCTGAATGAGAGCATAGAATATGGGTTGGGTTAGATAATCTGTAAAATTTTCTCCAACTCAGAAGCTGCAGTTCTGTTCAACTTCTTCCTTGCAGACTTCAGATAACCGAGTAATATAGTGAGTAGAATTCAGGACTTTGAGTCAGGTAGACTTGAGTTTGAATCCTGCTTCAGACATAATTACTATCTGTGAGATCCTTAGAAAGTCATCTATAACACCATAACACCAAGATAACTATTTTTTTCACTTAAATATTTTATTTATTTTGAGTTTTACAATTTTTCCCCTAATCTTACTTCCCTCCCCCCACCCCACGGAAGGCAATTTGCCAGTCTTTATATTGTTTCCATGGTATACATTGATGCTTATTGAATGTGATGAGAGAGAAATCATATAGGATAATTATTAAAATGATGGATTTGTAATCAAAAGTTTGAGGTCATTAAAATAATGGAGTGGCTAGGTGGCGCAGTGGATAGAACACCAGCCCTGGAGTCAGGAGTACCTGAGTTCAAATCCAACCTCAGACACTTAATAATTACCTAGCTATGTGGCCTTGGGCAAGCCACTTAACCCCATTTGCCTTGCAAAAAACCTAAAAAAAAATAACTTTCCAAAGGCAATCTTGCAACCTGCCGTTTCCTTCCCCTTTATTGCTAGATCTAACTCATTCATCTGCAATGGCTTTCCTAAGGCCTTACCCTCAGTCTCTTTCAATCTTAGTTTCTTGAGCTAAAAATTGAGGATAATGAGATTACATAAGTAAAATATTTACCAAAACTTAAAATACTGTATTAATGTTGTTATTACAGTATTATTACTCATAGCCCATACTAATATTTCTCATTCCTATTGATCTTATTGTGATTTGAAATGGTCTAGCACCTTTATTTTCTAATGAATTTGCTTTAATCCCTTCTCCTCAGCTAAACAGCAAGGCCCTTAAGATAGATACAGTAGTTTAAATTTCTTGACTGTATACTGCAAAGGAAATTTAACTAGGGCAAGGTAAAGCAAGGTTTACTTGGATTTAGAACTGGGATATGTGCTTCCTCCCTGTCCTGCCCTTAGGCCTCAGCCCCCACCCAAAGAATGTCAACATTCTGGCACCTTTCTCTCTGGGACTATTTCTTCCCCACCCACCCCTAAATTGGGTAAACCAGACTCTATGAGGATATACCTTCTTCTCTTTTAATGCAAGAAAGCCCACATACAGTCCTATGTGCTACTACTATGCCCATCCCTCCTCCTTTAAAAGTTCTCTGTGTCAATGTTCTCTGTGTCAATCCCCTTTCATCCCCATCTCTCATCCCCAGAAATATTATTTCATCAAATGTAAGAATTCACAATTATGGCTTTATCCTCATAATATCAGACACACAGCTGGACACATAATACATATTCAATAAATACTTTGATGGTATAATGGAAAATGTACTGGACTTGGAGTCAGAAAGATATAGATTAGAATCCCTTCTCTATTACTTATTCTGCAACTTTAGGCAAGTCACTCAGCATTCCTTGTCATTCAGTCATGTACTACTTTATGTAACCCCATGGACTTAGTTGTAACCCCATGGACTTAGTTCATGGAGTTTTCTTAGCAAAGATACAAGAGTGGTTTGCCATTTCCTTCTCTAGTGTGTCACTATTTTATAGATGAGGAAGTGAGGCAAATAGGGTTTATGTGTCTTGCCCTGGGACATAGAGTTTTTAAGTGTCTGAGTTTAGATTTGAATTCAGATCTCCCTGACTCTATTCACTCCATCACCTAGCTGCTCCCATCAAAATCTCTGCTCATATGTATCTGAAGACAACGCAACCTATTTCCCAGATATATTGTGAAGCTCATGTGAGATAATTCATATAAAGTTCTCTGCAAAATTTAAAGCACTATAAAAATGCCAGCTGCTATAATTAATTAAGTCCTTTACAGTTTATAGAAAAAAGGGATCAGAGAACTCAATGGAAAAATATCCCTTGTTATAAGATGATGGGTATTTGGAAGACCTATCTATAGTCAGAATCTCTACCTGTGTGGCCATGCGGAAACTACTTTATCTTTCTGTCTCTGTTTCTTCTTCTTTAAAAAGAAAGGGGGATTGGATTATTTAATCTATCTAAGGTCTTTTCCAACTCTAAATCTCAAACACATCTAGGTCTCTGGAGAAGGTCCCAGGGTATAACAGATGACATCAAACAGAACTGAGCTTTGATAGGAAGAAACTGGTTCCAATTATTTTCAGCACTTTTTAGGTACAAGGCAGCAACATCGCATTGTAGTAGAGGTATAGTTAGAGACCTCAGGTTGAGGCCCACCCCTGACCCATATTGGTTTTGTGACTCTCTGAGATTGCAAAGCACAGAGGAACTGTCCAACTAAATTGCTTTATAGATAGATAGTTTCCACATCAGGAAGAAATCACACAAATGGACAAAAAAAGTTTAGTGCTATATATTAAGACTACAAAGCAAGGGGAAAGTCATAGTTCCTGCCACAAGTAGCTTACTTGCTTTTTATTGGGAGATTGGAGTGGGGTGCATGAGAAGGGGATTTATATATATACATATATATATATATATATATATATATACATAATAACACAAGATAGCTTGTGATAGAGGCGAAAGAGAAATACAAACAAGTCCATCTAGGAAAACAAATCAGATTTCTCGGTGGGGAAAAATAAATCAAGTTGAATGAAAAAAAATATGTATCACAAACAATATTCCACTAAATGACATTGAAAGGCTAAATGACTATGTAATTGTCCCCTGCAAAACTTATTATTGAAGCCTGTTTCAAAGACCAATTTCTGCTAATCCCCCCATACCGTCTTTATCCATTCTCTCTACCCATGAATATTTCACTCATGTCAGGTATCAATTTGCATACCAGGTCCATTCCATTAAAAGCATCCTAAGCACTTATATTCCATTACATTCTGATCCCTTGCTGTCAAAACAAAGTATTTCACACTGGGCCTTTTCCCATTCCTTCCTGCTGGCCTAAGAATTATCAGGACATTGAGCATGTTAGGCAGGGAAAAGGGAAGTAAACAGGAAATATGAAACACTAAGCCATCAAACATTCATTTTCTGGTCATGTTGCTAAATCAATTACCAACAATGCTGACTTGAGAGTAACATGGGTTGGGAACAAATATCCAGAATCCAACAACTGTCAAATCTCCTCTTAGAGTCCAATTTTAAAAAACATCACTAACTTTTCCCATTCAGCTGCTTAAAGTTTGTGTGATCTCATCTAAATTTCCTTGCTTCTCTGGACCTCAGTTTTCTGATGTATAAGGTCACTTCCTATTCTAAAAATCTATAGTCCTTGAGTTTCCATTGTAGGTCTCCCCATGAGGTCTGAATCTGTTTAGAAATTTCAGGGAAAAAATGAGACAGAGATAAATTTGGACTGAGAAATGGACAGATGCAACAGGATGGTGATATCTGACAAGTCAAGAGTTACAGCATAAAATAAATCCTATTTGGAGATAAAATGGGAAAGATGGCTAGCTTTTCAGCTTGGGTTTCTCCAAACAAGGCCTTCATTAAATAAATCTATATGAAATGATGGATTGGTCTAGTATAATCTTGAACAGAATTCACTGTCTATTTTTTTTCCAAGAGATAAACTGAGTTTTCATTGCCTACTTTATACCATAAGTTTTATAGTTTGCCATTTCCGACAGCCTCCGACAAGCTATCTCAGTAGCCTAAGAGGAATAATTTTGATAAACAAGTAAATATTGGCCCAATCCATAAGGCGTCTAGAAATGTCCCCCCTAAAATCTGGATTCATTGATAGTCTCATACACTTAAGCCTGGGGAACTTATTTTTGTAATCTATGTTTAATAGGCATTATGAGATTTAAAGAAAAATTGCTTGTGTTGCAATTGACTCAGTTTAGGACAGATCATTATAAAATTCCATTATCACCACTACAAGTTGGACTATTTGTCATCACAGAAGAGATGACAAGCTCAGAAATACTACATTTGTTATTATCAGATGATAAATGATATTCCATTAAAGCAGCAATATATCATCTGCAAAGCTGCAAAGAAGATATCAAACCTATCAGTACTTGACTTATAATTTAATTTTCAAAAGCTGTCAACTAAAATTCCAAAGGCTAAGCATTTTCATTTTTAAAGTTCATCTTATTTATTTTCCTCATCTGTTAGTCTAATTTTTGTGATATGGCAAAAATAACTGATTATGTGCAATGTATAATTCTCTTTCTTTTGATTAGGTAATATATCAGTTGTCACTTACATATTAAAAATTAAATGACAGATAATAAAACAAGAGAACCACATGGAGTGTACCTTATTTTCATTGACTCTTATTTTGAAATATAATGGTAAAGGATGGAGACAATATTTGTGAAATACACATACGTACACAAACCGACCCTACCCCCAAAAGACATATTTACCAATTATTACATACCCCATCACACCAGCTGTATTGCAGGGAACTTAATGCATGTTTCAATTTTTGTTTTTAAAAAATGATACATGGAAGAACAAACTATGTTGGACCTCTTCTATAAATCACAATCACTCCTACTCTCTACATAGATATAGCTTCATGTTATTCTTTTTATTATAATCATTAGCAATTTTAGGTACTAGGAATGTTCAAAGGATATCAGTTAATATGAATACATAGCCACATATATGGCCCTCAAATCTATATTTGCCACACATATAGAATTTTCACACATAATGAAACATTTGATAGAAACACAGAAACTCAGAATTGGAAAGAACTGGAGAGATAATCTAGGCCAATACTGCTTCAACCAAATTAGAAACACACTTGCCTTAATCAACATTCCTGACAAGTGGTCACCAGCTTCCTCTTGAAGATACCTTGTGACAGCGTGTTCTTTATTACCCCATTAAATAATGGCCTCAGTTTTTCAGATACAAAATAAGAAAATTTGAACAAATTGACTTCTAATATCCCTTTGAATTCTAAATCTAAGATATTAAGGTCTTACATTTCTGTAAAGTGTAACTCTTTAGGATCCATCTTATCCTTCCTAAAAATTGGTTCCCAAACTGAACACAATACTGAACATATTATCTAACTATGAAGAACACAGTGAACAATATATAATCTATCCTTATTCTCTTAGATCTGGCAAGAACCATGAAAAATCATCTAATCCAATCATAGAATTAGAGAATTAGAGTTGGAAGAGATCTTAGAGGCCTTTTAATCTCCCTTTTCTTCACACCATTTTACAGTTGACAAGATAGAAGTCAAGTTTTCTTGCCCATGTCCCACAGGTAGTAAGCATCTGAAGTAAAATTTGAACCTGGATCTTCTCACTCTAGACTGAGCAGCATTCATTCTACTACCCCATGCTGTCCTCATCTTATACAGAGAAAGGAAAGGTAACTGAGCCCAGGTCAAACACAAATAGTTAATGACAGTGAGAATTAAAAAACATTTTCTGCCTCACAGTTCAGTGCTTCTTCTAGTAGTACAACAGCTGTTTCACTGTCAAAGTCAGAACCATATCTCAAGAGCTTTATTCTCCTTCGTAATAATATACTGCCTGACCTACCAACTTAGTTTTGACAATATATCCTCAGTGTCTAGGTCAGTCAGGGTCTGATCTTAGTATGTGCTTGCCGGTAATAGGTTGCTTTATTTGTTTAGAGGCATATAGAACATGTGAAATTTTAATGAAAATAGTTTTCAGAGCATTTAAAATATAAAATTAGACCATCACATATATACAGAGAGGAAGGTACAAGCCCATTCCTCTGACTGGCCTCAAGTAGGGGATATTTAACAGTTCCTGTTAGTCCAAGAAAATAATGATACCTCTACCACTTCTGAACTCATCGTCATGATTCTCTGAGGGGCAATGAGGAGATGCAAGTTGATGGTTGTGAAGGCCTACCTCTCACAGAAACTCATATCCTTTCTATCCCTTTGGACCTCACCACCCACTCCCAGAGTACCATGATTCTGACACCCTTCTTTCCTATTATTTCTTTCCCACTGACCTCTGAAGCCAGGTAGACCAGATGCTCTGGAGGATGCCTCCCCTTTCTTCCAATGCAAGTGAGTCCACAGTGTGGGCTATTACTTTATTACCACTATTACTTTTCTTATTCTCTGCCCTCTGAACCCTCCTTTGAGCCACTGTTGCCAATCCTTTCCATCCCACTCTTCTACCCCCAGAAATTTTACTTCATCAGGTGAAAGAAATTCTAATTATTACTCTACCTCAGAGGGTCAAACACAGGACTAGCTGCATAATATACTCCTGATAATTACTTGTTGATAGGATAAGTGAATAAAACAATGGATTTAAAATGAAAAAGGCTGGAATTGTTATCACTCCTCTGATACAAACACCATAGATCTAGAAAGGTATCTCCATTGCCCCATTAATCAGGCCTCCTGGGACCCTATGAGAAGATAATCATCAGAATTTAATAAGTATTTTCTACTAGGTTATATTATTTCTCAGATTTACAGAGCAATAGATATGGAAGAAATTGTAAGTGACCATCTGGTTCAGCCTCCAGTCCATAAACCAATCTGATTGAATCCAATTCAGCCAGCTGTCATCAGGTGCCTCTGAAATCTCTGGTGCCTATAACATGAATGATTTGCAAAAACTAGGTGAGGGATTTGGCATGCCAAAACAAAGGAGAAAAATCTCCACCTCAAGAAGCTTACATTCTTTTGAGGGAGATACCTGATTTACTTGTTGCCTCTATTTCCCCTTGACCCATTCAACTCCCAATCACTTGCAATCCATCCTTCAACTTCATGGTTCAACTAACATCACTGTCTCTATGATTATCTCCTATTTCTTTTTTAAACTAGATGGGCTTTTCTCAGTCTTCCTGACTTCAGGCATTGTGTTCCATCCACTGCACCTTTTAGCTGCCTGTATATGTACACATGTGTATATGTCTGTATACACACACACATATGGTATGTATACACACACACGTGTGTGTGGTGTGTATGTGTACAAACAAGGGCAGTTGAGTGGAACAGTGGATAGAACACCAGACCTGGAGTCAGGAAGACTCATTTTCATGAGTTCAGATCTATCCTTAGATATTTACTATCTCTGTGATCCTGGAAAAGTTATTTAATTCTTTTTAACCTCAGTTTCTATATTTATAAAAAGAAATGGCAAATCACTTCAATATCTTTGCCAAGAAAACTCCAAATGGGGTCATGAAGAGTTGGACATAATTGAAACAACTATATAACAATATGGACATATATATGTGTGTATATATGAGTTTTTGTATGTACATATGCATGATGATATTTGTCTTTCATTTTAGAAGACCAGGATATCTGGGAGGTGATGTCATGACAAGCACATGAATTGGATTTGAGTGAGGCTGTGCTAAGTCACCAGCCTCATTTTCTCCTCAGAATCATCTAGGTTCAGTGGCCAGATGTGAATCAGGATGACTAGAGATGACTTTGGATGAGAGGCGATCAGGTTTAAGTGGCTTACCTAATGTCACATGGGTAGTAAGTGGCAAGTGTCTGAGGCTGAATTTGAACTCTCATCCTCCTGATTCCAGGGTCAGTGTTATATCCACTTTGTCATCTACTATCCTTATGCCCATGCATATACATACTTACATCTTATCTATTCACATGTTATAAACCTATTCACAAAGAAAACTCCCAGTGTGAATTATAACTTTCTGACTGCCTCTCTAGGAATACCACCCCAATCTGCCAGAAGTGAATACAAGTAGAGTGATTGAGTCAACTTCAGAGCTCAAGCCCAGGAAGAGAGAATGCCTGGGGAGAATTGGTATCCGGGTCATACCTTTTTGGCGATATCAAACTAGGACTCAGGAAAGAGATTAGGGCTACAGATGATGATATTTCAGTAAAATTCTAAAGACAGATTATCTACCAGTGTCTATGGAATATTGATGAACCCAGGAACTGATAATATCAGTAAGAGGGAGGGAAGAAATAGAGGAGAAAAGGATTCAAAGCAAAGTTCTGAGAAACATCTACTATTAGGGACCACAACACAGATTTTAATGCAGCAAAGGATAATGAGTTAAGTAAAAGAGAAGATTGTATATCCAGGAGTATGGAGTAGACAACAGGACTGATAATGAGGGGTCAAAAAAGGGAAGAGGACTGAAAAAAGCCCATCTATTTTAACAAGAAAGAAATAGGATATAAACATAGAGTCAGTGGTTTTAATTGAGCTTTGAAGTTGAAAGATAGATTCCAAGTAGTTGGGAGTTGAATGGGACTAGAAGAAATGGAGGCAACAAGCAAAGATAATTTTTTTTGTTTTATTTTGATTTGTCATCTCCCTTCCTTTCAGGAGTTTGGCTTTGAAAGAAACTGAGTAGTGGCCGGAATAGAAAGAGAAATATGATGATAACTTGAGGGGATGGAAAGGTCATATTTTATTTTTAAGGATGGGATAAACCATTTTTGTTATAGACAATAGGGAAGATATAATTGATAAGGAGAAATTGATTTTATATATAAGAAACAATTGAAGAGACAACCTGCCTAAAGAGATGGGTGAGGATGGGGTTAAGAGCATCAGTAGAAAAAATTTACCTTAGAGAAAGAAAGTTGCTTTGATAGAATCTGGAGTAGATGAAAAAAGAAGGGGGAAGAGGGGCAGTAGATTGAAGAATTTTGAGAAGAAGAGATCTCAACTGTTAATCTATTTTCCTGGAAAAGTAGGTGATGAGATTCTTCACTGCTGAGGGGAGGGAAGGAGAGAGTAAAAAAGACTTGAAGAAAGAAGAGACGATTTAAAAGGGCCACTGTGGAGAATGAGATAGGCAATCAATTAAGGAAGTACAAAAGGTTCTCTTCATAGCAGCAAAGACCTAACTGAACTAAAACAGAACAAAATAGTAACACAATTAAGTAATTTTCCCCAGAGTCATTCAGCTTAGGAGCAAAACACATTGGTAGAGAAGAAAAGTGGGGTGGGGTGAGAGAGAAGATTGGTTGTGAATAATCCAGAGTAAGAGTCTGGCAAAGAATATGAGGTAATACAAAAAGAGGGCAGAGAATTCGAGAGTAGAAGGTAGTGTGTATTTGAACTGATTGACTTGGTTATCTCTAAGGAAACAGAAGTGAGGCCAGAGTAACAATGACAGAACAGCTTAAAAGGGAGAGATACAGTGAGTGGAGACCATGCTGATGGTAATAAATAAGTTTAGGAGAAGTGAGGGGGCAAGAAAGTTAGGGGTTATACAGAGACCCTTCAGAGCTCTGTATTATGGAAGCAATGGTGAGATCACAGGTAGGATCCTAGGTTAGAATAGTGAATTACATCAGGAAGACATGAGTTCAAATCTAGCCTCAAATAGTTACTGGACATGTAACCCTGAACAAATCACTCAACTTCAGTTTGCCTTAATTTTCTCACTTATGCAATAGGAATAAAGGATTAAATAAGATATTTTAAAACACTTAGCATATAGTAAGTGCTACATAAATGTAGGTTATTATTATTGCTATTATTATTATTATCCCATTATTATAAATTATTCCTGTTTGGGGCTGAGGGGCAATAAAGGTACAGGTCAAGTGAGCTGAAGTTATTAATGAAAACAAATAGTAATAAATGCTTAAATCTTAATTTCCTAGGAGATATAGCATAACACTTAGATGAAAAGTCAAAAAGTCTCTTTTATTATCCTTTTTTCTATTCTTGATTTGCATCTGAGATCTATCTTGTATGTATCTAATATACCTATATGTATATATGTTATCACCCTTAGCCTACTGGAAGGTGTAATTCCAGGGAAAATGCCAGGAACAGATGAGAGGTCTATATACAACATTTGTAGATCTGACCAAGGCCTTTGATACCATCAGTCATGAGGGTTTATGGAAAACTATGTGAAAATTTGTTGCCCGGAGAAGTTCACCAGTATTATAGATCATAGCCATGATTGGATGCATGCCTGGGTTCTGTATAGTGGATGATGCTCTCAAGATTTCCCAGTCACCAATGGAGTGAAACAAGAATGTGTCCTTTCTCCCATAATTTAGCATAATGTTTTCAGTTATGTTATCAAATGTTCACTGAGGATCAGCTACTGAACTGATGGCGAATTCTTCAACTTGAAAACCCTCCAAGTCAAGACCAAAGTGGAGGGAGTGTTGCTCCATGATCTTCTTTTTGTAGATAATTGTTTACTCAATGTAGCCTCTAAAGCTGAGATGCAACAAAGTATGGATCCATTCTCTGCTGGTTGTGCTAATTTTGGTCTAACAATTAACACCAAGAAAATTCAGGTGCTCCACACCATCGATCTGTGTAATCATCGCTTACAGCAAATGAAGAAGTTTTGAGTTCTGTGGATAAGCCTACTTATGTTGGCAATGTTTCCAGAGAAGTACACATTAATAATGAGGTTGATACATGCACTGTTAAAGCTAGCTCTGTATTTGGGAGTCCCCAAAATAAAGTGTGGGAGAAAAAATTTATTAGACTATCTACAATACTAAGGGTCTACAGAGCCACTGTGTTGACCTTATTGCTATATCTATGAAATCTGGACAGTCTACCATCGTCCTGTCAGAAAACTAAATTGTTGCTTCCATTTAAATTGTCTTAGGAAGATTCTGAAAGATCACCTGGAAGGAGAAGATACCAGACCCTGAGGTTCTTTCAGGAGCTAGTCTAACATTTCAACATAACTACAATGAATGAAACTAGGATGGGTTAGACACATTGCCAAAAAGACTATTTTATGGAGAGCTCACACAGTGCATGTTCTCACAGGGAAGTCAGAAGTCAGAAGTCAGAAGTCAGAAGAAGCCATAGCTGAAGGTCTCATTGAAGAACTTTAGAATTGATTATACAGCATGGGAGACACTGACACAGGATCACCCACTGTGGTGTGCCCTAATCAGTGAGGGCGCTGCACTCTATAAGGAAGGCAGAATTGAAGAAACTCATTTGTTACCCACCCCAGGTGTTCACATGGACTAATTGTGCCTGACCTGTGATAGAACATTTCAAGCTCATGTTGGTCTGATCAGTCACAGTAAGACACACTGTAATTTCTCTCAAATATAGTGATGTCATTTTGGTCTTCTTCAATAATGAAGGGCAAAAACCAATCTCTATCATTCTGGAACCTGTAGAAAGGCAAGATCTATTTCACTTTTTTCTTTGTAACCTTAGTATCCAAAGGAGTACACCCAGTACAAAGATTACCCTAAGAAATATTTACTGATTAATGGATTGACTGATCAAAGTAGAGAGGGAATGAATGGCTTAATTGTTTGTGAAGAATGTAACTGACCAGAATCTGTTCCAATGTATCTCAAAAATATCAAGTAAAGGGGCAGCCAGGTGGTGCAGTGGATAAAGCACTAGCCCTGGAGTCAGGAATACTTGAGTTCAAATCCAGCCTCAGACACTTAATAATGACCTAGCTGTGTGGCCTTGGGCAAGCCACTTAACCCCGTTTGCCTTGCAAAAACCTAAAAAAAAAAAATCAAGTAAAAAAATGTTGCCAGATACTATCCATAAAGTGTTCACTCTTAATCCCTTGAAAAGTAGTCTCTGCTTTGAAGTTCTGTCTCCTCTCAGATATCCCATTCCAACTTGCAAAAAAAAAAAAAAAAGATGCTACTTTAAGATACTTGACTATCACATGTCCAACTTTCCTTTAGGTTTTATACTATGAGACATGCCCTCATCCTCCTGGCTACTTGTTTTCCAATACTGCCAACTACAAGGGAAAATAACCCAGAATGTTAAAAGAGTGTAACCCCCCAAAGCTTAGCCTTCAGCTGCCATATTAAAGTCAAAGTATTTATCTGTCTTTTTTCTTCAAATTTGATTTTAAATATTTACAGCATCATACATCTTCCCTATCCGATATTACTAATGAACTGTTATTATCTGCAAAATTGACTGGATGAGTGATAACCAATTTAAAAGGAGTATCAATGTTTTATTCACAAAAAAAGAAACTAAAAATAGTCAGATGATGTTTTTATTATTATTGTTGTTGTCGTTGTTGTTACTATTATTATTGATTTCCCACTTCAGAGAAGGTGCTTTGAGTACTTAGAAAAATCAAATATAGCTGAAAACTCCACAGAGTACCATAAAATATATTTCTGAAAAAAAATCAATAAGTAGGTATAAATTTAATTAACCTGTAAACTGCATGTAAAATGGGTTCCTTAAATACTTCCCTATGGTCCAGGTTCTTGACACACTAAAACATGCAAGGCTCCAGTCATGATCTGGTTGCCAGATGTGCTCCCTTGATTGCCTTATGAAAGACCCACTTGGGCAGTCACTCCTGCCTCCCAGAAGATTGGTCAACATTCTGCAAAAAGAGGTAAAACAACTAAAACCATACTGGTTTAGATATCGGTCTCTCTGTTTTGTCTGGCTTATCCAATTTGCCTTCATCCTTACCTGGAATTATGATTCCAGCTTTGGGGTTCTGGTTCCTTTGGTTAACTCCCAATCTTCTGCCTCTAGTGGATACTGCCTGTTCTTACAATGAGCTTCATCATTAATGAATCTCCTCCTTCCTATTTCCAAATTTCATACTGATCTATAGACTCAGATGTTGTTTCAGTAAATTTTCAATTGTGTCTGACTCTTTGTGACATCATTTTGGTTTTTCTTGACAAAGATACTGGAGTGGTTTGCCCTTTCCTTTTCCAATTTATATAGATTTATATAGATGAGCAATTTGTATAGATGAGCAAACTGGGGCATATAGGGTTAAATGACTCATCCAGGTTCACACAGTTATTGTCTAAGGTCATATTTGAACTCACAAAGTTGAGTCTTTTTGAGTTCAGTTTCAGTACTCTACTGCCCCACCTACCTGCCTCTACACACACTTGTTTTTGAATTTCAAGGCAGATAAATAAAACTCTCTAATACCACCAATATCTTTCCACTTTCACCACTTCAACTTCTACTCAGTTTTTACTTACTAGTAGCTTCTCAAGTTTTAACTCTGTCAACCATTCTTTGAAGCTATGGTGTCCTCAATTAACACAAACTACAGATTTCTACTTCATCTTCAGGAGTCTTAGAATTTACAAAATCTCCAATTAGCCTTTGAAGACCCTTCTCCTCCCCACCTGTAGAGAAAATAAAGAAAGGCCATCTCCAAAAGGAATTAGCCACTAGGCCACACCTTTTTTGGCTTTGTTCATTTTCCCCCAGAAGAACCTCTCTGAGAACCTAATTATACCTCTCTCCAGGAAACTAAAACAAAACCAAACCAAACCCCCAAAATGAGGTTTTTAATTCAAAGCAACAGAACCAAAATCTGGATTCTTGTCTGGATTATATAGAATTAAGAGAATGCTCAGATCTATTTTTCTCTAGTATTTGATATGCCACAACATTTAGCCAAGAAGAAATTTAAAAAATTCATATGAGACTCTATGGAATATAGGTGACCTTGTATATTCTCATGGAGTTTCCAAAATTTTAACTCAATCATTTGTTCATGGTTGCACTGTGTTCAAACTTTGTCATTGGATCTAAACTCCCAAGGTACTTATTTGAAATAATGAAGGAAACTCTAGACATAGGTGACTTTTATTGTCTGAGTAGTTAACTTATCCAGGAGTTCCAGGCTGCCCTTTCCATGCTATATCCAATCAGAATATTGACTCAACCTTTTAATTTAAACAGTAGGTATTAACTGTGTAGATTATTACATTTGGCAGGGATTTTTTGCTTGGAATATTTAATTTTAATTCTATTGAACATAGAAAGTGTAGAAGGTAACAATAAAAATCAATTTTATTCACTGTCCCTGTGATCTCTTTTTAAAAAAAGTTTCCTTTAAGAATGTTGAAATAAATAACTTATGTCCGTTTCCTCTGATAGAAAATATAAGCTGCCAGAAGCTGGTTTGTTTGGGGTATTTTGATTTTTTTTGTTTGCTTGCTTTCTTTTTTGTTTTTAACATATTTATGTTTATGAATATATTGTCTTCTTAAGAGGAAAGTTTCTCTGACCATATAAGAAAGGACCACAGAAGAGAAGATTCTTGGATCATTTTTCCTTAGACTTTAGTTTCTTCATTTGTAAAGTAAAGGAATTTCTGATGATCCCTAAAGTCCAAGCCTTCTAAAATTCTATGTAAAAGATTATTTCATGGCTCCCTATTCTCTCTAGGATAAAACCCCAAACTCTACACATTGGATTTAAAGAATTTCACCAAATGACTCCAGTTTAACTTTCCAGACATTTCCCCCATTCCCTCACCAGACCTCATCTGGGAAATAGTTTCAGTTCTGATCATTGTTTAAGAAAAATATTGATAAGATAGTGGTCAGAGGAAGACAGCCATGATGATGAAGGCCTTCAGTTTATCATAGATGAGTATCAATGGAAGGAACTAGGTATGTTCAACCTGGAAAAGAGAAAACTTAGAAGGATGATACACAACCTGGTTAGATTTGGTCTTTTGAGCCTTAAATTAGGAGCAATGGGTTGAAGTTACAACAGGACAGTTTTGGATTTGATGTCAAGAAAAAAATTCCCACCAATATGAGCTTCCCTTAAATGGAATGGAAATGGTATTTACTCCCCTCTTTTTAGTGGCTTCAAAGCAAAAGCTAAATAAAGACTTGTTAAGGATGTTGTAACAGAGATTCTTTTATGTGTAGTTTGAAAGAAAGGAGATCAAGACATACATTTTTCTGAAGGGAAATTCGTCTCTGCTATCTTCAATCACAACTAAATTGAAATTTTAAGCAATAATCTAAAAAAATTAATAGATTTTAATAGATTACTAAACTATCATTTAGCCTGCTTTTACATTTCAATTGATATCATTTTCCTTTCCAAAAACAGACTCTCTCCTCAAAAAATTCTTTTATTTATTTAACTTGCATTTTGAATTTTTCAGGTAAATTGAATTATTGAATTATTCAGATAAATTACTCCACTTTCTACCCTGTATAGATAGGAATAGATGCACAAATATATATGTATATATATAATATATATATGTGTGTGTGTATTGTATATTTGCATATACAAACATATTTATATATTACATTGTCCATATATATTTATATCTCTATATGCTACTGTAAAGAGAGAGAGAGATGGAGGTAGAGAGACAGAGACAGAGGGAGAGAGACAGAGGTTTGTATAAAGTCACTGTGGTCTCTTCTGAGATTCTATGATTTTTATTTGTTTGTCTGACATTAATTAGTTAAGTAGCAGGATTGTAGAGCTTTTATTTTCCACCAATGCCTACTCCAGTGTTCATCACATGGTAGGTGCCAAAAATATTAAAATAATGAATATGAAAATAAATAAACAGATAGATAAATAAATAAATAGACAAATAAATAAATGAATAAATAAATAAATAGATAGATGAATGAATGAATGAATGAATAACCAAATGAATAAATAAATGAATGAAGGAAGGAAGGAATAAATAAATAAACAGATAATAAATAAATAAATAGATAGGTGGATAGGTGGATAGATAAATACATAGGTGAATTAATGAATAGATAGATAGATAGATAAGTGTAGGTCTATGACCATCTTTTTATTCAGGTCCACATTTTTGTCTTGCAAGGTAGCTATCATGTGCTAAAATTCTTCATATAGTTTTAAGCTATTTAAAGCTTAATATGGGGGACTACCTTCATATTGCTTATGCAAGTTTGTATGTATACACACAATATGCATGTCTATATATATATATATAAATATATATATATATATATATAGTGTATATGCAATACATATAGCCATATACTATATTGCATAAATAATGTGCCTGTATATTACTTTTGCATCTGTTCATGTATGTATATATACATGCTTTAAAATAAACATACATAAAAGGTGTCACAAAAGTTTAAACCTGATAACTTAAAACTGCATCAAAATTTTTGGAAGTTTAGATAGCCAGAAAGTCAAATGATAGATAGATAGATAGATAGATAGATAGATAGATAGATAGATAGACAGATAGATAGACAGAAAATTTGATATGAATATAACTAAATATATAGACTTGCAGATATTTCCTCAGGCATTTGCAATCATTCATTCATTCATTTAAAATATATTTGACACTATAGTCCGTATAGGAGGGAGAATGATAACTCTGCAATCCTTCAATATGATTAATGCCAGAAAGTTAAAAAAACATAAAATTTCAGAAGAGACCTCAGTGACCTTTATATAACCTATACCAGAACAAGCATTCTTCTTACAAAATCCTATATACTACATTAGCCTACAAACTCTAAGTTGCCATTGGATGGCAGCCCATTCCAGCCAAGACAATTCCAATTGTTAGGAATTCCATGGCATGGAGTCAAATCTTTTTTCCTTGGCCTCCTCTACCGTATGGTTCCCAGATTTTCTCTGGGTAACATTCCAAGCAAAATCAACTTAAGACTTTCCTAAAGAAAATTGGCACATCTGTATTTCAGGATGATTTGTAACTTAGGGTGAACAAAATCCTTTAAAGTGCCATAAAGGATAGAGTGAGTTCATCTAGCCAATTTGAGAGAGGGTTAATTCTCTAAAAACTTAAAATATTCCCCAGGCTTTATAAAATACTTAGGAATATTTCAGGGGGAAACTATTACCTATTGAAAACTGTTTTCTCATCTACAGCCTTAAAGCCAACTGCTGATTAAAGCTGCTCAAAGCCAAACAGGGGCTAAAACCTGAAACTCTAACAACAATAACAGAAAGCCAATCTTGTAGGTTAATATCATGGGAATCTGAGCCAGAGCTTGGGAGTACTATCCCCCTCCCCCTACAGTTTTAACATTTTAAAATTCAAAATATCGCAAGCTTTGAAAGCGTCTTTTTCTGATGACAAGAAAGAAGATGAATGGATTTTTTTTTTTACCATTTGTTTGTTTTCTTTGTGTGGCCCAAATGTAAAGGATGGTTTACATCCTCGAGAAATTCTAAGTTGAGATTCTAGTGCCTATCTGACATCTAAGCAATCTTTGAGCTTGCCTGGGTTAATCCAGGATATAACTACAGATTGTTCCTTGTCAAAGAGAGGATTTTTTCCCAACAGCATCATATATACATATATCCATGAAGAAGCTTAAGGGAGAAATGATCAATGAGACAGGAATCTGAGCTCATTCATAAATACCTGCAATCCCTTTCCCCCCACAGGCTACCTCTTCCTCTAATTCTCATCAGTTGTTTTTTTTTTTTTTCCTGAGAGTTAAAAAGGAAATTAAAACAAAGAACCACTGAACTCCCCTGTAGACATAAAGTAGGCTAAAAAAGCAGCTGCTTTCAGTAAAATGGGCACTGCTCTGGGAGAAAGACAAGGAAAGTTTTCTACAGAAGGAGAAAGTATTGGACTTTTTCATTTTCTAGTTGTTTGAGGGTGTGGATGAGATAAAGAAATATTTCCCCAATGGAAAAAAAACCTTGAAAATTCTCTGTCATTCTGCTGTAAATGAGCCAGTCTCATAGGATCATAGAATCTAGAAATAAAGGGAACTCTGGAAGCCATCTTATTTTATAGAGTAAAATTAACATTAAAAATACTAAATAATTTGAGAAGGGCCCTAAAAACCATACCTTTTGCATGGAGACATGATTTGGGATGTTAAGGGAGAAGATAAATGGATTTTTTTCTTTTTTATATTTTGTTTGAATGACCCAAACCTGAAGGTTACTTTACATCCTCTTGATTCTCCAAACATCTCCTTGATCAACCTGCCTTCAGTTTTTACCATTGTCATAACTTGTCAAATCCCAGAAGGTTAAAGACTTTAGATAGAATCTGTTTCTTATTCTGCCTATGAAGAAATCGAGATTCATAAGAAGTAAATATTTATTCAAGGTCACAGCTTGATAAATCACTTAGTTGGAGCTTCATGCCTCCTCATTCCATGCTCAGTAGTTAAGATACTGTCTTTGGAAGGGCCTTACTCAAATGAAAATGTATTAACTGAATAGGGCAATCCATTAAGCCAAGAGTTATTTGCATTATTCTATATTATCTAGAATACTATTATCTAGATATTATATAACACTATATTATCTAGAATACTAATATTATCTAGTAGGAGTTGTAAGGACCAGAATGTAGGATGAAGAAAAGCAGAGCAGAGAGACTCATGGCATCAGGGACTGAGGAATTACTGAGAGATGCTGAAAGGGAAGAAGAAGTTAGGGAAGACAAATTTGTCTGTTTCACAATTTTGCCTTCCAAAATGGCTCTATTCAAAGATGAATGAATTTATATTCAGAAATAATATGTCCTAACCATTTGGGTAAACTAACCAAGACACAGACCTGCTCTAAAACCTATTATTAGCCTAAATTCAATGCCCTGCTAAATATACCTACTATAAAATCTTAATGTGTATATACTTGAATAAATGAATGGTCATTTAACCAAGGTCAACTTTGACCTTGCCCAACTCTTTATCTTCCACTTTCTATTAGAGGAACATTTCTTTCATCTCTCCTACTAGCCAGCATCCTAGAAAAGATTCTTGTGATTAACCATCTACTTTATTGGGATGATCTCTTAGCAGATTTTTCTGATCTCTGTCCCCTCTTCATATCATACTGGGTTTTCCTTATCTTGTTCAGGTTGGTAGGATTGGCATCAAAGCTTTGACATGCTCCATTTTTCTGACATGCTCCAACCTTAGGCAGCTTGGTGGACTTCCACTACTGGCATTCATCATATGATAGCTAGTCTTAATACAGGCACTTGATTAATCATCCTGCTACAGCCCAAATCACCAAAACTCAATCTATCAGCAACAGTCTCCCTAGCCTCATGAACTACAGACACATACCAACATTCCAAGTCAGATAAATTATTTTGTGGTTTTAGTTAGTTCTACCATTTTTGCTATGGACTAAGAGATACTCATTGAAACTCAGTATTTTTTAAAAACTTGTTTTATGTTTTTTTACCTCTCATGCTTTTTTCTTGTTCTAATTCTTCATTTACTACATGATTAATGTAGAAATATGTTTAACATAGTTATACGTATATAACATATTATATTTCTTTCTGTCAAGGGAAGGGTGAAGGGAACAGAAGGAAGGGAAAAAATATGGAACTCAAAATCTTCCAAAAATGATTGTCAAAAATTATATATATAGTTGGAAAGATAAATTTATTTTTAAAAAGTAAAGAAACACAGTATTACTACTGATTTTAAAATATTATTTTGACATGTGCTTTTCTTAAACTTCATTTCCGAATATATATCCTATATATATGTAAATATATATGTAAATGTATGTGTGTGTGTGTATTCTGAATTTATCTTCTTTACCCAATGAGCAATCTATTGCTATACTACATGTGTATATATGCATATCTACATAGGTACATTATATATATATATATACATTATATATATATATATTATATATATATATATATATCCCACATTTAAAAGGAAATTAGGAAAAATGAGCAAAAATCAACCAATACATCAATCGTGTTGGACTATGTATGCAAGACCTCCCACATGCAGTCCCCTATTTCTACAAAGAGAGAAGTGGATTTTCTTGTCTCATCTCTGGGGCCACCTTTGATCATTACAATTACATGATATTTGATTTCTTTTGGGGACTCTTTCCATTTGAATTATTGTGGTCATCTTATTACATAATATATACATATGCATGCATAATTATACATATATACAAATATTTATATTTGTGTATATAATCACACACATATATAGTTTTATTAATTTTGCTTACATTTCAAGGCTTCTCTAAATTACAGCTTTTCATTTCCTTATTCTATTACACTAACACCCCAATTCATCCATATATCATTTACTAATCCTTGTGCTCCTACTTTGTTTCCACTCTTTTCTATCACACTTGTTGTTCAGTTTTCAGTTGTGTCTGACTCTTTGTGACCCTGTTTTGGAGTTTTCTTTGGAGTTGTTTGTCATTTCCTTCTCCAATTCATTTTACAAACAAGAATACTGAGGCAAGCAGGATTAAGTGACTTCTCCAGGGTCACACAACTAGGAAGTGTGTGAGGCCAGATTTGAACTCAGGAAGATGACTTTCTGACTCCAGATCCAGGATAAATATATCCACTGTACAATCTAACTGTTCTTTCTTTTATAATATGTGCTGCATTTAATATGTTGGTATATATTAGACCTATTTCTGTCTTTCTCTGTATGTTTAGTGGTAGGCTCTCTGGATCAAAGAGTATGGATATTTGGGTCACTTTTTCTTGCATGACTTCAAATTGCCTTCTTTAATTTTTAGACGAATTCCTAGCTCCATTAAGAATTAGACCTTCTTTGGGGCAGCTAGGTGGCACAGTGATAGAGCACTTGGCCCTGGAGTCAGGAGGACCTGAGTTCAAATCTGACACTTAATAATTACCTAGCCCTATTACCTTGGGCAAGTCACTTAACCCCATTGCCTTGAAAAACAAAAACAAAAACAAAAACAAAAACAAAAGAATTAGACCTCCTAGGAGATGTAGAGAAGCATCCTGGGAGTCAGAACATAGATACTTCAACTCTACCTCTGCCATTGTTTGATCTCAGTAGTCAGCTTTCCTCACTAGTTGTCAGTCTCCATAGCTGTAAAGTCACCTCTAAGTTTCCTTCTAAGATTCAATGTGTATCAAATATGACAAGTCCCAAACTTCGATGAACTGAACAGTCAGTCTAGTTTGGAAGACAAAGTTCAGTATAAAGCATTAAATGAAATAATATTTATGAAATGTTTTGCAAACTTTAATGTGTTATATAAATATACATGCTTGTTGCTGCTGCTGCTTGTAGTTGTTAAGTCTGTAATTACCCTAAAATCAGAAGTAGCATTTTCAAGGCCAATCATCTCACTAATAATAATAATAATGATAATAATAATAATAAGATACAACATATTCTGCTATACTATGTAATACACTAAAATCTAAGCACTAATACAACCATCTAAAAATTCTGGGCCCAGTCAGAGATGAAAGAAAGGCTAATCATTTATATACTGACTCAATTCCACTTTTAATCCATTACAGTAGCTACCAACAGAAGGGTTGTCAACAGGAAACATTTATGATGCTTTCATTGAAATATCCCTGATAAATTATCTTCTGTATAACACTTATTGATCAGAGGGAGTCTTATTTGATCTGTTTGCTAGGGCTGAGCTTACTTGGTGATATTGATCAAATAGATTCCTTTTTAAAAGGCTGGAAGGAGTTATATTGATTAGTGTGGTGACAAGATGTTAAGGCCACTTGCAGAGCTGTCAACAATAATACTAGCCACTGAAATAGTGGGGCTCACCAAATAATGTATTTCTGAAGGGAGCCTGAATAGAAGATAGATGAATGAAGATTGTATACTCTGTGCTACGTAAATAGCCAGTGATCCATCTCCCTCATTCTGTTTTCTAAGAGAAGAAAATTAACAACCAGGCGATGTTCCATCTTTCCCTGCTTCCTTCACAAGAAGTTAAGGTCTTGTATTAGTTAACTCACCTGAAGAGAGGGTAAAAGAAAATCTCTCCTGACCACATTAGCTAGGTCCCAACTACCAACCAATCAGTAGTTTTAAGGCCTTCTCCACCTCTCAAGGCTGCAACTGCCAGAAGAAAGAGAGAGAAAGACAATAATTTTGCTTTGTCATGAAAAAATAGAAAGTGAAAATGAGGGGGATGAGAATAATGGTCTGAGGCATTCTCTGACAAAGGAAGCCCAGCTCTGGTGCCAAAGGAACACTTAGCAATTTCCATTTCTTTACAATTAAAATTAATTGTTAGCAGGCACATCCCAACTAGAACAAACTGACAAAGAAATATGTAAATTTAACATTTCTACTGGATCCAAACAGGAGTCCTTGTGAAACAAATAGTTCTTCTCCAGATAGTACTGGGTTGGTTTGGAGGCCTAGGTGAGAAAGACTTTGTATGCATGGGTGACCCATTTAGGGGACAGGGTTCCCCCAGGCCCTCTCTTCTGCCCTCTTCCCCATCTAATATTACTATTCTAGAGCATTGTCTACATACTAATTAAACAGTTGAATAATTTAGATTATTAGGGGTTGGGTCAGGAAAAAAAAAGGAATCAGTAAACCATTTGTGTTCCAGATAAACATTCGATCTAATTTGATTTAATAAATTAGGAAATTAACTCTATAAGGTTATAAGTTGCAGATCAAGTGCCATCCTCAGTTGATTGAGAGAGTTTCTTGATGGGATATTCTGATGAGGAAGAGGAGAAAGGGGAGGAGGAACAACAATAGTAATTATAATTTATATAATGCTTTAAGGTGTCCAACGAACTTTACAAATATTATCTTACTTGATCTTAACAACAACCCTGGATGACAGTTTTTATTTTTAAACCCATGTTGCAGTTAAGGAAATGGAGGCAGACAGATACTAAATGACTTCCTTAGAGTCACACAGATGGTGTTTAAAGCAAACTCTGAACTCAGATCTTGACTCCAAGACTAGCATGCTATGCATGTATTGCCTACCAGTTCCTTCTTGCTTGGTGTCACCTAGCAATCCCAATTTCAATTCCATCACAGATTTGATCCAAAATATTAAAAAAAAATTTATGTTAAACAACTGTCAAAATTAGCTTTTTACTAAGCTAATCACAAGTAAAGCATTTGACATCTGAATACATACAATTTGTACTATATATACCCTACATACAAGGCATGAATTATCCCGATTTCTACATATATCCTTTAAGATGACCTACATACTCACACTATAAACATCAGCCTTTGAAGAAGTGGTGGATAGAGCACTGACCCTGGAGTCAGGAAAACCTGAGTTCAAAACTGGACTCAGATACTTATTAACTCTGTGAACTTTAAATTGTTTAATTTTGATTGCCTCAATAAATAAAAAAATAAATAAATGCCAATCTGGTCTGTAGAAATGACTATGCTTTTCATTAAAAATGAAACTACTAAATAGTGACTAATATGTCCCTACCTTTTGAACAAAAGACTCCATTATTGGGTTTAGACATTAAGGAAAGGATTGATAGGAAAAAGTTCCATGTGTTCCAAATATTCATAGCAATACTTTCTGTGATAGCTAAGAATTAGAAACAAAGTAAATGTTCATTAATTGGCAGTAGCTAAATAAACTGTCATACATAAAGTAATGAAATATCATTGTTCTATACCTAATATGAATACAGAGAAACTTGGAAAAATCTATATGAACTGATAAAGACTAAAGTAAGCAGAGCCAAGGAAATAGTATACACAGTAACAACAGAAATGAAAAGAATAGTGATATACCAAAAAAAAAAATCAAAACTAAAAGTAAAAAAATTATTATAATCAAACAAGACTCAAATGAAGAGAAATGAAAAGATGTCCCCAACCTCTAACTCTGTGGAAGGGCTTTAGGTGTTACATGTTATATACAGGTTTGAAGACTTTTTTGATGTTTTGATCAGTTGTGCTGAATTTTTTTTTCCTCTTTAGAGGAAAAATTTTGTCCTCTTTTTTCCTCTTTATTTTTCTTATGGAATGGCACTTTTGAAGGGAAACTTGGGATACTCTGGAGATTCAAAAAAATAAAAAATGTCAATAAAACTTATTTTTTTAAAAAGAAGTAAAGTTACCTAGCTGGAGAATCACTGAGTTCCTTATTCAAAGAATGTGTGATTTCCATAAGGAAGATAAACATATAGAGGTCTGGATGCAGAATACAACTCTAAATAAGGAAGGGTAGTCAAAAACAGAAAAAATGAAACAGCCAATGTCAAAACTGAAAATAGATCTAATTGGGAACTGCTTGCTACCCAAAGGGAAACAGCTGGAAAAACAAAATGATAGGAATCTCAGGCAGATAAGCTAAAAGGTTTGTTTGTTTGTTTTCTTAACAAAAGTTTATAGATCAAAACAGCTTAGGAGGTCATGAAGAAAAAGAAGAAGCAGAAGAAAAAAAAACAAACAGAAACTTCACTCAATGAGCTAAAAGCCTGAACTGCAAAGTTTGACCTGGGAAATTCTATGCAGCATTTCTAAAAATCTGTCTCATATACCTGCTACAGAGTCTATGTAAAAAGACATAAAATTAAGCTCTACCATTACTACATTAAGATCAAGGAACTTTCAGGGTGAAAGTAATCTCTATAGTTGTTTAAAAAAAACATAGCAGTGGAAGAAGATTGTGGTAAAAAAAATGAAAGTTAATTGCACTGAAAAACAAAATAAAATATGAACTCATCTTAGAACCTATTTTTTATATCCTCAAGTCACCTAATTTTCATTTGAATAATATAAATAAGAAAAATTTTATATATGTAAGTTCATATACACACACACACACACGCACACACACACATGCATACACACACACATATATATATATGTATATATATATATATACATATATATATATATGTTCACAGATGATCTGAGTTTATATAAGACCTCAGACACTTACCTAGCTGTGTGATGCTGGGTAAGTCACTTAATTCTATTTGCTTCTGTTTCCTTATCTGTAAAATAAACTAGAGAAGAAAATGGCAAATCATTGCAGTATCTTTGCCAAGAAAACCCTAAATGGTATTACTGAGAGTTAGACATGACTGAAATGACTAAAATATTCAACTTGTTTTCAATTCTGGGTGCCAAATTTTAGGAAAATTATCAATAAGGTAGATGCCATCCTGAGAAAAGTGATCAGAACTATGAAACTAGAGACCACAGAAGAGAAAACTTGAAAAAAATGGGGATGCTTAGTTTGGAAAGAAGTAAATTTAGAAGTAAAATGATATCTGTCTTCTAGTAGTTGATGGGCTATTGTCATAAAATAGGATTAGACCAGTTTTGTGGAACTATAGAAAGAAGAAGTGGTATCAATAGAAGAAAGTTGAGAAGAGATAGATTCTGTTTTCATGTAAGGAAAAAAAATTGATGTCTAAAGTTACTCAAAAGTAGCATGGGCTATCTCAAATGTTTCTGAATTACCTCTTAATAGAAGTCTTCAAACAACAGCTGACTAACCACTTGGGAATATTTTCTATGAAGTAAAGCCTAGAGGAACCTATCTCTGTAATCTCTTCCAATTCTCTGAATCTGTGATTTAATGAAAAGAAGACTTGGGGAGATGTGAATCAACAATAGTTCATGTGAAAAGAATTTAGAGACTTTATGGAATTGCAAGTTCAACAATTGGTTGGTCAAAAAAGTTAATGTGTGGTCAAAAGTTATGATGGCCAAAAAAATTAATGTGATCTTGGCTGTGATTAGGAAGTAGAGGTGATAACTACATATGGAATATCTTGTTAAGTTCTAGATGCCACATTTTAGGAAAGGCATTGATTATCTGAATCATTTAGAGCTAAGGTAGGAACTGAGATAATAAAGGGACTTCATAACCATGACAAGTTGAAGAAAATTAGAATGTTTGGCTAGGAAGAGGAAAGAGCAAATAGAATTTAGCTGTCTTCAAGAATTTAAAGGGCTGTCATGTGCAAAAGGGATCAGTAACCCAGAGAGTAAAACTGGGAGTAACTGTTTAGATCTTACAAAGAGGCAAATCTATATTCTATGATATATTTATACATATATTGTATATGTTGTGCACATATACATATCTATACATGTTATGTATGTTCTATACGTATTACATATACACATATATGTGTATATATAAAACTTATGTATATGTGTGCATTTGAAATCTAATAAAATGGCCCAAAGTAGAAATGTGGTTATTTCCTCTTCATTGTAAGTGTTCAAGCAGATGTGATCTTTGATAAACTATTGGATTTAAAGTTAGAAAGACTATGGTTTGAATCCTGACTCAGAAACAGGATATGTGATCCTAATCAAGTCATTTAACTTCCCTAAGTTTCAGGTTACTCATCAATTAAGAAATTAGTATTTACTAAGAATCTAATATGTACCAAGAATTGTCCTGTATGATAAGGATTCAAAGATATAAATGAAATGCCCTCAAAGATCTAATATTCCACAAGGAGATACAATGTACAAATACAAGTATAAGTAAAATACATATAGATAGAATATATAGAAATTGAACCCAGTGTATGGAGGTAGCATGATGTAATGGAGTGATCAGCAAGAAACTTAAATTAGGGGACAGTATTTAAGCTGCACATTGAGGGAAGCTAGGAATAGAAAGAGGGAGTGTATTTGAGGAGACAACCAGTACAAATGTAGAGCGAGATGGGAAGTGAAAAGTCATGTGCAAATAGAACGAAAACCATTTTGACTAGACTGAAGAGCAAAAAGATTAGTAATACATAAGAATAGAAAAGCAGATGGGAACCAGGTTAGAAAGGTCTTTAAATTTCCAAGGAAGGCATTTGTATTTGATCCTAGAAGTAACGTGGAGCCACTAGAGTGTTGTGGGGTAGAGAAATGACCTTGCCAGGTATATACTAACTGTGTATCTTTGGGCAAGTCATTTAACCCTGTTTGTCTCAGTTCCTAATCTATAAAATGTGATAGAGAAGGAAATGGCAAGCCAATCTAATATCTTTGCCAAGAAAATCCCAAATGGTTCATGAAAAATGGGACACCACTGAAACCAATTAATCAACAACAGTATTGGCAACATTTATGAAAATTTTTTCAAATTTTTGTTGATCAATGTTAGGTCTATGAAATTGTGGGCAACAGCTTTGTATGGAATGATGCTCTGATTCTAAATGGTTAACTGAATTCTGTAGCATATTTTGAGGTCTATATGGTGAAGTGAAATTTTTGTCATCAATCTGTTTATAAAAGATGGTCAAGCTTCTCATGAGTAATTCATACTATCAAATCAGGTTAATAGCTACTGAAGTATTTTTTTTAATTGCAGTGTTGTATTAAACAATTCCTATTGCTTTCTCACTAAAATCAGCATTGAACAAAAAGTCCAACCTCCTTAATGTAGTCACTCTTCTATAATTTATGGAAGAGATGATCTGATGTTGATGTGTCATCTTTAACTTCTCTATTTCTATTAAACCAATATCATAACAGTCACTTTTGGGATTCTTTGTTGACATGAAATTGAGTAATTCATGGATGATCTTTTTATTATTATCTTTGTGATAATGATGAAGGTGACTGATGGACTCAGGGATATTTTCAAGATGATTACTATTCAGGTGAATGTTAGACTAGGTGTTTTCTGGAATCTTTTAACTGAAATTCTGAATTTCTATAATTCCTTCACTTTTTTAACCTAATCAAACTTAATCTGAGTTTGAGAAAACTGAGGCCTTAGAGAGGTAAATTTATTTAATCAACATCACAGAGTAAATTAGCATACCATGCTGTTATTTGGTAGGAAGAGGGTAAAGTGATAAAAAGAAAAGACAGACACAGAATCAGGAGACTTAGTTTGGTGTCTGGTTCTGACATTACTCACACCTTGGGCAAGACTCTCCACCTCTGGGGCTAACAGATGGCTGCATTGTCACTAGTTGTTAGTATCTTTACTTATCTACCTTAGGTAAATAGAAAACTTATGACAATGATGCTGTTTGTCCCTCATTCTCAAAGTTGACCATGCCATCAGGGATATGATGCAATGGCAATCATGTGATTTGAATTTGATTGAAGGGGTGCTATGCTAAGTCACCAGCCTCACTTTCTCCTCCAGAGTCATCTGAGACCAGTGATCATAAATGAATCTAGATGAATGGAGATGGCCCTGGATACAAGACAATCAGGGTTAAGGAATCAGGCCAAAGTCATACAACTAATAAGTGTCAGGTTGGATTTGAACTCAAGTTCTCCTGATTTCAGGGCTGGTGCTCTACCTGCTATGCAAATTAGCTGCAAGCTGGCAACAAAAACAACAATAATAAAAAGATATCTAACTTAATATCTTTGGCTATCTACCTTTGATGAAAGGAATACTTACTAAGGAGGGTGGTAACAAAAACAAGAAAACCACAACAATAAATAGATATCTGACTTCAAATTCACTGAAAATCAGATAAACAGTTAGGAGACTTTAAGTACTGATCCAAGAGAGTCCTTGAACAAATAAGCTTGGAGTCCTGAGTTCAATTTCATATTTGAAGGTTTTCTAGGGCCTTGCTCAATTCTTTAAATTCTAAAGAGCTAACATGAATTAAAAATGAAATCATATTTTTTTTAAAATACCAAATAAATCTCCCTTCCTCCCTTTGATGTTTTTCAACCAGTTAGTTGCTATTTACAAAACACCTAAATGAAAGGAAATTTTTGACTGGCTGATCAAAGCAATGTCCAAAATGGAACCACTGATTGAATATTGACCTCAGAATCCACCGTAATTGCATCTTACCCAGCAAATCGTTACTAGTTTGTCTTAGTGATAAAACGCACAAATTAAAGCTTGGGGGATGGGGAAATGGTGATACTTTCCATATCCAGGTGAATAAGCTGAGTGACAAAGATGCTATTGGGTCTTTTTAGGGGGTTAGAAAAAATACTACTTCACTGTCCCATGTATATGATTATGCATCCCATAAGTAAGGTTAGTAGAGTCTAAACTGATGAATTCTACCAGGCAAAAAACATTCACCTTTTATCTTACTTGTATTTATTTTATGTATATATACTGATTATAGATATAGATATAGATATAGATATAGATATAGATATAGATATAGATATAGATATAGATATAGATATAGATATAGATATAGATATAGATATAGATATAGATATAGATATAGATATAGATATTATACCCATAGTATATAATTCCTTATTGTTAACATGATCACTCTTCTATAATTTTTGGAAAGGCAAGGACACCATTAAGTCTGTCATCAGAAAACCAGAAGTAAAGAGTGACCCATCCCTATGCCAGAATATTGGCAGCTGAGTTATTATTTTTTTCTTTGTTTGCTTAGCACACCAATCATCAAGATATGTACTAAGAGATTGAGGGGGGTGGCAATTTGCATCAGTAATGGGACTTCCACAATGAACCTTGAAAAATTGTCATAGGCTTAGAAATTTGAGGTTTGCAAAATATTTTCTTCACAACTATCTCATAAATTAGATAATTTACGAAGTTCAGGTCTGAATTGTGGCAGTCTTCTATTTCGACTCCCTAGCTCAAGTAGAAGGAACATGGGTAAATATCTGGCCCAATCCCCGCCTTATCTTACAGAGGAGAAAACTGAGGTCCAAGTAGGTCAGATGACTAACCCAAGATCACATGATTTATTAAGTAGTAGAGCCAGAATTCATATCCAGGACCTCTAACTCGAGCTTCAGTGTCTTTTTTTTATATACCATAATGTCTCCCACAAAGTTTTAAACTCTCTCTGCCTTCTCCCAACACTTGAGGAAGGCTAAGAGGTCATCAAAATGCTCTACCAGTTCAAACCCACTCCTAACTCTGATTTCCTGTCTGTCAAGACCTCCACTTTGGTCACACCTACAACCCTGTCATGTCTCTAGTGTAAATTCTGTCTTTTATAGTGTTTGTTTCAGAGGAAATCCAAACTCTTTGAGAAAATCCCATCACTCCACCCTAATTCCTTCCTCCTACTGTCAAAGAAGAATCATAAAGAAGTCTTTACTTATCTATGTCTTTCCTGTCCTCCAGAAAACAGTTCAGTCACTACTTCTTTCATGGAAACTTTCCTGACTATTCTCTCCTATGTTAACAAATATATAACATACTAAATAATAATAATAATAATATTAATAATAATGTTTGTCCTTCATTCTTGAAGAAGACCATGACATCTGTGAGGTGATGTCATGATAAGAAGGTGAATTGGATTTGAGTGAGGGGGGTTGTGCTAAGTCACTGGCCTCACTTTCTCCTCCTGAGCCATCTGGGTCCAGTGGCCAGATATAAATCAGGATGACTGGAGATGGCCCTAGCTACGAGGAAATCAGGGTGAAGTGACTTGCTCAAGGTCACACAGCTAAGAGAGTCAAGTGTCTGAGGCTGGATTTGAACTAATGTTCTCCTGACTCCAAGGTCAGGGCTCTGTCTACTGCCTTACCTATTTGTCCCACGATAAAGCATTTAATCACAGTCTAACTTTCAGCATTCTCTAATTTGAAATCCTATAATACTTTGAGGTTTGCAAAATATTTTCCTCACAACTCTTTCATAAATTAGTTAATTTACCAAGTTCAAGTCTGAATTGTGACCGTCTTCTATTTGGACTCCCTATCTCAAGTCTCTCTCCCTATTCCAATCCACTCAAGACACAGACATCAAAGGGATTTTCCTAAAGTCTAGATGTGTCCAATTCATATATCTGCCCCTCCCTCCTTCCCACATGCTACTCAATAAACTCCAGTGGCTCCCTTTTATCTCTAGAATCTAAGATGATATCCTCTGTTTGATGTGGAAAACTCCTTAGAACCTTCTCCTATAATTCTATAGTCTCCTTACATATTTCTCCCCTCCTCCCATTGTACATCCAACCATATTTACTGGCCTACCTGCTGTCCTTCAAAGGGGATACTCCCATTTCCTCCTAGAGAAGAGTGTCCCATCCCTGAAATGCTCTTGGTCCTTACCTGCAGCTCTTTCAATCCCTGGTTTCCCTTAAGGACTACCTAGTGCAAGAAGTATTTCTCATTTCCCCAGTTCCTAATGTCTTCTCAAGGTTGTTGGGTGTCCACTGCAGACCATCTGACTTTATTTTCCCAACTAGACTACAAGAAAACCCATGAAAGTAGGCATCATGTCTTCTCTTTTAACTCTCACATTGTGTCCAAAGACATAGAAGATATTCAATAACTACCTAGAATATTAAACTTATAGAGGATTGTAGACATTTAGACACAAATTAAATTGTTTATATGGGACTACTCACAGATTATCATCCCATCAAAGATTCAAATACATGAATATTTTATAACATATGCATATGCATGTGTGTGTTCATGCACAATGGATGTTGCATTAGAGGTAGCTAGGTTATGTAGTGGAAGGAACACCAACCTTGGAGTCAATAGGACATGAGTTCAACTCCAGTCTCAGACTCTTGACCCTAACAAGCCATAAATTAGGTAAGTCAGTTAAACCTGTTTATCTCACATCCAGTCATCCCCATTCATCCTGATTCATATTTAACCATTGGACCCAGATGGCACTGGATGACAAAATGAGGCTGGTGACTTTGCACAACACCTCCTCATTCAAATCCAGTTCAATTGAATGTCAAGGCATCATCTCCTTGATGTCATGATCTTCATTGAGAATTAAGGATGGAGGCAGCTAGATGGCGCAGTGGATAAAGCACCAGCCCAGGAGTCAGGAGGACCTGAGTTCAAATCCGGCCTCATATACTTAATAATTACCTGGCTGTGTGGCCTTGGGAAAGTCACTTAACCCCATTGCCTTGCCAGAGAGAGAGAGAGAGAGAGAGAGAGAGAGAGAGAGAGAGAGAGAGAGAGAGAGAGAGAGAGAGAGAATGAAGGATAAATATCATCATCATCACCTTGTGTAATATAGGTATTAAATATATAGTAAGTAAAACTGCACATATATGTACAATCTATATATTTATACATGGTATATAGAGCTGGACATCTGCATATATATATTATATATATACATATATGACTATAGTACACAACTACATAATACAAATGTGATGTGTGTATTAGGCATGAAATTTATGTATATACATACACATTTGTGTATATGTATTTCTTTTATGTACACACATTCAGTGACTGTGATCCCACTACCTAGCAATATAACCTTTGTAATTTTAGACTAATGAAGCAGCAACAAACCATTGCTTAAATATCTCTCAGTATCTAAGAGTTCACTACATTCCATGATAATCTATTCCTTTGTTGAATCACACTGCTTTTAGTATATAGTCTTCCTAAAAACAGGGGACTCCTTAACCCCTGGTTATATTCAAAATAGTGGTGTAGCAAAGTCTAGAACCTAGGTCATCTGGTGATTACTGTTAATCACTTATGAAGATTTACAAAGCATGTTCAGTGCAATTATTGAATGAGGTAATTAGTACAAATATCAACATTCCTATTTTATAGATGAGGAAATTGAAACTTTCCCTTCATTGTTCAGGCTAGGAACACTGGTTATAGGATTCAAGCTGCTGTCACTTGAGGATAAGGCTAGAACTCTTTCAACTACATTCTGCTGCATTGGGTTCTACACTATAGAAAGGGAAACAGACACACACACACACACACACACACACACACACACACACACACACACACGCCGTACAACAGCTGAAAGAATACGATAGTAATGGTACAAAGGAAGGAGCACTTGCTCAGGAATCAGAATAGCTGGGTTCAAATCCCACCCTTGATACTTTGTATGAGATAAATAACTAACTTCCCTGGGTCTGTTTCCTAATCTGAAAAGTGAGGGGGTTGACCTTTTGTAGATGGCACCTGAGGACCCTTTTAACTTTAGATCTATGATCCTAAGACCCTAAACAGTGAATAGTAGGTAAATTCTTCCTTGTTCTAATATGGAAACTGCTTCTATCATTCACCCCAAATCTCTTTAGTGACTGATTTTAGGGGTTCCCTGATGCATCCAACTGATAGATGTGATAGATGGCCCTGGGAATAGAGTAGATACAATGCTGGCTCAACCTCCCTCACAAGAGGAGCCAGGGTCTACAGTCATAGTTAAGGCCATAATGTCAGGGCTGAAAAATGATAAATGTGGGTTAAGTCAGGGATCCTGAGTGGTTGTTGTACTCTCCGCGGATAGGTATCATTGCTTTTCAAAGTATCAGATTGTCCAGGTGATTCACACTCATCACAGGGAGAAGGAGCTGAGTATAATGCAACAATGGATTGTATGGGGCATGCAGATTGATGAAACATCACCTGCTCTGAGTAGATAGATACAGGCAAATTACTATTACTCATACCTGGAGAAACCACTTCTGAGGGAAAAGGACATAATTGGTGCTGCCTACTACCCTTTCTTCAGGACCCTCAAAACTGTCAGTCAGGGACTATAGGATCATGTCCCATCCAGGTTGAATAGACTTATTCTTCCCAAGCTACTATTTATATATGTACATTTAATTATGTTCCTACTGTTTTTTCCTATTAGAATGGAAGTTCCTGAGAATTAGAAATTGTTTCATTCTTTTACTTGAGTATACTCAACTCTGTTCTGTGTCTGACACACAGTAGGATCTCAGTTAAATGGTTATTGATTGATTTGTATTTAAGAAGCATCATGGCCTAGTGCAAGATTCCTAGTTACAGAGTTACAGAAATTGGGTTCAAATCCTTCTCTTAACTGAAAGGTAGTGTTAGATGAGTTATCACCCTTCATTTTTCTCTTCTATAAATGATCTCTAAGGGACTGCCAGGTCTAAATCCTGTGAACCTCTAATAATACTACCCTTCTTGCATTTGTAGAAGGTTCTCATATCTAACACAGAGGTTTATCCTAAATCATTCCTGTGAGAGATAAGAAAAACAGATTTTCCTTCCATTATACAAAAGATGGAATTGGAACACATTAACAATTCAATGACTTGACCAAGGTCACATAGACAGTTAACAACTCTCTGGTCATTATTCCCATAAGCTCTGACATTCCTTTTGTCAGAATGTGCTGTCTTCTATTGTGGATTTCAAAAATGCTACTCCATTCTAGTCTAGCCTGTTTGTCTCCTAATTGTGTGTGTTTATTTATCAAAATCAAGTTACATAAAAAGGCAGCAGGATTTGTTTTTATCTTAAAATAATAGTTGGAGATGATAAAGGTCTTCATCTAAAGGCAAGAAAGATTAGTATTCTTAAGAGCAGAGGATAGTAAAGCATCTAATTCTTCTTCTGAAAAGAACCAGGAATGTGGGGGGCAGAGAAATGACATGATGTAGACATCTACAGTATGCATACTCAGATCCTTGGGCATATCCATTCCAAACTCTAAAACAGTCATTCTTAGGCAACTTGGTGGTATAGTGGATGGCTTGAACCCTGAGTCTGGCATCAGGAAGACCTGAATTTTAATGTAACCTCCAACACTAACTAACTGTGCAATCCTGTCTGCCTTAGTTTCCTCAATTATATAATAGTTAGCTGTAAAATGGAAATTATAATAGTACCTGCCTCACTGGTTTGTTGTGAGGAATAAATGAAATATTACATATATATTTAAATATATATATATATGTGTGTGTGTGTATGTATGTATGTATGTGTGTATAATGTTTCTTCCCTTCCCTAAAAGACATAATGCTGAGCAAATCACAACATTATGCATCTGTTTACTGAACTGCAAAATGGGGCTAGTTCTACAACTGTCCTGTTTGCAACACAATCTTTTGTACTGTGAACAAATTGCCCCTGATCCCAGGGCCCTGTTTACTGGTGTTAGGCCTCCAAAGGCAATTCCTTACAGAAGAATGAAAAAAGGGCTTGTTAGATCACAAAATGAAATGAAATTGGCAACAGGCTTTAGTGTCTTAATGGTCATTGTTTTTAAAGATGAAAAAAATCAGTAGCCCCTGCAGGCAAATTCACTTGACCTTTATGTTACCTCTGATTAATCGTCAAAGGTCTTATGGAAGACATCATCTAGTACTTGTCGGTAACTCTAGATGGGTTCCTTTACAAGCCTCTTATTATCTCAAGTGCAACCATTCATCAAGTACATCATTCTTTTCAATGCCCTAAGTCCAAAACAAATTGTCTCAATCATCTGTTAACCAATTATACTATCTTTCCCCTCTATTTCTATTATTCTAATCATTGACCCTCTTGAAGACTTGGCTCATATTTTACTTAGTCCATGAAGTCTTCTCCTATCTAACCAGCCAAAAGTGTTCTCTTCCTTTTCTGAACCAATTTGGCACATCACATTTTTCTTACTGTACTTTCAAATTATATCATATATCCAAGTGTAATAGACAGAAAATTGGCCTTAAAGCCCAGAAGACTTCTACCTCTAATACATAATGATTGTATGATCCTGAACAAGCAGGTCACTTAACCCCTTTGAATCTCATTTTCCTCATCTGCAAATTTGAAATTATGAGAGCAGTTCCTTCACAAGTCTGTTGTGATGATGAAAAAGCACTTTGTAAACCTTAAATATAATGTTGTTCAGTTGTACCTAACTCTTCATTACCTTTTTGGGGGTTTTCTTGACAAGGACACTGGAGTGGTTTGCCAAACCTTCTTCAACTCATTTTATAGATGAGGCAAACAGGGTTCAGTGATTTGCCCAGCCAGTATCTGCTACCAGATTTGAACTCAGGTCTTCCAGACTCCAGATCAAATTATCCATTGAGTCATGAAACTTGTCCAAAACATTATATAAAATCCATCTCTCCTCATTAACAATAAGTACTTGAGGGTAGTTACCATATCTCTCTGATATTTGTAGTAGATCTTGCCTCTAAGAGACATAATATGAGAAGATAAATTTACAAATATATGTAAATGAGATAGTAGGTAAATCATTTGCAGATCTTAAAGCAGTGTGTAAATGTTATCCTTTATCATTTCTATTCCCTTGACACCTAGCATAGTGATATATGTTGTATATTCAATAAATATAATCCATGTAATCCAAACCAATCAATATTAATTAAGCTTCTACATGCTAGGCACTGTGCTAGTGTGAGGATAAAGAGAAAGACAGTCTCTGTCCCCAAGAGCTTATAATGAAAAGAGAGATAACAGTGAACCCCCAGAAATGACTCCCTGTTTGTTAAGTAGTTTTAAAATCAGACAGGGCAGCATGTGCCAAGTGGTGTGATCTAAAAGATCAATAAAGGAAGGCATTGGGAGGAGTTTGATACTCTGCCCTTCAGTCCTCCAAACAGAGAGGAGGCTAAGGAAGGTGATGACAGTCAAAGCATGATTATTAGCCTGATGATGGGCTTAAACATGATGAGCTTGTTCCTTGGATTTGAAACTAGGTAGTTATTATAATAATAAACATTTAATGAACAGGATGAAAGAAGAAAAGAAACAAGCACAGGGGGGCACTCAGGTACCATCTCAGGAAAATTATCATTAGGTAGAAAGGGAAAGAAATTCTTGCCCCTAAGCTAATGAAAGATCTGGAAAAATGTATATCATACAGAGTACGAATAGAATGCAGACCAGGACTAGAGCTTTATTACTCTTAGATCAGCAATTCTGCTGGACTTTATTGCTGAAAAATATATTTTGTGAAGCCTGAATCTTAATTTTAAGTCACCCAATTCCTTGGAAAGTCAATCAACCCAGGTTTTTTTGCTTGGTTAGTTTTTGAATCTGCAGTAAATTCTTCATATTATGAACTGGCTACAGTTCCTCCTTTCTAATTTGTTAGTATTGAATCCAATGAACTTGTTTATATATTACAGTGGAAAGGGAACTTGACTTGGAGTAAGATGACTTGGATTCAAATTCTTTCTCTGATTTTTACTACCTCTATAATTTTATGCAGTTTCTCTGAGTTTAGGGTACCTTGTCTGTAAATTGAGGGGTTCAGATCAACATGATTTTTTTCATGGTGTAGGTAATGGTAGCAATAAGCAGGAGAAGAATGTGAAGTGGAAAGGAGTAATTGTGGGTGGCTGGTTTCTTCTTTCTTCATGGTGTCATAGTTCTGTGAAAAAATAAATTTGATCTTCCTCTATACTTTATTTCCAGGGTGTTCAAGACTTCAATGACATCAATATTGTGCTTTTTCTTTAAATTCCCAGAAATTCATGCAAACTTTCTAGAAGCTCAGGTGATGGGTCACTGTGATCAAAACACAGGAAAGTGCACTCCCATATTTGCTGGACATCTTTCTTTCAGGGAAGACAACCCTAACCTGCATACTCTCACCATCCCAAGGCAGAGCTCTATGTGCAGAATCCCCTTTCCGAGCTCACAAGGTAAATCTAGAGTTGATAAAAATGGAATCATTCAGACTGGAGTTTGATTTCTTTCCAGTAGCAAAAAAATTACAGGAAATAACTCCTCCAACATCCTGTACTGATTTATTTCCCATTACTTTCCCTTCCCAAATTCTGTGTGCTAACCAAGCTGAATTTCTTGCTATTCTCAGAACTTGACATGTCTATTTCCAACTTCCATCCATTGGCTCTAGCTCTCCTCCATGCTTAATAGGCCTTTCTTCCTCATCCATGCCTCTCAGAATCCTTCTCTTCTTTCAGGACTCTGAGGTGCCAACTTTTACATTTTCTGATTCCTTTAAATATTATTGATTTCTTCCTTTTCAAATATTCCTGGCTTTCTCCTTTAACTCTATCTTACCCTCATTAGGATAGTAAGTGATTCATAAAATGATTTTTCATTTACTCATGTTTACCTGCATGAGATATTCTCCCTGTTGACTGTAAGCAACTTAATAGCTTACATCATTGCTTTTTTCTTTGCTTCGTCATTTCAACAAAGGTTCAGTGGCAGCATATTAGCCTTTTGACTTTTCTTCTCTGATGGACCCTTGATCCCATTCCTCTATGTATATCCTCCAAATGTTCTCTTCACTCCTCAAGCTACCAACACTCTCTCTCCCTCTCAGAAGAGGAATCAACCAAATGCTTCAATAAAAAATGAAAATAAGTATTGATTTTATTAAATGAGAGTTCTTTCTTTTCCCCACCCCTACATTCCAACTTAGTCAGCTTTGTAACTCAAAGGATAAAGCACTAGGCCTGAAATCAGGAAAACTTCAGTTCATATTCAACTTCAGGCGGCTAGGTGGCGTAGTGGATAAAGCACCGGCCCTGGAGTCAGGAGTACCTGGGTTCAAATCTGGTCTCAGACACTTAATAATTACCTAACTGTGTGGCCTTGGGTAAGCCATTTAACCCTGTTTGCCTTGCAAAACAAAACAAAAAACAGATTCAACTTCAGACACTGAATAGTTGTATGATTCCTGAGTAAGTCACTTAACTGCTATTTGCCTCAGTTTCCTCAACCATAAAATGAAGATAAAAATAGCAACTATTTTTTCAGGTTGTTTTGAGTACCAAATAGGGTCACATTCATAAAGTACTTAGGACAAGGTCTGGAATATAGGAGGTGCTTATTAAAAAGTTATTTCTCCTCTCCTCACCCCTGCCCCCTTACTCTTTTTTGCTTCAGTCTAGGGGAGACATTATTGCAAATGGCATCCCTTTTACTTGTTATTGATTCTTTCCCTACCCTTCAACCACTTTCTCCACTTTCTCTTTCCCATTTTTGATCTCTCCTTTTCTATTGTTTACATGTATTTCCAGATCTCCATCTTCTAAAAAAAAATCATTTGGTCTCACCATCCCTTCAAATTGCCTTCTTTTGCAGGCTACCTATTCTTATCTCCCATCCCAGAGTTCTGTCTCTCCTTTCATCTCTCTCTCTCTCTCTCTCTCTCTCTCTCTCTCTCTCTCTCTCTCTCTCTCTCTCTCTCTCTCTCCCTACAGCTTCTTCTACAAGCAGGAGATTTGGCTGCCTCCCAACCAGTTGCCAGTGTCTTACCCATAAAAATCACTTTGTATGTATTTTGTGTTTAACTTATTAGGTATATACATCACCAGCAGCCCTCCTTCCAATAGAATATAAATTCCTTAAGGTCAAGAACTTCCAATTTTGTTTTTGTATCTCCATGAATTAATACAGTACCTTGGACATGGTAATGCTTAGTTAAATCTTTGTTGAATTGCATTAAACCAAAACAATTTAGTTCTGTATTCACAAGAAATTAAATTTCAATGGCCAAAGAGTTATCTGTACCATGAAAAGGTCAGTAAACATTGGAAAGCAACATTTTATGGTTTTTTATTCTCATAACCAAGATTTTTTTTCTTTAATTATTTCTTGCATCCATGCTTTTCTCTATTCTGATTGCTATTACACTAATCCAAGTCCTGACTGCTTCATATGTAGCCTACTTCAACATTTTTTGCTAGTCTCCCAGCACACAGCCATCAGAAATTTAATCCCCAAACATTACTTTTAGAAACCTTCCAAAGCTACCGATCATCTACATGATAAAGTCCAAACTGTCTACTATCCAGCCTCAGTCTACTTCTGCTTTCTTATCTCTCCATATTCTTCAATGTGAATCCTCTGTTCTATCCAAAATGGTTACTTACCACATTAGAAATTTAACTTGGTCACCCAAAAACTTTGTAGCAACTGTTTTCAGTGTGTACCCAGGGATCAAGATTGTAGAGAATCTTTGGTATACTTTAAAGGAATATACCCTTGGTTTTGGGGAAATAAGTATATTTCTGTTCTTCCTCTAAATTTAAGTACCCATACCTTTGTAAAAGCTAATTAATATTGGAGTGCTAATCATTAAGTCAATCTATTCTATAATGGAGATTCTAACTGTAAATGGAAGATGATATTGAATGGGGGGGGTTAAATCAATAGTATTAGAAAGATAGCCTACTGTCCCTCCAAGACACGACTAGAACCTTGGAAGAGGAGGTGCAAACAGTTACTTTCTGGGAACTACACCTGAGTTGGGTACAACCAGAGTCTATAGAGATTACAAAAGTAACACCCAGCTAATAATACTCATCTGCATATCTTAATGAAATGAACTATAAAGTTTTATATCCTTTGTGATTTCAGATGATACCTAGTTAATAGAAAATTTTCCCTAAGGAAGACTGTGATAAGAGTCATTTGGTTTGTTATTATTTCCCTAAAAAACATTATTAAAAATCTTCTCTGATATATTTTGCCACCTAAAAATCTTAACCAGTTTTATGTATTTCCAACATTGAAAAGTCAGGATTTGAAACCACTTTTGAGCACCAGGTGTCAGTATTGTGCTTACTTTCATTCTCACTAAGGCAGAAACCATCCTTCTGGCTCAAAAAAAAATTTTTTTTAAGCAGCTCACATTTATATATACACATACATGATAGCTAAACAAGAGAGGTCAGAGTCCCAGAAACAGTCTTTATAATTAAACCAAACATTTGCAAAACCACACCATCACACGCAGCTCCAATGAGAATTAACTGGCTTTAGTTACTATGTTGAAAGGAAGGCAGCCGGCCTCCATGGGCCCCAGGTGGGGAAAAAGCAGATTGAACCAATGATTTTTAAATTCTTAGCCAATGCAACATATTTACCTGCAGCCTGGGCAGAAAGGAATTAGGTTGATTTCTTTGAATCTTCCCTGAAAGATGTCTTTCGGAAAGCAAGCAAGGTGGAAGTTAAAAGCTAGGTGACAATTAGGCATGAGGGAAAGACCCCTGGATTGGGAACTGAGGTCTTAGTTTTTAATTCTGATCTGATTATGACATTAACTAGCTATATGACCTTGGATATGAGGTACTCCATGAGTAAAGTAGAAGGAGGAATGGAGTTGGACTCAGATTTCTTCCAGCTCTAATATTCTGATTCCATATATTTTCAAACGACCTGGTTAAAAATGTTCAACTTCTTTCTGCCTCAATTTCCTCATCTGTAAAAGTGAGGGCATTTGATCAGAGGGCCTCTGAATTACCTTCCAGCTCTAGAGTTCTGATCCTGTGATACCCTTGAACCAATGATTCTGACTCTGACTAATTACTTTTGTTACCTCTGGGGAACCTTTTCCCTCATTTTCTATAAAATGAGTTCCTTATGACCCTTAATCTATATTCCTGTGATCTTGAGATCAGGTGATCCCTGGACTCATTAGGATACTGACATGCCCTGACTATAATGTGAGATTCTTAGTTTTTCTTTTGGGGGTATTAAAGACTATAATTGTCAACTTGACCTTTCAGAGATCAGTGCTCAAGTACTCCCAACAGTTTTCTTTAAATCTTCACACAGCAATGAACCTTAAAGGGAAAAGAGAGATCAGATATATAATAGAAATCTGGAAGGACAAGTATTTTCTAGATTTCTTTATAGCTATTTCTACGAAATGTCATAGCAAGAAGGATATATATAGAGAGAGAGAAAGGGAAAAGTATAAGGGAGATAGAAGTAGGAGACAAGAGGAAGAGGAAAAGAGAGAGGGGGGAAAACATTATTTTTTTTAAAACTTTTGGGAAGTGGTGCAGGAAGCATGAAATGAAGATAGTGGCATAATTAGCCCTAAAAATCTAAAAATCCTGAAATTCTTCAATGTAGCAGAAAAACTTTGAGATGTTTTTATTTCTTCCACAAGATGGAGCAATGAGAATTTCACTACCAAGAGACAAGCAGGGAGGAGTTTCTTTCACTGGCGTTATTCAGCTTC